>NW_019154091.1:39373832-39376516 GCF_002288905.1 Enhydra lutris kenyoni
CCCATTTCTGGGGGGATGAGCCCGAGTCAACACGGCTGCCATGTTTCCCAAGCACCGGCCTCCCCTCCACCCTCTGGAGGCATCTCCACCTAAACCTCCCCAAGGTCTCCCAAATCAATAGGTCAAAAATGAAGCTCAGATCTCCTCCCCAGACCTGATGCCCTGTGTTCCGTCTTACAAAAGGTCCCATCCATCCTCCTACTCATCCCGTTCAAATGGCATCCTGACTCCTTCACCTTCCACATCAACTGTTGGCCAAGTCCTAGTCACCTCCTAGCTGTGCCTTCCCTTCCATCCTCCCTGCCTCGGTCTTTGGCATCTCCTGCCTCAACTACTGCTCTGTCCTCCTGATTTTTCCTAGTTCTTCCACCTCTGCCCCTTCTAAGGTGTTCTTTCATCACCACCAGCCCTCAAGCATGGGACCCATCCCACTACCTCCCCCCATCTCTCAGCTCGGGCACTCGTTAGGGTTGGGACCAAAGCCCAAGCTGGTAATTAAATGAGATGGGGGATGGGTAAACTTTGGGTTGGGTCCCCAGATGTCTAGCCAGGCAGTGAAGCCTAGTAAAAACGCTTTGTCATGGCATCTGATCCACAACACACCCCCACTCCGTGTCCACCTGATCTCAGGCATGCCCCCCCCCAAACACGTACACATGCAGTACCCACTTCCGCTCGCCCAGCTCCTCCTACAGCCCTTCTCCAGCCTCTGCTGGATGGAAGCTGCTTGAGGCCAGGCATTTTTGTCATATTGTTCATTGCTGACATCAAGAAGAGATGCTCAATAAACAACGGCTTATTATCAGGTCTTCCATAACACCTTCCCTTCATGTTCTAAGTCAGAACAAATTACTGCCTATTCCCCACCCCCCAGAGCATTCCATCTGTACCTTCTGCCTTCCTTCTAGTGCTTCCTTCTGTCCCATATAATCTTTATGTGTGTCGCTGGCCTGCCCACTGCAGTTAGACCTCACAAGGGTAGAAAGACGTCTCCATCATCTTTATAGCTCTGTGGTATCCAACTTGTGTTTTGGGCCTCGTCTTGCTCAACTCAGTAAGCATGGTTCAGTCCGACTGAATGAAATGCCTCATGGGGTAAAGCTTCTTACCTGTTGACATGAGATTGTCAGCTCCTAGTCTTACGCTTCCTTTGCCTAGCACAGAGCTCCGTGCATAGACTCTCCCCAAATCTGTGTTGATTTGTTGATTGTTAAAGTCTCAGACCATCCATTTTTCCATCTACCCCAATGCATGCTTCAACCATTGTGATTTCTAGCCCCCCTGGGACCAAAGCCTCCATCTGTTCACCTGCCTCATTGATGCCTGCCTCATCCCCACCCCACAAACCTCTTCCAGACCTTTGTAGTCAGCTCCTTTTGTGTTTCTGGTATGGGGTGTGGGGAGTGTCTTTCCTCAGTTCCCATGGTAACCAAAAATCTTTGTTCCAAATACTGAACTCTGACGTAGGGGGAGATAAAATACAGTGCCCTGGAGGAGAGCTTCTTTGAAGATGGAGACAGAGACTAGTTAATAGGCTTACAAAAATAATGTGTAGACTTCATGTTTATGTCCTTTGAGGAGCTCAAAGGGCTTTATGAGAATTCTTGAAGTCACACTCAAACACATTTATGAATGTGGGGAGCTGTGGGCACTGTGTTCCCCTCCGTGTTGGGCTTAGAAGCTGAGGCAGGGAGGAGCGGGGTGGCTTCTCCCCAAACGAGCCGAAGAGCTAGCACTGGGCCTCTGTCGGGCATGGTAGGGCCACGTACCTGGTACGGTTTGGTTTTCTGGCTCGTTTGTGCAGTCCTGTGCTTGGGTGAGGGGGTGTTGGTTAGACTGGCTGTGAGGAGGACACACGTGTCTACTGTTTCCTAGCCCATTCTCTCTGCTTGTTTTCTAGTAGAAGTTTCCATGATGAAGCAAGAGGGAAATTTTTATCCTCATTATCGGCATCTCTGGAGGCCTGGGAATAAATATTTTCAAATTGCTTTTGTTTTGTTTGGGGAGCGTTTGTTTTTTTTTTTTTTTTAAGATTTTATTTATTTATTTGACCGAGAGAAATCACAAATAAGTAGAGAGGCAGGCAGAGAGAGAGGAGGAAGCAGGCTCCCTGCTGAGCAGAAAGCCCGATGTGGGGCTCGAACCCAGGACCTGGGATCATGACCTGAGCCGAAGGCAGCGGCTTAACCCACTGAGCCACCCAGGCGCCCTTTGGTTTTGTTTTTTAACAACGAAGACATCTGCAATGAAGAAACGGGTGTGATTTACAGGCTGGTGGAAGCTCCTTATTGTTAACGCCCACCTACACCGAAGTGCTCACAGACCTGCTCCAGTCCGCAGACCACACTGAGTAACACTACTCTAAACCAACACTCCCACACCGCAAACTATAATTTCTTATTGCCTGGGACTTTAGAAAAGGTGGTAAGTATCTTCCTTCAAGGCAACAGAATTCTCTAACGCAGACCTAATAAACGCAGCATTCTCTGATCCCTGCCTGCTTTACATGGAGAAGCTAAGTGGCCACAGTTAGACTTAACCGCTTAAGGACAGCTGAAGGCCTAAAACTCAGGTCTGCAGACACCTCAGACCTCAGCGGGGCCCTCCCACCAGATCCCGCTGCCTGCCAGTCTGATGCCATGCTACAGCAAACAAAAGGAAAGGACTACAATTATGAACAGTAC
>NW_019154091.1:39379516-39410007 GCF_002288905.1 Enhydra lutris kenyoni
ACTGAAGCCACTTCCAAGGACCTGTTTGTAAAGGACTGGTGGGACACCTGACCCGTTGTAGGGGGAAATGGTGATTAACTAGGTTTTAGATTCAGAATCTTGTCACTGGCAGGGCTCTTAGAAGTGAGGTGGCTTCAGTGTCAGAGGTACTCGACAGACATGTGCCAAATGGGACAAACTTGCCGCTGAGCACACACATTACTCAGTGTAACTGCTGCACATCTGTGCAGATGGTGTTTGAATTCCTCCAGCCAAGGCTTCCTCACCCTGTGTCCTGTCCGTCCTACTGGTAGAAACTTTATGCCGGAAGGCTGTTCAGTAAGAAATATGCTTCCTTATAATTTCCACCCACAAAGACCACTTCTCATCTCTGAAATAGCGCAGGCCTGGGACGCCTGGGTGGCTCGTCGGTTAAGCATCTGCCTTCAGCTCAAGTCATGATCCAAGGGTCCTGGGATTGAGTTCCACATCGGGCTCCTTGCTCAGTGGGGAGCCTGCTTCTCCCTCTGCCTGCTGCTCCCCCTGCTTGTGCTCTCTCACTCACTTGCTCTCTGACAAATATATAAATAAAATCTTTTAAAAAATTAATAACACAGGCCTGAAATATCAGAGATGTTTGTTTCTCATCTATTTTCCCCACTAGGAAAAACTAGTTTTTCCTGCTTCAAAGAGTGGACACGTCATTTGTTCCCTGCTTTATTTTGAGCACTGACAAAATTCTTGGCACAGAACAAGGGAATAATGAATACATGGTTTTTTGACTGAATGAATACATGTGTAAATGGCCTCATCTTGGTCATCATGTTGAGTCTGATGAATGTTAAGGCATTCGAGGGAGATGAAGAGATGGTCAGGTTGGAGATGTACTGATGGAAGGGTTACAGTTGAAGCTATGGGAAGGGACCAAGATCTTTAGGGAGAAGAGGAAAAAAAAGAAAGGAAAAGGAAAAGAAAGGAAAAGGTAAGTGCAGGGAAGGCAAGGACCAAGACTTTCACTTGCTTATTTATTCCTCAGCTTTTAACTGTGCACTTACTAGAGGACAGCCTAAGGCCCTACCCTCAAGAATATTCTATTGAGGGAGACGACAATAAATGCATGAACAAATAGGTATATAATGCAGATGAGAATAAGTGAAGAGAAGAAAAACCAAGCAGGGTAAGAGGACAGAAAAGGAAGGGGTGCTACTTTTGATAGAATGGTCAGGTGAGGGGCGCCTCGGTGGCTCAGTGGGTTAAAGCCTCTGCCTTCAGCTCAGGTCATGATCTCAGGGTCCTGGGATCGAGCCCCGCATCGTGCTCTCTACTCAGCAGGGAGCCTGCTTCCTTCTCTCTCCCCTCTCCCCTCTCTGCCTACTTGTGATCTCTGTCAAATAAATAAATAAAAATCTTAAAAAAAAAAAAAAGGAATGGTTGGGTGAGGCTTCTTGAAATCAAAATGACAGAGTTTAGGCAATGAGTAGACCAAGGAGGCAAAACTGTATTATGTCTCCCATGGCCAGAGCCTCCTGTGATTACAGGTAGGCGCTGGAATTATCTAGGAATGTGACTAACACTGGTCTACCGCTCTCCTGAGCGGTAATATGGAACACCCTAGAGGCTTAGCAGTTCTTTCCAAAGTTCTCTTTCTCCAGGTTGAGCTTCCCAAGCTGCCAGTGGCCTCAGTAGGGCCTGGTCCTTTAGAGAGAAAAACAACAGCAGCATCCCTGGGTGCCCTGTGGCTGACAAAGTCGTATCACACGCACACTTTGTTGGACCCTAACAACAGTGTGTCATACATTCTATTTTATAGATGAGAAAACTGAAGCTCAGACAGCCCAGCTGTAAAACTCATAATTATTAGAGTTGTGGTTTGAACTGAAGTATATCTGTAGTTACTTGACTTTTTGTTGTTAATTCTAGTAAAACTTGATCTGATTCTTGGAGAGCGATGAAGTCAAGAACAGGAAAATGGGCTAACACTGACCTAGTGTCTACCTAACGTCCAGCATCATGTAGGCATCTACGGATACCATGTTTCCTCCTCATGACAACCCTGGGCATTAGGTACTCTTTTCCCACCTTGTACTTGGGGGAATTGAGGTGGTTCGGTGACACACCAAAGGTCCCATGGCCATAGAGCAGGAGAACTAGGATCGGATCAGAGGTCACCCCGACAATGACTCGTGGTTTCCAGCTCTTTCCTTTATGCCCAGACATTTCACTAAAACCATCACCCTCTCCTTCCACGGGTCTCTGTCGAACCCAGCACTGCACTGTGGAAAGGAGGCTGAGCTGTAATCGAAGTGGCCTCCAGGGCAGTGAACCCAGAGGGAGCTGGAATGTGGCCACTCATACAAGTGTGAGGATAACTGTATTGCCTCTTGTGACCACTAAGGAGATTCTGATAGTGTTAGTCCTTCCTAGCCTTCTATCCATTGACTGGTAATACATACCGCTAAAAAACGCATAATCCCTTTTGAACATCCCTTCATGATGTCCTACAAAAGGAAGCCTGAATTAAGGAGGCATGTCCTACAAAAGGAAGCCTGAATTAAGGAGGCAAGGCTTTCATTTTAGATTTAATTTCGCCATCTAATGCCCTTACGTGTATTTGAAATAGTACTTTTGCCTTCTGCCACTTCACTCTGCCTTCCAGGTAAGGTACTCTTAAAGCACATTTGGCTGTGCAGTGACACCAAGTGGCTAGTTGAGGAATAACACATGCTTGATTTAAGACCCTGGGTTAGGTTTAAAAAAAAAAAAAATTCACAGAGCCATGCCAGACGCCCTATTTATCACATTCAGCCATTTAGGTTTCAGAGAATTAATAGGAAACTTTCACAGACTGGACTTGAATAATACCTTTTAAAGAGATACCCTGTCCCTCCATAAGGAACCAGGCTTCCTTGGAGAAATGTCAAACTCCAGCTCTAGGGCAAGAAATGCCCAGATGTGTTTGAAACATCTAGTCGCACCAGAAAGCAAGTAAGCTACCCTAGAGTACTAGAGTCTTGTCAAAAGGACCAGGCCGAATATGCGACAATGTGAGCTTCAGTAAGGACAGCTGCCAGGAGCGGAAATACATCAATTATGTTGAAATTAGTATGTTTATACTGAACCTCAAAAAACAGAGACCAATGCCGCCTTGCCCATGGAGGATGTTCAGGAATGAAATCAATCTTCTGAAAATGGGCAAAGAGAAGGCAACATGCTAAAGAGAAGGTATCTTGCCTTGTTATCTGTGCCTCCATCTCAGAGAAGTCAAATAGCAGAAAAGAGGAGGTTTCTTTTTATCAAAGGACACCAGCTAAAAAGTGAAGGAAAAATAGAGGACACTGTCATTTTATAAACTTGAACGAAGCCAGGCATCTAGGTAAGGGTGATCTGCACTCACGGGTATTGCAAAAACAGAAGCATGTGAACGTGATGAACTCCCTGGTGGCGGTCTACAACACTACCTATGAAACATGCTCGCCGAAGGCGCTGGCCTGAATCCGTCCGTGCCTCTGGTTCTAACTAGTAACTCACAGGCAATGCCGGAGGCAGAGGAACATGTTGAAACACCACGGAAAGGCAGTCTGCAAAATTCAGACTATGGGAAACAACAGGACACATGATCCATAAGCAGCCATGAAAAATGGAAAGGTATAGTAGTGAGAAAAACCATGGATTAGTAAAAGCTTAAAAGGTATACTGACCAGGGATGCCTGGGTGGCTCAGTCAGTTAAGCGTCTGCCTTTGGCTCAGGTCATGATCTCGGGGTCCTGGGATCAAGCCCCGAGAAGGATTTTATTTGGATCCAGGTTCAAACAAACTTTAAAAACAAATGATCCGATAGTGGGGGAAATCTGAACGCTGGACATTTTCTATTATCATGGCACTAATGACATGCTGTTTAAATTTTAGGAGTAATAAGACATTATGATTGTATTTTTAAAAAGTCTTTAGTAGTCACACTGAAGTATTTATGGATGAAATTAATAAAATGTCTGGAATTTGCTTCCAAATGACCCAATAGAGGGGTGACAGTTGTGAGGGTACACATGACACAGGTCTGACCTTGAGTCAATTAACATTGAAGGTGAATGATGGGTTCCATTATCTTATTCTGGTTTTTTATTTTTGTTTTGTTTTGTTTTTGTTTTTGTTTTTTAATTTTTCAGAGACCCAGAGAGAGAGAGAGAGAGCACAAGCAGGGGGAGCAACAGGCAGGGGGGAAGGGAGAAGCAGGCTCCCTGCTGGGCAAGAAGCCCAATGTGAGGCTCGATCCCAGGACCCTGGAATCATGACCTGAACTGAATGCAGACCTTAGCCAATTGAGCCACCCAGGTGTCCCTCACTATCTTATTCTATCTTTTCATACATTTGGAAATTTCCATACTAAAAAGTTAAGGACAAAAGAAAACCATCGGACCAGCCACCTTGAAGGTTTATGGAAATGATTTAATCACATCAACCTCATTCCTTATGAAATCAAAAGGGCAAAGGGAAAAAATAATTAATTACTGAAACCTACCACAGCTCATACACATTAAGTCATTTGTAAAAACAGGAGCATCTTAGTGACTACTGAAAGATACTCTTTAGTAGAAGTCCTCTGAGGGAGGTTGTTATGGGCACTTAACAGATGGAGAAACTGTCTTAGAGAGGCTGAGTGGGATTCAAACTAAAATATACTTGTTCATTAGAGTACACCAGCCTGCCTCCCAAGACACGTGGGGAAGAGACGGAGAAGAGGGAGCAGGAATGAGGGTGAGACATTGGAGACACAGCACCCAAGATTTAAGGAGGCCCTCACTGTCAGGGCCAATCCTGTACTTAGGCCACTGTGAAAGTGGGCGCCTCCTTAAGTTGTGTACCACAGCCACCTCGCTTCCCCACTCTAGTGCCTGTCCTTGGGAAAGATATTCCTTACCCCTAGTTTGAGTTTGCTTTCCCCGCTGCCTCTGTGGCGAAGGCAGGAAGGTCTGAATGATGATTGGAGTAGAGGCTCGGCTGCAGTACACGCACTTTCCTCTAGGGGGCACGACTACGGCCTACCACTGCCAGACCAGCCAAGCTCCGGTTGCCAGCGTCAGTGTTAGCTCCAGAGAAAGCTGCACCCTCAGGTAGCAGTGTTGGAGCCAGGCAGCCCAATAAGTAAGTTCGGAAGCCCTGGAGAGTGGACAAAAACTGTCCAGGACAAGATTATCTGTGTATTTATTTTCCCTTCGTTGGTTCTGGAGTAGAAGCAAATCCACACCTATAGTTAATGCTGGTAAAGCTCCTGGCCTGTGACTGTACACGGTCCGGTGCCTGTCATAAAGGAGGATTTTAACAAATGGCAGGGGGCACTGATTCTCTACAAGAGACTCAGTTCCTGAAGGGGGGTTGGGACCCAAAGAATAAAGACATGCAACCACCTGCACTTGTTATGCTCTATAGTCAAAAGGAACATGACCCCAAATGAGGCTCTGGAAACAGGACCGTGGACAAAGAACAACGGAGGGGGTGGCCGTCCAGTTCTGGCAAATACTCCCTGCCTTTCTGGCATTCAGGGGGTAAAAAGGACAGCCCCCAAGTCCGATATATATTCTATACTCATTTATGTATTTGTGACCCCAAACAACAGCTTGACTTAGCTATTCCCTGAGTCTCCCGGAACCCTACCGCGGCTAATGTAGGTGTTCAGCCTAAACTGTGGGGATACTCCAACCACGCCAATCTGGCAAATGGCAAAGTATTTAGTCAGACATAATGCAAATGTTTGTGTGCCATAAGCTGAAGAAAATGAAATGAGAAATTGTCAGGACTCAGTATTTAACTTAATTCATCAATAATATAAAGAAATTAAGAAAACAATACTATTTGAATCAAAAAGAATAAAACACCTAGGAATAAATTTAACCAAGGAGATAAAAGATATGTACACTGAAAACTGTAAGACATTAATGAAGAAAATTGAAGAAGACACAAATAAATGAAAAGAGATTCCATGCTCATGGATTGGAAGAATTAATGTTGTTAAGATGTACATACTACTGAAAGCAATCTATGGATTCAATGCAATCTCCATCAAGATTCCAAGGGAATTTTTCACAGAAATAGAAAACCAACCCTAATATTTATATGGAACTACAAAAGACCCCAAATAGGGGTGCCTGGTTGGCTCAGTGGGTTAGGAGCCCCTCATTGGGCTCTCTGCTCAGCAGGAAGCCTGCTTCCCTTCCTCTCTCTCTGCCTGCCTCTCTGCCTACTTGTGATTTGTCTGTCAAATAAATAAATAAATAAATAATCTTTAAAAAAAAAAAAAAGACCTCAAATAGCCAAAGCAACCTGGAGGAAAAGAAAAAAAGGAAGAATAAAGCTGAACCACATTTCCTGATTTCAAATTATATTACAAAGTTATTGTAATCAAAGCAGTATTGTACTGGCATAAAAACAAATATATAGGTCAGTGAAACAGAATAGAGAGCTCAGAAACAAACTCATGCATCTATGGTCAACCAACTTACAACAAAGAAATCAAGAATAGTTTCTTCAATAAACAGCGTCTGGAAAATTGGATAGCAATAGGCAAAAGATTGAAACTGGACTTCTATCTTACATTACACACAAAAAAACAATGCAAAATAGATGAAAGACTTGAACATAAGACCTGAAACCGTAACATTCCTTGAAGAAAACATAAGGAGTAAACTCCTCGGCATCAGTCTTAGCAACAATTTTTGGTATTTGGCAATAAAAGCAAAAATAAACAAATGGGACTACATCAAACTGAAAAGCTTCTGTATAGCAAAGGAAGCTATCCACATAACGGAAAGGCAAACTACTCAATGGGAGAAAATATTTGCAAGTCATATATCTGACAAGGAGTTAAAAGCCAAAATAGATAAAGAACTCCTATAACTCAACAGCAAAAAAGCCACACATTCTGATTAAAAAATGGGCAGGGGGTCTGAACATTTTTCTGAAGAAGACATACACTTGGCCAGTAGGTACATGGAAAGGTGCTCAACATCCCCCATCATTAGTGAAATACAAATCAAAGCCCTAATGAGATATTACTTCATACCTATTAGAATCTGGTATCAAAAAGACAAGAAATATGTATTAGCAAGCCTTTGGAGAAAAGGGAACTCTCATTACTGTTGTCATGGGAATTGGTGCCGCCACTGTGGAAGACAATATGGAGGTTCTTCAAAAAGTTAAAAGTAGAACTATCCTCGGATCCAGCAATTCCACTTCTGGATAGCTAGCCAAAGGAATTGAAATCACTACCTTTTTTTTTTAAAAAAAATTTTTTTTTTTTAAGAGATGAAATCACTATCTTGAAGAGCTATCTGCACTGCCATGTTCACTGCCCCATTATTATAATAGCCAAGATATGGAAACAAGCTAAGGGTCCATCAGGAGATGAAGGGATAAAAATGTGGTATGTCTATACACAAAGCAGTATTATTCAGCCATAAAAAAAGAAAGAAACTCTGCCATTTGTGACAATGTGGATGACCTTAAGGACATTATGCTAAGTGATAATAACTTGGACAGAGAAAGGAAAATGCTATATGATCTCACTTACATGTACAATTAAAAAAAAATAACAACAACTGAGCTCATCGATACAGAGAAGAGATTGGTGGCTGCCAGAGATGGGATGTGGGAGGGGAATGGGAGAAAGGGTGAAGGTGGTCCAAAGGTACAGATTTCCAGCTATAAGATAAACTAGTCCTGGGAATGTGATACAAAGCAAGGTGACGATAGTTAACAATGCTGTCATGTATATTTGAAAGTTACTAAGAAAGCAGATCTGTGAAGTTCTCATCTCAAGAAAAAGAAATTATAACTATGATGGATGTTAAATAAACTTATGGTGGTGAACATTTCATAATATTTCTATATATTGAAGCATTATATGTTGGACACCTGAAGTCAATACAATGTTATAGGCTAATTATATCTCAATAAAACTGGAATAAAATATAAATGTAATGCAAATGCTCATTGCAGATGATCAAGGAGTGGTTATGGAGATTAGATGTTACCCTCTGATGACTAGAAAATCAATTCCTTACAGGGAATAGACGGTGATGCTTTCCCTCTCCTCGATCTTAATGCTGTCATCAGTGGGAACTGGCGGGTTGCTCTGAAACTGGTTTGGAATCCGGAACCAGACTTTTAATTTCTTCTGGAGGGAGCCATCATCATCAGGAAACACAGCAAAGGAAATAGGAACTGTCATCCCCATTCCGATTCCTGAAAACATAAATCCCCACAGAGTGAGGGGGCTGTTACAGACAGAACTTGCTCAGGACTGTGGAAGATCAGCTAGTCTCATTCTTCCTCCAAGACAGTATTTTTGGTTCTTGAAATTAATAACAAACCTTCCAGGTGTTAAAACTATATCGTCAGATATACATAAAACAGCTCTTATTTGTATATACTGGAAATAGGAATGTAGTGATTCAACTTGTTTGGAAAAAATTATTTGGTAATACATATCAAGACTGTAAATCTATCAGTATCTAATTACCTTCTGTTTAAATGTGAATTTTAAGAAAGTAATCCAAAATATCTTAAAGGCTGTAGGTAATAGGATATTCATTACGGCAGAATTTATAATTGTCAGAGACTGGGAGCCATGTAAATGTTCAAAACAGGAATATGTCTAAATTACAGGTACACAATGCAATATAATGTAGCTGTCAACAACCACACTTAAGAAGATTGTTTAGCACTAGTGGAAAATAGCTATAAGTAACTGTAAATACTGGAAGGATACATAATTGCACAAACACTATGATTACATTTTAAAGGCTTATTAAAAAGCTCTAAAGAAATACATTCAGATGGCAACAATGATTGCAATAAAAAAGATGGGTTGGGGTACTGTTTTGTTATTTTCAAGATTTTCTTTAATGTTTAATCACATTATGTTTAATGTTTAATCACACAAAAACTTTTTAGTTTTTCAAAGATTTTATTTATTTGGGAGGGGAGGGGCAGAAGGAGAGAGAGAGAGAATCCCAAGCAGACTCTGTGTTGCACATGGAGCCCAACGTGGGACTTGATCTCACCACCCTGAGATCACGACCTGAGCTGAAGCCAAGGGTTGGATGCTCAACCGACTGAGCCACCCAGGCGCCCTGGATTTTATCATTTTTATACAAATATTCTTCTAAAAAACATTACAACAACATTAAGAAGGAAAAGATTTCTTCTTGACCTCCTACTGGTTGACTTATTGTCCAAAGCCTGTCTACTTTGGTATTACTAAATGCTACTGAGGTTAATACCAGTTTCTGACTTTCTAAATCATCAGCCTGAGAAATATCCTAAAAATTAAACATCACCTTTCTTTTTTCTTTTGCCTTGCTTTGGACCCATTTGGGGTCTGCACTGATTCTAAAGGGCAGTCCAAATGAGAGAGCTTTAGAGTTAAGTTCATATTTAAATATGGTTTCCATGCTGACAGGTGCACTGAAACTTCGGGCCCATTGTTTTAAAAATAGGGGCACGGCCAGCACAGACTGCCATGTCTAAGACTGGAACAGCCTAAAAACTCTCAGCCCCTTCATTTGCCAGAACAGAGCCGAGGACCTGGCATACTCATCACTCACTGAGCCTCAGAGCCCTGCGGATTCTGAGCAACCCGGGGACTGGGCAGAGATGTTCAGCCTGGAGGCGGAGGTTTCAAGTCTGAGGCTGGCCTGGCTCTGTGACTTGGCTTTCCTCACTCAGTCAACCAGTCCAAAGATACTATAAGCACTGCAGGGTTGATACCCCGAGTGCATGTTCACGCCTGGGAGAGAATCATGCCAGGTGATATGAAGCAGGGAGACCACATACCGAGGGGTAGGCTGGATGGGGTCAGTGTGGTCCCCCTAGAGCATTCTTGTGCACAGAGCCCAAGTTCATGTGCTACTGAAGCAGGTGGTGACAGGTGCCCTGTGGCCCCTCCCTGTATTTTCCCCTGATGAGACCTAGCAAGCTTGCCTCTGAGCCCAGAACCACATCCTTCAGGGATACTCACCCTTGTCATTGGTGCCTCCCACATACTTCATGACTTTGGGCATTGCTTCCCGGAGACCCTCATCCACAGGCTTGTCTGTCACTTCCACTGTGGCAAACCGCCCCCCCTCACAGGTCCTTTCCTCATAGGAGACGTCTTCCTAGAGATAGAATTTACATACTTAAAAGAATTAAAATGGCAACTGGTTATTACTCTAGAAGCGGTGATGGTCCAGTTATAAGAACGGCTAAAGAACTTTTCATAATGAACCTGGGCATGGTGACAGGGTAGAAGAGACAGTTAGGAGTATGAAGGGCCGTGAGAAGATTCTGGGATTTCTTACAAGTGTAGAATCAGCAGAAAAAAACTTCAAATTATCAATACTCTCAGAGAGATAAGAGAAGATATTGCATCCAAAGCCACTCACAACATCACCAGAATGCTATAAAAATAGGATGTTCAGAGATCAAAGAGCTCTTAGAAATTAAAAATATAACAGAAATGAAAAATTCAGGGGAGAAGTTAGAAGATAAAGCTGAAGGAAATCTTTCAGAAAGTCAAGTAAAGAGGCAAAGACATAGAAAACAGAAGAGAATTGGAAATCAGAGAATCAAGCCAGGAGATCCAACATCTGAATGACAGGACCACCAGGAAAAAGAGATGAAAATTGGAAAAGAAGAAAGAAAGAGATCCAGCAACAATGTCACAAACTCGAAGGTCCCAGGATTAGCCTCATTCTAGAAGCAGGGCTGCAGGTCAAGAAGAATCAGAGTCACTCAGAGAGGGAGACAAACCATTAACTCTAGGAAACGAACTCGGGTTCCTGGAGGGGAGGTTGGTGAGCAGATGGGGTAACTGGGGGATGGGCATTAAGGAGGGCACATGATGTAATGAACACTGGGTGTTATATACAAGTGATAAATCATTAAACTCTACCTCTGAAACCAATAATATACTATATGTTAATTATATAAAATAATATACTATATGTTAAGAAATTAATTAATTTAATTTAAAAATAAAAATAAAAGATCCCATGGCGATTTTCACCAAATTAAAAAAAAGAAGAAGAATCAGAGTCATTCTCTTCACTTGTACTATTCCCAGACACGACTCCTCATTCCAACTCATCTCACTAAATCGTACTCCCCTGAAGCTCAGCTCCACTGCCTATCCTCCCAAAGCCAGGGAGGACCCCGGCTCCTCATGACTACTCTCCACATGAGTCTCTGTCCTAAGGTCATTATCCTTTGCCTTATGGACGCTTGTGGCCCTCCTCCATCCCCTCTCCTCTTCCTTATCCTTTGATATCTCATACGATATAATTTTGTATTCCTTGAACATACGCTATAAGACAGTGTTTTTCAAACTTGGAAAAGAATCACGATTCAAAACAAGAAATGTATTTTTACCTCATGCCCTTATCAAGAACACACATGTGATTGAAACAGCGTTTCACAAAATGAAACTTCACCCTTATGGAGGAGGGTGAATATACCAGCCTTTTCTTTCTTTCCTGTTGACTTTTACTCTACTCAAGTCTATTTTATTCTATTCCACCAAAAGAAGAAAGACATACTCTATATTGATTTTGCTCTCTGGTAATGGAACACTGTGCAGTTTGAAAAATCTGCTTAAAGTCTTTGTGGACAAGAACTATGTGGACTCTGTGGACCAGAACGATGCCATGGAGCATTGTAAATTAGATGCTCAACGGGTGTTTGGTTATGGATTAAGGAGCTGCCTCTCTTACTCATGATTGTGAAAAATAAGCAGAAGATGTGGCTGCCCCGGCTGGGCAAATGGGCCTTCCTGGGACATCCTAGACTGAAAGTCCTCAACTCCCAAGGGGACAGAATGACTCTTTGGAGGTGGGTAGGACTGTGGGGCTAAGAGATCTGTATAGTCTGAAAAAGTACACTTACATTCTAATTTTATGTTTAGAATGGAAAAAAAATTTTTTTGTGTGATGCAAAATTAAAGAAGAATAGTGAGAAAGGGGCCCAGGAAATCTGAAAGGTTTCTGAATGCCAGTTTCATCAACTTCCCTTCACATGGGGCAGGGGAAATTGCACGAGACTAAGAATCAAGAGGCTCCAAATCAAATCTACTGTGTCATTCAGGGGATGGCTGTGAGGTCCTCCCCTTGGAAAGTGTTGCATTTCCAAAGGGCCTTCAGTAGCAAGCCGTGCTGTATAAACCTGGGGTATTTTGCCCTTTCTGGTTCTGTCACAGCAGAGACTAGACTCACCCTTCATTTGAGGTCCCTTTGAGTCTTGCCACTCGTGTTTAAAATTCCAGAAACGCTACTCTGTGAATCACAGAATTGCAGCCTGAAAGCCATTTTAAAGTTTGTCCAATCAAACTAATTTCCCAAAGAGGAAATGAAGCACCAGAGGGACTAAGTTCCCCAGGAACACACAGCTACTAAGTGGTGACATTGGCACCAGAATTCCAATCTCCATGCGCAGGGGCCATGCTAATCTTCTCTGTATCGTTCCAATTTTAGTATATGTGCTGCCGAAGCGAGCACCAGAATTCCAATCTCCAAACCCTAGTCTAATGTTAACTGCCGGGCTCGGTACTGTATGGGGGATGATGGGAATGCTTTTAAGCATCTTCCTTTGGCTACTGAGTTAGTTCTTCTCGTTGGACATTTGGATGTCTGTGTCCAGCTCCGAACAGGGGCAGCTAAAGTCATTGAATGCAGCTTCTTCTCTCACAAATGGAGAAACTGATGACAAGCTCTCACTGGAGAAAAGACCTGGCTGGCTCTTTCCTTCATTCTTTCTTTTCTTCTCTTATTAATTCAACCAACAACAATGGAGCTTCTCCTATGTGCTGAGCACTGTGCCCTGTGCCCTGTGCTAAGATACAGCAGTGATGAATGATACAGTTTCTGACATTGGGAGGGGGGTGGTCTGGTCTAATAGAAAAACCAGGTTATAATCCGATGATATATTTAAGAGGAGAGGCAGGGCAGCGTGGGAACACAGAACAGGACTACTTTGGTTATTCTGGGGGGCAAGGTGTGTGTTGATGTGCTCGGCTAGGTCCAGGCTGATCTAAGAACCTTGAGGTTCTTAAAGATCATCCAACTGGACATCCAGTCACTGATGCATGGATTTATTGAGAAATATTATTGAAGACCTCTGCCAGGTGCTATGGATTTGGAGATTAAGACAATATGTGCAGTCTAGTGGGGTGGCGAGAAGATTATGAAATTATCATATGATGTAGCAAATGTTCTGCAAGTTTGGGGAGGGCAATTTCAGGTAGCAGGCAGCACAGGTGGAAAAGAGCCGAGGGGTAGAACACAGCTGGTTCGCTGGGGCTGGAGCAAACCCTGTCAAGCAGGGCACAGTGAGAGAGGGGGCTGCAGATTCTGGCTGGGCCAGACCCCTGGAGGACTCCTAGGCTGCCATAGGGAGGATTCTGTGAGCATAGTTCCAGTGACGGTGAGCTGAGTACAGGTCAGTTTCATCTACCCCAAATTCGTTCAATTAACTTTGTGATCCAAATGTGGGATTTTGAGTGGGAGGGGTCCTGGCACAGAAAGGAGTTCTGGGGATCCTACAGGTGATCTGTGCTCTCAGACTCTTCTCCAGGCAGAAGGTCCATGGCAAGAGAAGAAAGGCAACCAAGAAAAGAATCCAGTTTGATTCGGAGAGCCAAGGCCCCCATGATAATTCTACCAGTCCTTTTTTTTTTTTTTTTTAAGATTTTATTGATTTATTTGAGAAAAAGCAAGCAAGAGGGAGAATGACAGAAAGCCTGAGCAGGGGGGAGGGACAGAGGAAGAGGGAGAAGCAGACTTCCTGCTGAGCAAGGAGCTTGATCCCGGGACCCTGGGACCATGACCTGAGCTGAAGGCATACACTTAACTGGCCTTCTGCTATTTCCTTCAATGCCATGGTCATTCCTGCCTCAGGGCCTCTGCACCTGCCCCTTCTGCCTGGAGTACCTCTTTCCTGTCTCTGCCTGATGGACCCCTACTTATCCCAAAAGTGCCAACCTCAAAGTCACTTCCTCAAAGAGGATCCTCATTTAAAACAAGTTCCCATGATATTTTTTATAGACCCCTGGACTTTCACAACACAAGAGTTATTGTAATTATAACTGAATAATAATGCGTTTAACCTCCACCTGTAACCATAAGCCTCATGGGGTCAGGGGCTATCTGTGTTTACCACTGTATGTCTTAGCATCTAGTACCATGTCTTGCATATAGTAGGTAATAGGAGTATTTGTGGGAAAGGAGGCTGTGGCATAAAACCTGGTTTTACTCGAAGGACAAGGAATAGAATAGACATAGCTGGGTAGACAGATGAGCAATTAGTCTAATTATACCTATGCGGGAGAAAAGCAAACTCACAATGTCTTAAGGTGGTACTACAGAAGGTCCCACCTAATTGGATAGCATTTGTGTCCATAAACTCATTTGAACCACTGGATCACCGTGAAGATTTAGGTTGGAGAGAGGGACATTGCAAAACTACCCAGCTCTCCGGGGAGAATTTTTTTTAAATTATTTTTTTTAAAGATTTTATTTATTTATTTGTCAGAGAAGGAGAGAGAGAGAGAGCGCATAGGCAGAGGCAGAGGGATAAGCAGGCTTCCTGCTGAGCAAGGAGCCTGACGTGGGACTCGATCCCAGGACACTGGGATCATGACCTGAGCTGGAGGCAGCTGCTTAACCAACTGAGCCACCCAGGCGTCCCTCTCCAGGGAGAATTTAAATAGAGTTCTATTTCCGCAGAAAATAAAGCACCTAAGTTAACACAGCTAACACATTCGATTCTTCCAATTTAGTGTCTTTAGTGTGTGTCCTTGTCACATGGAACATAGTAACAGCCCACCTCTGTCCCAGATTCTGCTAGCTTATGCTCCCAATCAGACATGGATTTGGCCTAAGGCCGCAAACACCAGTTTTCAACATTCCCCAGGAACCCTGGTCAAATTCAAATCCCAGACTGGGATCTTGAAACAATGCCTCTTGCTATGGAATTTGCAAGGTTCTCTGCGAGGTCAATTTTTTTTCTTGCCACCTGCTGGGGTGGGTATAACATGTTGATTCTGGAAGCCAGCTTTCTCATCATAAAACAATAATTTCTCATCATAAGAAAAAATAATATAGCCCACCTAACTCGGGACTTTCTATGTGTCAGGTATTGTTTTAAATACTTTGCATGAATTTGTTCCTGCAATCCCTCCAATGATCCTGTGAAGAAGTGAGTGTTTTTATCTTTATTTTCAGGTGAAACTGGAGCACGAGGGGTTAAGTAACATGACTGAGTTACAGTGGGCAAGTGGTAGAGCCAGGATTCAAACCCCTGGGCAGTCGGGTCCTAACCAATGTGCACAGGCTGGGAAAAAAATCCCATTAAGATGTCAGTTATTAATATCAGTCCTGCTCTGTGCATCCACAAGACCCACCTAATTCAATACAGTGTGAGCAGTGTGCCCACCTCCTTCCTGAAGCAATGTGGAAGGCACCTGATAAGCTCTGCAGCAGCCCGGATCTCCCCATCACAATCAGTCCTGAACATATGGTTAGCCCGAACCTGAGCTACATAGGGCCCACTGTCTGCCATCTATTGGCCCAAGAAAATGGGCAACGATTCCTGACCCAGATGCTACCCGGGGCAAGAGAGATAATTCCAGGGAGAGTCTGTCTTCAAAGTAATAATCTCCTGAATTTGTATACTTTTTAAAAAAGGCTTGAGTATCTTTGAATAGTTACATAATTGTCACATAGGCACGGTCATTCTCATAGCTGAGAGATTTCAGGGTTCACAGTGCTTAGGAGGTTAAGTAACTTAACTGAAATTACCTGTGAAACTAAGGGGAAGCCAACGGTTACCATACCCTACCAAGTACTAGGTATTTTGCTGAACAACTTATAGCTGGTTATCTCATTGAAATTCCCAAACATTCTTATAAGATACAAATTGTTATTTCCTCTCGTGATTGGCTTCAGAGAAGTTAAGCAAGTTGCCTTTGACCACACAGCTAGGAAGAGCAGAGCTGAGTTCTGTCTGACTGAATGGTATTACCACATTTGTAGGGTGTATGAATTTACAAAGCATTTTCATGTTTTTTAAAAAATGTAATATTTATGGTTGGTCTGGGAGTAGATGGGAGAGGTATTTTTTTTTTAAAGATTTTATTTATTTATTTGACAGAGGGAGATCACAAGTAGACAGAGAGGCAGGCAGAGAGAGAGATAGAGAGAGAGAGAGGGAAGCAGGTTCCCTGCTGAGCAGAGAGCCGGATGCGGGACTCGATCCCAGGACTCTGAGATCATGACCTGAGCCGAAGGCAGCGGCTTAACCCACTGAGCCACCCAGGCGCCCCGGGAGAGGTATTTTTATGCCCGTTCTACACCTGCAGAAACTAAGAACATTCAGGTTAAGTGATCTGCATCAGCCTGGTAGCAATATTCCATACGGCACCATGTTCCCATCAAAGGTTGAGGGAAGATGCTTATCCGAGAACTGTTACCAGAGCTCAGAGACCTGGGTTACTTGGAAGAAGCTAGAACCACGGTGGCCTGTCTAGAAAGAGCTGGAGCTGCGGAGAAACTCTTGGTGCCAGAGACCTGATAGTTCAGAGAAAGAAAGGGAGAAACACTTTCTTTCTTTCCTTCCACCTTTTTATCTCCCACCAGTGCCTCCCCCTGGGTGAACCTCACCGCGAGTTATCTGACACTGGAGCCTGGGATGTAGGCAACTGGAATCAGCCCCCACTCCAGACTGAGACACGACCCCCACTCCAGACTCCAGACTGAGACCCAGGGAATGGGCAGGGGAGGCATCTGAGGACAGACAGACGGTACAGCAGCCCAGACCCTGTACTGGCAATTGTCTGTTACCCCAAAAAGACCCAGAGAGCTGGATTCTACTACAGAAGGGAGAGCTCTCTGGGAGCTGTTGGTAACATGGGGATTCTTTAAGCGTTAGGGCCAAAAAGCATCCTAGACATTTCTGGGCTGAGTCCACAGACGAGCACACGCACCTCACACAGGCAGGGTCTCACCACAGACAGTTCCTGTGGCCTGCAGTTTATGAACATTGGTAGGCAAACAGGTAAAACTGACATTATTTGCCCCACTCGAAACCACAGCCTCATTCCTCAAATTCCCTATTCCTTCCTCCCTTCCCCGCTTGTTTTTCTTCATAGCCTTGATCAGCAGCTGATATCGACGTATTTGACCTGTTTACTTGTGCATTAGCCACTAAAATGTAAGCTCCACGAAGATGGGGGTTTTGTTAGTTTTATTCATTGCTTTATCCCCACTGCCTGTAAGAGTGATGTACATAGATGGTACTGAACAAATTTTAGTTACTTGTTGAATACATTAATTCTAACTTAGGAGAGTTCACATGAAGAATCTGGATTTCTGGTTTTCCTTAAAAATCTGGCAATCCTGGTTTATATCCCTGCATAGCAACATGGCTGCTCTTTGTAGAGGGGACCCCGAATTCTTTCTTGGATTTGCCTCAGTCCCCACCTTGCCTTAGAGTCTAACACAGGCAGCTTCACTCATTTCCAGAGCCTGCCTGGATGCTTGTAGGCATCTGAATGTGTCAGCCCTTGATCCGGGCTCAACTTGGTCATTTTAAGTGCAGCTGAGGGAACTCAGAGACAGACAGATGAAGTGACCCGGCTCTGGTTATAGCTGCGTGAAGAACCCAGACTACAGTCTGGTTGAGGGCTTTTGTGTGACCATCATTGCACTGAGTACCAGAACTGGGTCCTCAGACAACACAGTCCTTTAACATAGGAGGTGCTGAGCGGGGAGCTGAGTATACAAAAGGCACAAAGTACCTGTTTGCAAGGAGACTGTAATCTAGCTGCAGACTCTTCGTTTTCAGGGGGCAATCCAATTTGCTTGTGTTAGCACTGATGTCAATTTGTGGGGGAGACAGCAGTTAAGCCTTTTTCACCCATCCTGTATCCTAGGACCCAACTCTGGGAGTTCCACGGGCCAGCATACCATGTTACCGCTCTGGGCCTTTGCGCATGCTCTCCGCTTTTCTGCGCCCTCCTAACATACCAGAAACCCAGGTGAAGACACTTCCTCCGGGAAGTCCCCCTCATCAGCCCCTGGCAGAATGGATCGGTCCTTCCCGTGCTCCCTCCCGTGCACGTTTACTTCGGTGGAGCACAGATCTTGCTCCATTATACTCATGTCTCCAGTAGCTGGGAATTTCTTGAGGACAAGCACGTTTCGATCTTTTTGCACCCGAAGGCCTCCCAGCAAAGAAATGATCAGAATGCTTGGGATGTTTACATGAATTAATGCATTCAACAGGCGCTGTTCCGTCGCCGCGCCTAGACTCCTCTCTTAAAGCGATCTCTCCTCTTTGTCTCCCCTCCTCCCAGTAGAGCCCTCAGTCTGCTGTTCTGTACTTCCCTTTCACTTCCTCCTTCCCAGTTCGCGTGCTGGGCACTGGAAGGCCATGCCCCCACCGGCAGAAGCCAAAACGCACATTCTGGGGCAGACCGCTTGCCCCACCTGCCCGTCAGAACCCACTCCAGCCCCGGTTAGGGTGCGGTGGGCGGGCACAGCCCCGCTTCAGGTCCTCGGCAGCCCTGCGGGCCTACCTTAGCCCCTTTGCTCAGGACCTGCCAAGGCCACGTCTCTACGCTCCCGAACAGCGAGTTCTTGATCAAGCCCAGCATGGTGTGGCTGCGGCGCTCAGAGGGCACCTGCGGACTCAGGGCTCCAAGGGCGGCTGGGGCAAGTGGGCCCGGTGGGCTGGCTGGCGCCTCGGACTCCGCCCCGCGGAGAGGCGCTAGGAGGCGGACGCGGCGGGACAGGGCGGGGCGGCGGAGAGGCCACGCCCCCGCCGGCCCCTCCTCCTCTACGGCGTCTACCGGCTGGGGCCTGGACACAGATTCTGCCTATGGGATTTAGGCAGTAGTGATGGAGAACTTTATACACCCCAGCCCCGAGTTTCCCCCACCCACATCCACCCCGGCTTCGGCTCTCAGGTACCTGGGCACCAAACTTCCAAGCCTCTGGATTCCTCTGGAGCTTTTTTGCCCTCCACCCTAAGGCTCTACATCCCGCGTACTGCATAGACAAGGTTCATAGGATCTGTGGGCCCCGTCCTAGAGACACCTGATTGCTGCACCTCCAGCGACATTTCCTGGTTTGTCTCCCACGCCACCCCATTACTTCTCATCAAGACGACTGAAAAGCCATCTTAACTAGTTTTCTCCTTACCACTTCCTTTCCTCTAATCGGTTTTAATCACAAATTCCACGTTAATTTCCCACAGCATGGCTTGGCTCATTGTGTCCTTCCAATCAAAACCTTCTAACCGGGGCGCCTGGGTGGCTCAGTGGGTTAAAGCCTCTGCCTTTGGCTCAGGTCATGGTCTCAGAGTCCTGGGATCGAGCCCCGCATTGGGCTCTCTGCTCAGCGGGGAGCCTGCTTCCTCCTCTCTCTGCCTGCCTCTCTGCCTACTTGTGATCTCTGTCTGTCAAATAAATAAATAAAATCTTAAAACAAACAAACAAAACCTTCTAACCAATTTCATTGCCGTTTGTTGAGTGCCTGTTTCCCGACAAGTATTTTGCAACTATCATCTCTACTCCTCACACCACTGAACATTACATATTATATAGCCTTTTTACAAAGGAGGAACCTGATACTCAGAAAATAAGTGAATGACTGATATAAGTGACTTTCCTAAGATCAAAAACCAACGTGCGGCTTGGCCAGGATTTGAATCCTGAAGGTGGTGTCCATGTCCATGTCTGTACCCACACTTTATGGGGCTCCTGGGTGGCTCCTTCAGTTGAGCGTGCACTCAGTTTCAGCTCAGGTCATGATCTCATTGCTGGTGAGATTAAGCCCTGCAGGAAGGCTGCCAGCTGAGCGCAGAGTTGGCTTGAAGATTCTCTCCCTCTGCCTCTCCCCCACTTGTACCCATGCTCTTTCTCTCTCTAATAAATAAGTAAATCTTAAAAATAGTATCCATAACACTTTTATCGCTCCCTGTCACCTGACCTCTTAGAGATCTACAGATGTCCTGCGTGTGGCACTACTCGCCACATATCCTCTGTATGTTCCTGTCCCTGTGCCACAAAGCCGTCTCCCCCAAGACCTCCCCCTCTGTGGCAAGCCTTGGTATTTGACTTCTCTGAAAGTCCAAAGTTTGTTGTGTCTCTGGAAACTCTGTGAGGGCCTTCTGTCTGAACTCACCTATTATTTTGTTTATTCAAATGTTTCTGCTTGCATGAGGATTTTATATGCATGTTTCACTGGGGAATGGTTAACCTAATTGATAGCTTCCTTTGTGCAGCCTTCCCATCTTAACCAACCCTGAGGGACTTCTGCTGTGCCTGCTTCTTGACAGAGGCGACCTTGAACCTGAGCCAGATAGTTGGAATCAATAATGGTGATCTGATGACTTCAGTTTTGTGGTAATAGATATTAACTTTATTAACTATGTATAAAAAAGATTTACTTTTGACTAATATTGATTGCTATAAAATAAATGGCTATTTAATGATTTTATATCTTCTTGACTCTAAAATGACAACGATTATGCATCACTGTTATTTTACATGCCACCAAGAAAATAAATGCTACCTAGTAAGCTATGACATCTAATTGATTTGAAGTCATCCAGAGACATTAAAATGTGAAATAGCCTGCAGCTTACGATTCATAAGAAATTGCACGTTACTTTATAAGAGTTCCTGAGTCTTTCTCCCTCACAGTTATGTCCCCTTTATTACAAACTGCTCTATTAAAGGGCAAAGATCTATTTTTCTTTAGCTTTACCCCCACCTGAGGGTTACTCAATAACTGTACAATGATTAACAAAACTATTCCTTTCTCAAAAAGATTTTATTTACTTATTTTAGAGAGTGAGCATGGGAGCAGGGAGAGGGCCAGAGGGAGAGAATCTCAAGCAGACTTGCACTGAGCTCAGAACCTGACATGGGGCTCCATCTCAGGAGCTTGAGATCATGACCGGTGCTGAAACTCAGAGTAGGACGCTCAACCAACTGAGCCACCAGCTGCCCCAAAACTATTCTCAATATTAGATCAAATCATCTATTTTAGTCACTAAAGTAGTTACAGTGAGAGGTGCCTGGGTGGCTCAGTCTTTAAGCTTCTGCCTTCAGGTCAGGTCATGATCCTGGGGTCCTGGGATCGAGCCCCACATCGGGCTCTCTGTTCAATGGGGAGCCTGCTTCTCCCTGTCCCACTCTCTCTGCTTGTGTTTCCTCTCTTGCTGTCTCTTGCTGTCAAATAAATAAATAAAATCTTTAAAAAAATGAAGTAGTTACAGTGAAATGGGGCCTATTACTCAACATGATCAAGTAGCAGAAGCATTTGGGAATCAGAAGACATAGCGACAGATGATCTGGATTCCAGTTTGACTCTGTCCTACTAGTGTGATTAGTGTCTTCTCTGCAAATTCCTGAACCTTTGCAGCCCTCAGTTCCTACATCTGCAATGTTGGGGCAGTAGTGCCCCCTCATAGTGCTGTTGGCAGGATCGAAATTGCTCAGGCACTTAAAACCACTGTGTGCGCTGTTAAGGTTGGGACTTGCCCACCCCCCAGGTCAAGTTGGTTCTACTACCAAGAATGAACCCAGCTGCTTCAAGAACATCCATGGATGCATCATTTTAAAGCACAGATTATTAGGAGTTTTCCTTTATCTGAGACTTCGATATGTTGCAAGATACTCCCCTTTGCAATTTATTACGTATAAAGTTGAATAATGTCTGTGTGTGTACTGCAGGCAAAAGATACTGTATGTATTGTTTATGCAGTGGTTTTGAGGGCAAAATATTATGACGAAGTAGAATTTGGTAGGAAAGGGATAATGATAACTTACACTCCTTGAGGGCTGGATATGACCAGTAAGCATCATGAGTGCTCTATTTGGTTCATCTTCTTTAACCTTGACTGTAACCCTGGGAGGAAGGTGCTAGTACTTCCCCACTGTTGTAGATTAGGAAATTGGGGCACAGACAGGCTAGGTAATCTACCTAAGGGCAGGCAGCTAGTAACAATGAGGGTAGAGGTCAAACACAGGTACTGAAGGGCCAGAGCCATGGTGCTCTTAAAGATTCTCTAAGGGTGCCTGGGTGGCTCAGTCATTAAGAGTCTGCCTTCAGCTCAGGTCATGATCCCAGAGTCCTGGGATTGAGTCCTACATCAGGCTCTCTGCTCTGCAGGAAGCCTGCTTCTCCCTCTCCCACTCCCCTTGCTTGTGTTCCCTCTCTCGCTCTCTCTCTCTCTCTGTTAAATAAATAAATAAGATCTAAAAAAAAAAAAAAGCTTCTCTAAGCATCAAGGGCAGTCGAGCAGGAAATTTGACCCCCAACTTCCAAATCATCAAGTGCTGAAGAGGGCAGGGAAGAAGGCACTGGGGGATTTGACCCTTAATCAAAGCAATGGCTGTAGCTGCTTGTTGTTTCCCTGGAAATGAGACCCAGGAAGACAGATGAGTTCAAGAGATTGGGGGTGGATGTGGAGGCTGAGATCTACTGCAGAAGAACCCACTCAAAATATGGAGCTTGATGGGAGGCACACTCAGAAACAGAGTTTACCGAGGCCGAGAGTGAAGTAATGCAGGTAGTAATATTTACGTGTAAGACAGGACAAAGCAGAGCTCTATTGACCAAAGTTGTATGCATGTTAAAGTGCCTACTCACCATTTACAAGGAGAAGAGAGCAAGACCAAGAGCTTTGGGAAGAGAGGCTGGGGAAGGAGTGTGGTAAGGAGAGAGAATTCAGTTCTTCAGGAAAGAGGAAGATTTGGAGGAAAGCCACTTGAAATGGTAGGTTGTTTTGTTTTTTTTTCCTGATACATATGATAATTGCCTCTTCTGTCTTTGCAGGAAATGCTCATTAAGCCAATCTACTTTCCCAGGTCAGTGGGTCACATGGGAAGTCAAAAGTTGAGCCTGGCCTTAATTAAAAAGAGATGAGGTGCAGTGACTTTGAATGACATTTGATTGCCCTTGAGTTTTATTTTTATTCTTCCTCTGAATTGAAGCCTAAAAGCATGCTCTACACTGAGGCTGTGCAATACACAAACTTTCCCCCCAAACTGAACAGAATAATGGAAACTCGTTCCATTGTTGCACATTATTGCAATCAGGCATGATTTTCCTTTTGCTTTTGGCCCCCCCACCCCTTTCAGAATGGGCTTTAATTTATTGTTTTAAAAACTACTTCCACATTAAAAAATTAGCATTTTACTTAAATGTCCATGATTGCTATGCTAACAATACCACTAATAATATCAGTGCAATCAGTGAAGACAACTCCAAGCATCTTTGTCACCTTTACTATATGGCAATTATAACTTTGTTTCTTCTGAGAAAAAGCCTCTCTGAAAAGGAGGTAAACAAGGTTCTGAGCCTTAAAAGCTGAGGCTGAGAATTAGGCTCAGCACTCCGGTGTCTTGGGGAGAGATGTAGGTTGGAGAGATAGATATGAAAGTCATCAGCGTCTTGCACTGCTCATGGGCACCTTGGAAGTGATGAAATGGCCCAGGTAGCACAGGTAGAATAAGAAAAGAGAGCCTAGACAGGACACTGAGGAATGCCAACATTCAAGGGGACAAGAGTGGGGGGACAACTGCACTAAGGAGAATGAGAACAAGTCATGACATAAAGAGGGGAAATCCATGGAGCCACTGAGCCAAGAAGCCAAGAGAAGTGTATGTCTCAAGGAGTAATGGATAGTGTCAGATGCTGCTCAGGAGTGAATCAAGTATGAAAGGGACTGGGAAGCATCCGTTGGGTGTAGCAACAAGAATGCCTCTGATCTTGGTGCCTGGGTGGCATAGTCGGTTAAATCTTGGACTTGTGATTTCAGTTCAGGTCATGATCTCAGGGTCATGGGATCGAGCCATGGGTTGGGCTTCATACTCAGTGAGGAGTCTTCCTGTCCCTCCCCCTCTTCTCTTCCCCTGCTTTCTCTCTCTCTCTCTCTCTCTCTCTCTCGCTCGCTCTCAAATAGATCAATCAATCAATCAATCAGTCCTGGGGGGAAAAGAAAAGAATGCCTCTGATCTTGGCAGGAACAGTTAAGATGTAGGCTGAGAATTGCAGAAATCAGACTGAGTGATCCAAGGAGGGTGTGGGTGGTAAAGAAGTGGATGCCACAGTTTGGTTATTAAAGAGAGGAGGGAAATACACAGCAGCTGAACGAGGAGGGAAGGTCTGGATCCATTTTTTCTGAGGTGGTTGACTGCCTATTTCTGAGAAGTTAAAAACAGATGTGAATCAGACCATTTTGGGGAGGCTGGATGTATCCTCCATCATACACACAGGGACGGAGGAAAAGATGAGTGGAGGTGTCTATTGCATATGTCAGGTTGCAGGCAGGAAGTTGTGGGACCTCATGTCAGGAGGTGTTTCTTTTCTCTGTGAGTAGGTTAGAAGGATGATGATGGCACAGGTACGGGACAGAGCAGGCACTGTTCTTTCCCTATAGGCAAGGCATCGGCGAGTCAAACAACAGTTGGTAATAGGGCATCAGAACACAGTTGTATGCACTACTAAGAAGGCTAGCATGTATGGAGCCGGTAATGGGGATCTATCCCACTGAGATTTTTACCTAAGACGGCCAAATAATCAGTGTTCCTGCCTCACATTAGCGGAGAGTGTCATCTGGAGTGACTGAGATGCTTCTGAGGGCAAGCCCAAGAGCCTGAGGCTTGGAGAGGAGGGAATTCCCTCCTCGTTGCTTTCTTCCCCCATCTGCGCGTAGATTGCGTACCCAGTCAGCCTTTCTCATGCAGGACTACCGACGAGGTGTTGTGCAAATGTTCCAACCTCAAGGAGGGAGGTGGGGGGAATGCCTCTTTGGATAGTTTTTCCTCTGCCTCCTCTTAGAACATAGCATAAAATCAGTACCACATGCATTTATTCACCAGGGAATTGCGTCCTTGCAGTATTGCTTTCAGATTACAAAACAAAAGGTCATTTCCTCTGATTTTCAACACTTCTTAAGGTCCAGTTTGTACAGTCTTATATTCATTTGGCACATGCTTATTTAATGCCTATTATGGTCTCTGGTAGGCTCTACAGCGGAGCACTGAGCAAGACAAACAAAAACCCTTGCTTTTTTGGAGTTGACATTTCAATGTGGGAGACAGGCAGTAAATAAATGCATCAATAAATATATAATAGGGCAGGGGGTGTGTGTTGAAGCAGATATGGATAAGGTGGTGACATCTGAACAGAGACCGGAAGAGATGAGGGCATAATTGAGAAAATAGCTAGAGAGAAGTTTTTAAACCAGTGAGAAGAACACATGCAAAGGTCCTGTCATAGGAAAGTAGCGGGTATACTGAAGCAACTAGGAAGGCAGTGTGGCTGGAGGTGATTGAGAAGGGAAGAGGTAGTAAAGTTGCAAGAATGTCTTCTAGAGCCAAGCTGCCCAGGTTCAAGCCCCAGTTCTACCATATACAAGTTAGGTGACCTCAAGCAAGTTATTTGTCCTTTCTGTGCCTCAAGGTTCTCATCTGTAAAATGATGATAATGGTAACACCTACCTCATAGGCTTGTTACAAGGATAAATAATTAGAAAGCCCTTAGAACAGTGCCTGACGGATAGTAAGTGCTCCCTAATGAATCTTAAACCAAGAAAGAAGAAAAATGACTTGAGATGACGTGATGGTTAATTTCATGTGGTAACCTGATGGAGTCATGGGAATACGCAGATGTTTGCCTCAACATTATTCTGTGTGTGTCTATAAGGGTGTTCCTGGAGGAGATCGAGATTTGAATCGGTAGCCCAGTAAACCAGATTGCCCTCCCCTATGTGGGTGGGCCTCATCCAATCTAGTAAAGACCTGAATAGAACAAAATGAGGGGTAAGGGAGAATTTGAGATCTTGCCTGATTTTGAGCTGGAACACTGGTCTTTTCCACTGAGATTGGAACTTACACCGCTGGCTCTCCTGGGTCTCCAGTTTGCAGATAGCAGAACGTGGGACTTCTCAGCCTCCATAACCATGTCAGCCAATTCCTTATGATAAATCTCTATATATGCAATATATAAAATTAGATATGCTAAGATTATATATAAATATAAATTTAAATAAATAATTAGATATATTTAAATAAAGACATAAATTTATATAAGAACCCTGCCTGTTATAGATGAGGTGCTAAGCAGATCATACAGGACTTTACAGGCCACTCATGTTCATTGTAAGGACTTCAGGTTTATTCTGAGGAGGATGGGAAGCCAGTGGAGGTAGGAGCAGGGGCGGAAACAGGGAAGCCAGCTAGCAAGCCCTTGATGTAATTAGTGTAGGGAGATGTTGATGGCTCAGGCAGGGGTTGGGGCTTCAGGGATGGTGAGATATGGTTGGGTTCTAGGTGAACTTGAAGGGACAGCTAATAGGATTCTGCTGGTGTGATGGGGTGTCAGGCATTGAGGATGACTTGAAGGTGTTTGGCCCCAGCAATTGGGAAAATGAGGAACCCTAAAAATACAGTTATGTAGGGAGCACCTGGGTGGCTCCGTTGGTTAAGTGTCCAACTCTTGATCTCAGCTCAGGACTTGATCTCAGGGTCATGGGTTCAAGCCCTGCGTTGGGCTTTGTGCTGGGCATGGAGCCTACTTAAAAAGGGGGAAAAAATGTAGGACAGCAGCAGTTACTATCTTTATGGCCCCTTCTCAGGAGTGAGGCTGCCGAGGAGGGGCAGACTTAGTCTGTCCTGCCTACTTCTTTGCTTCTCGGTTGTAATTGCTCAAATAAGGACAAACAGATCCTCCCCCAAACAACCACTAATTTTCTGCTATAGCACAAAGTTCACACTTAAAAATGGACATGGTTTTTGTTCCCTGAAGGAGGTGGTGTGCACAGACCATCTCAGCTCATGCCACTGACAACCCGTTCTGCCGGTATTCCCAGTTCTTTGGTTCCTGGGAGATTCAGTTTCCCAAATCTTGCCATTTCTCCCCAGGAACTCAGCTTCCCATTCACTAAACTATGTGGTGTTTGAGCGGTTTCCCCCAATGTTATAGCTTGCACCAAGGGGGACAATTGAGCCTTTGTTGTAACACACACACACACATACACACACACACACACACACCCCTATAGCCTGCCCTCCCAACAAGTTTGCAGTATTTGAAGGGAGTTTTTTCAGCTTCTACCATTCCCAGTAATGGTGTCTAAATATTTTATGGCCCATTTTCAGCCAGGAGTTCAGTTCTTCTGCACACCAGCTAGCTGGGATAGCAAGGAGCACATGGTCCTGCCAGGTAAGTCCTGAGGTAATGACAAAGGCGGCTTATCTTCTCCCATCATGCAACTCAGGTCTCCTGAGGTGACTCACGAATGCTTCTGTGTCACGAGCAGTCTCAGCCCAGGCCCCGCAGGGACTTCGTCTATGCTAATGTTTTGGAGCCCTGTCCCAGCTCTTCTCCTCACCCGGTGTCAAGCTCTTAGAGCCTGGAGAGCCCACTGCCCAGCAACTACCGGCAGCAGAAGGAGACCACAAGTAAACATGCCAGGAAAGTGAGGACCCAGCAGTTAATCAAAACTCTCTGTGGTTTGGTGCTGGAAATAGAACGAGGACCTTGCCTGTGATGCTTCTCCCCCATCATGGAATTCCATACTTGGAAGACTTGGTCAGGAATTATGATCCCTGGTCAGAGATTGAAAGAGGCTTAAGAGATACAGCAATCAAATGCATTGCATGGTCCTTCTTTGGACCCTAATTTAAATGAACCGAAGGCTAGAAAAATTTTTCTAAATAATCCAGAAAATTGAACCCAGGAGTCACTGTCCATTTTGTTGGGTATGAATTCATGTATATCTCTCCACAAAGAGTAACAACACAGTGAAGAACCTGGACAATCCCTTTCCCAAATGATCAAAATTAATATTGTCAACAAGGCATGACATACTTCTGGATTGATACTCTGAGGACAGAAAAATCACCATGTGGATTCTAGCCAAAGAGTTGTAACCTGAATCTCATGGTAAAGCTATCAGAAAAACCCAAATGGAAGAAAACTCTGTAACATTACTGGCCTGTATTCTTTTAAAATGCCAAATTCTTGAAAGACAAGAAAAGGCTAAAAAGTTAATCCAGATTAAAGGAACTAGGGAGACATGACAGCTATATGCTGTCTGTGATTGTGGACCAGACTCTGTACTAAGAAATGGTGTAAAGACTATGTACTTAGAAATGCTATAAAGAACATTCATGGAATAATTGTTTAAATTGGAAAAAGGACTGCAGGTTAGATAAATTTAATAATGTTAAAGTTTCTGGAAATGATAACTGTATTGTGGTTATGCAGGAGAATATCCTTGTTCTTAGGAAAAATACACTGAAGTATTAAAGGGGGCTGGTGGCATTATATTTCCAGCCTATCATCAAAAGGTATGGAGATAAATTGTAGTAGGATGCACGTTCACCCACATAGCCTACTTCTTTCACCCAATACATTGGTGCCTTCTTCCTAGTTTACTATGCCCCAGCCATATTGGTCTTTGTATTCCTCAAGAATCAGGGCCTTTGCCCTCATTATTCCCCTGCCTGGAATGTTCTTGCTCCAGAAATTCACTTGACTGGCTTCTTCTCATCATTCAGGTCTCAGATAACCTCTTCAGAGAAACTTTCCTTGACTACCCAACCTAAGTGTTCCCTCTTCCCCAGAGCACTTATCATTATATGAAAATATTTAATTAGTTGATTTCTCTGCTTTTCCTTCTTTTTTCTACCTCTTTCCACTAGTATGTACACATCACGAGTGGAGGAACCTTGAGTAGGACTCTGTCTCCAGTACGTAGTGTCAGAAACATAAGTTCTCAATATATGTTTTTTTAATAAATGAGGGTGGGATGGAGTAGGGTAGGGTGGGAGGGACAGGATTCTAGGAGGAAAGTTGGCAGTATGGACGCGATTATTGGAGAGACTTTGTGTGTGTGCTCGTGTGTTACTGTCTAATGTTCTATCCTATACCAAGTACATTTTTTTAGAAGGGAGAAGGAGAAAGTTATATAAAACTTGCTTGTTTGAAACTTAGAGGCTGATCGTAATCAGCAATTTTGGAGAAAAAGAGGAATCAAAAGAAAGGAACTCTATTGACATTTCCATAACTCAATTGTAATGTCAGCAATTTCTCTTCGATGACAGAATCTGCACTAAGATTGCAGCTAGAACAGTAAAGGCATCTAGTTCCCAGTTACATCTGCATGGAATGGTTTGTCCTTTATTTTGGAAAATTCCCCTTCCATCTTACCCTGTTTAGATCAGTGTTAAAATTTCCGCATGCTATGGTATCAACACTTGGATGTCACCTTTAGCTCTCTTTAGCTTCACTTCCTGGTGACACCTCTCTTCAAATACTTTGATATGTGGACCTCTGATGTGGATCTCAGTTGTTCACAGTGTGTTCTTTGCATCATCTATAGTTCCTGCATCAGTGCAGATTCCTTGGCTAAAAACCAGAATCTCTGGGAAGGGACAAAAGGAAAATAGTCAACTTTTTAAAAATTTCATGTTTTTTTTTTTTTAATTAAAGTATACATCAAAAATCCAAAATGTGGGGATCCTGCGCAGCTTAGTCAGTTAAACATCTGACTCTTAGCTCAGGTCAGGTCTTGATTTCAGGACCATGAGTTCAAGCCCTGGATTGGGCTCCACACTGGGCATGGAGCCTATTTAAAGAAAAAAAAATCCCAAAACATACTGGAGGATGTGTAGTCAAGGGTTTCCTTCTAGCTCCTGTTTCTCAGCTACCCACTTCCCCTTCTCAGAAGTGTATATTGTTATATTATTTTCAGATATATTTTCCAGATTTCTTTTCATACATACACAAATACACGCATATATTCTGCCCCCCCTCTTTATTACACAAATGGCAGCATACTAGACTCCTGGTTTCTGTACACTGTTTTCTTTTATGTGCCAATGTATCTTAGAAAGTACTCCATATTGGTATATCAGGAACATCCCCATTTTAAAGTATGGATGTGCCATACTTAAAAAGTAGCCAATCAATAGGTATTTACATTTTTCCACCTTTTGATAATGAAAACAATACTGCATTGAATAACCCCCTACACATATCATTTCCCACGTGTGCAATTATATCTAAAGAAAAATTCCTGGGTCAAAGGATACAGACATTTTAAGTTTATGTTGGTGATTTATATCTTCATTCTTTGTTTCCTTAGCTGGGCTAGAGGATTATCAACTTTATTAATCTTTCCAACGAACCAGTCTTTGGTTTTGTTGATTTGTTCTATTGTATGTCGTCAGTTTCTGTTCTAATTTTTATTATTCTTTTGTTCTTCTTGCTTTAAGATCATGTTTTTTTTCTTAGTTTCCTAAGGCGGAGGCTTAGGTTATTAACTTTAGATTTTTCTGCTTTTCCAACATAAGATTAGATTTCTCTGGGCACATACCTCAATATTATCAAAGCCATCTATGAAAAACCCACTGCAAATATCATTCTCAATGGAGAAAAACTGAAAGCTTTTCCGCTAAGGTCAGG
>NW_019154091.1:39415007-39719825 GCF_002288905.1 Enhydra lutris kenyoni
AAAGTGAGTTTCTTGTCTTGTAAGTAGTACATGGTTGGGTTTTGTTTTTTATCTACTCTGACAGTCTCTGTCTTTTAACTGGTGTATTTGTGAATATATTTAGATGAATATCAACTATGTTTATAACTGCTTTCTTTTTTTCAGGTTTAGAAAGGTAAATTAAACTGGGATAGGATAGGGACCACCATCACTGCCTCTTTTAATTCTTTGAGGGTGGTACTGATGATTTCTGTAATCCTTCATAGTGTGTGGTACTTCTTATGACATACTGTCATGGTTGACAGAGGAGGCGTGTGATTTCAGAGGCTTCTTCTTGGCCATTTCTACCATAATGACTTTTACTCAACAGGTTAAGGGAAAAAATTGAGGATATATTCAGTTTTTAAGTATAGTCATGCCAAGGATGTACTTAGGGGTCTGACAACCACTGGTAGGTTCATGCACCCATTGTAACCACTGTGAGATGGACTTGGACTGGGCCCCATTGTCTCCTGGCTTTCATAAGCTTCCCCTGTGCCCTAGACATTATGGTGACATTTCAGGTGCCTTAGCATCAGTATCAGGCCAGACTGTGTGTGTTGTAGCCTTCAAAAGATCTGGGTATTCCCCTCTTCCTACTATTTCTAGAAAATGGCCACAGGTTGCTTAGGTTCCTCTTCATTAGTAGGCTCTGGGTCTCAGAATTGCCCTAGATCTGGAAAATGAGATTGCAAGGACCCATTGTGGTGAGTAATATCTGCTCTGTACTCAACAAGCTTTCAACTTCTGTGTGGTTCTATAAACCAAATAATATTCTGATCCGTTGCTCATCTGTATTGTTCTTGGTCATATCATGGTCTATTAGCCATTGCTGCAGGTCCTGGCATGTCAAGGGACCTCGACTATCATTCCAGCCTCGGTCTGTATGACAATAATTATGTTCACCTTGAGTCTTAAGATTGGGTGCCACCATCTGGCCCCTGCTATTCTAGAATCCTCTCACCCCAGTTGATAATGGAGAGCCCAGTTGCATGGCAGAATCTCCTGTAGTCAACTGAGATGTACAGAGGATGGTTACTGTTGAACTTCTCAAAGATCCTAGTGCCCCATCACAAGTGTTCTCTCTTACTGCTCTTGCAATGGCAGTGCCCTCTGGGCTTTCCTGGGGAACCTAATTAGGCAGCAGTTTCTCAGATTCATATACCAGTCATTCCAATATTTATACTTTCCTGAGCTTCCTAACACCTGCCTCAATACTCCATCAGGGCAATTTCAGCATTTCTATCTCATGGCAGACCAACGTTTTGTCTAAGCTTCAAGGAGTCATCCCAACAGCATTTGAGGACTGACTTCAGGAGTCCTTATCAGAGTAGAAGCCCCAGTTCATAAAAGAGTGCTCCCTTGTCGGTAATTGCTTCTTATCCTGCCTTAAATTCCTCCCTCTCCATCTCACATCTTTGAGCTCCACTCCCATACATGCTCCAGTTCTGCCAGAGTATGTTAGCCAGGAGTTCAAATTCACTGGGTGTGTATACAACATGTTTCCAGAGGAAGAATTACCCCTTTGGGCTGTGCTGTGACTTCCCCTAGTCATTGGCTGGAAAGAAGTTAGAAAAGATGGAGCCAGCTCCTGAGAGGGATAAACCCCATTTTGTGAAGTACCTCCCTCAGCTGGGGTCTTTTGGGAGCTTCCAGCGAATGGAGGCTGTTGTCTTTTAGCAAGGTGGAGGGAGCTCATACTACCAGGAGGATTAAGAGCTAGCAGGGTTCAAGGTTGTTAGGCTCATGCACCCAGATATCACCATCTTAGGTCTCTGATTCTCACTTTCATCGTATCAGCTCCTTGACCTTCCTATGAGACCTGTTTAGGCTATTGTTCAGTATTTTTGAGCTCTGCTAGCCTTGTAATGACATTCTGGATTTGATTGTCCGCAGAGTCTGCTCCCTGTGGCAACAAAGTGTAAAGCACCACTTTAAACACTGCCTCAGATTCTCATTTTCATAGGATATCTTGAGTTGTCTGGTTAACCTGAGCCCATCTTTTTTAAAATTTAAATTTAATTTAATTTAAAAATTTATTTATTTGTCAGAGAGAGAGAGAGAGAGAGAGAGCAGGAGTGGCAGGCAAAGGGAGAAGCAGGCTCCCTGCTGAGCAAGGAGCTGGATCTGGGACCCTGGGATCATGACCTGAGCTGAAGGCAGATGCTTAACTGAGACACCCACTCATCCCCGGATTTCATTTTCATTTTCATTTTTTTTTTCTTCAAGACTTCTTGGGCCATGAACAAAAGCCAGGCAACTCCACAGTCTTTATAATTATTTCCTTCTTACTTATCATCAGTAACAGAGTCCTTACCAGGGGCTGACCTGTAAGTAGCCACATTACAGAATCTCATTCTGAGAGTCTGCTTTCCAGCTACTTCTACTACCAATTGTTTAGCTTGTGTTCTTCAAAAATGCAGAGCCTGAGACAAGGACGTGCATCATGGTCATTATTTTGGAAAACGATCCTCCAAGGAACAGAAGCAAGAACGAAGCCCGAAAGGAGGAACAGATAACCTAAGAGCTCCTCACTGAGTTGATTCACTGTGAGGAATTAGAGGTTAATCCTGTTAGGGAAGATTGTGTGTAAGAATCGTCTGAACGGGAAGAAAGGAAATATTGATCACTGACTCCTTCTATGAGGATTGCCCCAGGGGTTATTAACCTCTCTTGCATTTCCAGAAAAATTATTTCATCCTTTTGTATCTTCTAAAAGTGATCAATAAAGGGTTTTTTATTTTTTTTATTTTTTTTTATTTTAAAGATTTTATTTATTTATTTGACAGACAGAGATCACAAGTAGGCAGAGAGGCAGGCAGAGAGAGAGAGGTGGAGGCAGGCTCCCTGCGGAGCAGAGAGCCCGATGCGGGTCTCGATCCCAGGACACTGGGATCATGACCTGAGCTGAAGGCAGAGGCTTAACCCACTGAGCCACCCAGGCGCCCCAATAAAGGGTTTTTTAAAGAGTGTCCTTATAAACTTATGGATTTCAACATATTTTTTATGTTTCACTCTATTACAATCATAATTCTTAACGATAATGTTTCATTTTTGGCTATTGGGAGTCCTTAAAATTGTTTCAGTTTTGACCATTGGAAGGTCCTTCAGATTGGTTCCTGTGACCTTTCAACATAAGTGGAATGGACTTTAACAGGTTCTCTGTTTTCTAGCAAGACTAGGTATTCCAGGCTCATTCCTGCTCCCAATAGAAACTCAACTCTTTTTCCCAGGAGCCTGTTTGCTTTCAGTCTGGGCACTAGGGGTCCTCCTTGGGTTGGCCATCACTTCCACATCTTTTCCTTGGACAGAACTAGAAACATGTACTCTTGTATCAAAGAGAAAAATACCTCATCAGTTAATATTCATACTTCCAATTCAAATAAAACATTACAGTTTTTTTTTACTTATTTTATTTTATATTTGTATCTCTTTACTCTTACTCATTAACATGATTACTTAATTTACTTTAGCTTATTCCATATGTATATATAATAGTTTCAAACATCATTAGCAAATTACATATTAGCTTTCTACTATTATAAACATGAGCATAATAGTTTCATACTATTGTTATTAGAAGTATTACCCCTGAATACAATTTAAGATTTCTTTGCAACTTTATTTTCCTTTAGAATACATCCCACTGAGAAAATACAGTCAAATTGCTGTATTTTGAAATTACTGGATTAAATATTCTCTGGGGCGCCTGGGTGGCTCAGTGGGTTAAAGCCTCTGCCTTCGGCTCAGGTTGTGATCCTGGGGTCCTGGGATCGATTCCCACATCGGGCTCTCTGCTTGGCAGGGAGCCTGCTTCCTCCCTCTCTCTTTGCCTGCCTCTCTGCCTACTTGTAATCTCTGTCTGTCAGGAAAATAAATAAAATCTGAAAAAAAATAAAAAAATATTCTCTATATAGCTAAGCTATCAACTTGATATATTCAATATTTTGGCTTTTGATTTTCCAGGATTGATATTTTCCCATCTTGATTTAATTTTGTTTAGTAATTATATAAACCATTTACTTGGTTTTTAAGTTAGAAGCTATACCACAAAGTATATTCAGAGAAGTTTAGCTTCTAATCCTGTTCCCTTTAACCTGCTTCCTTTTTCCTGTTAAAAGTAACCATTTTCCATCACATTTTAACTTATTCTTCCACTTTTGAAAATGTATGCATTTTTTTTGTATTTCCTCACTTGTAAGATAAAAAAATGTAGAAGAGTATATATTTTATATTGTACCTTGCTTTTCTAACTGAACTAAATATAAACATCATGGAATTAGTGCCATAGCAGTACACAGAAATCTTTTTTTTTTAAAAGATTTTATTTATTTATTTGAGAGAGACAGAAAAAGAGTATCACCGCAAGAGAAGGAGGAGGGGCAGAGGGAGAAGCAGGCTCCCCATTGAGCAGGGAGCCGATGAGGGGCTCGATCCCAAGATTCGGGGAGCTGAAGGCAGATGCTTAACCGACTGAGCCATCCAGGTGCCCCAGAAATTTTACTCCTTTCTACAGTTGCATGGTTCTCCACTGTGTGCATTTATCCACATACAAATTGAAGACAGCACCAATAGATTTGAAATCAGTAACTTGAAGGATTACATTACTTACTGCAATGGGGAAGACTGCAAAAAGAACAGGTTTAAGGAGAATATTGGGAGTCTAGTTGAAGACATATTTTGTTGGAGGTGTCTATTCACATTTAGGGAGAGTTAGAGTAAGCACTTGTCTATTGGACTCTGGGGTTTAAGGGCATGGTCCAGGCTGGGCATATAATGTGGAAGTTAACAGCCAGATGGCGAAGCATTGGAAGTGTAAATGCTTCAGGCTGGTGCCCAGTTCTCCCCTGTCTTCATTAACTCCTAACTCTAGCTAAGATTTGAGTTGCTTGATTTTATCCCCTGGGCCCCTATCTGACTGATTTCCCTGGTGAACAGGAAGACAATCTTTGCCTCAAAGCGGAGTAAGGAAGAGGCAAGAGGAAATGTAAACTTGTTTTCACTAACCTATTTCTCCCTGCCAGTCGTCTGCCCCAGATTGTGGCCAACCCGTGCCCCCACCCGCTGCAGGGGAACCACCACCATCTCCCCAGCCCTTCTGATGATTGATGTCATTAGTTCCTGGAATTCATAACCCCATAAGCCTTTCCTCACTTGATTCTGGGGAAGGGAGCCAGCAATCTGGGCCAGGTTTCCGTCTTTGCAGGAAGCAGAAATTCTATTTGATTTCTAAAATTAACAAGGGAAAGGGATATTTATTTTTTTAAAAAGAGAGAGAGAATATGGGGAAACTCTGGTTTATCATCTCTTTCAAATACTCTATGAAAACATCCCACAAAGACTGAACCTGATTAGAGTCAAGTTGAGGAAAACAGGCATTCTACAAAGGTGGGAACTGCATGCTGGGTGAGAAAATAAAATATTGACTACTGCTAGGAAAAGGAAAGTATTCCTAGTGAAGAATTCTTATAATATAAAAACTCTGAAATTCTACTTTCAGAGTATAATGAGCAAACATGTATAATGCCTCCTTAAGAGATATTTCCCTAGTCTTCCGTATGCAATGGGAAAGATATCAAAGTTCTATCACAGACTATTTTATAGGAAAATTGCAATTGATTTTAAACACGATCACCACTAGACTATAAAATTAAATGACATGACATCATTTAAATAGACATTAGAAAAGTATTCTGATAGAAAACAATGTCTACATTTTCTAGAATTCCTCTCGATTGACCCTATCATTTTAGTACATCTTCTTTTTTCTATTTCTGTTCTGGTAGCAACTTGAAAAATATTTTTACAGGGAATATGCGCTTGTTATCTTATATTAACAAGTGAATATAGAGTCAAAAATGAAAGTTGTTCTGTAACAGTACTCTCCTTCATGGATGCAACACAACATGCCTCCCAGAGATAACCACTTTTGACAGTTGTAGACTTATCTTTCCTGTCTTAGTCCGTCTGGGCTACTATAACCAAAATGCCATAGGTTGGGTGGCTTCTAAAGAACAAGAACTTATTTCTCACAGTTCTGGAGACTGAAAAGTCCAAGATCAAGGTGCCATCACTTTGGTGTCATATTTGAGTTTCCTGGTTCATAGATGGCTGTCTACTTGCTGTGTCTTCATACGGCAAAGTGGCGAGGGAGCTTTCTGGGGTCTCTTTTGTCAGAGCACTAATTCCATTCATGAGGGTTCTGCCCTCTTTATATAATCACCTCCCAAAGCTTTCATCTCCAAATACCATCACACTGGGGGTTTCATCTCAAATACCATCACACTCCCATGAATTTTGGGAGGACACAAACATTCAGTCCATTGCACCTTTTTATATATGCTAAACATTTTTACATGTACTCACATATACACTGGGTTTTATATATATATATATATATATGAGTGTGTGTGTGTGTGTGTGTGTATGTATTTCTGAAAATTCTTATGGAATGATGGATATTTCCACATTGGTACATTTAGATCTGTCATTATTTTAAATCACTGAAATTCATTTTCTACATATATTAATAAATTACATTTTTTGAAATCTATTTTTTAAATTTGGACAACTCAGTAGAATGATGGGCAAAAGATATAATTGACAATTTTCAGGAAAAGAGGCATATAAGAGAAGGAACATATGAAAATATTCTTAACCTCATTAGTAATCAGGGAATTACATACTGCATACACCCTCCTTTATTTTAAAGATTTTATTTCTTTATTTGAGAGAGAGTCAGAGAGAGAGCCTGCACAAGTTGGGGGAGGGGCAGAGGGAAAGGGAGAAAGGAGCCCTCTGCGGGCTCAATGCTAGGACCCCGGGACCATAACCTGAGTTGAAGGCAGACATTAACCGACTAAGCCACCAAAGCGTCCATGCATATACCCTTCTGATTAGCAAAAAGAAGTCTTGGCAATACCATCTGTTGGCAAGGATGTATGTACATCAAAAGACTCTTACACATTGCTAGTGTGAATGGCATTAATACAACTATTAATGATATTAGTACTACTTTCAAAAGCAAGTTGCTATTTTTATTTATTATTGTTATTTTTTAAAGATTTTATTTATTTGTCAGAGAGAAAGAGTGCACAAGTGGGGGGAGCAGCAGGCAGAGGAAGAAGCAGTCTCCCCACTGAGCAAGGAGCCCGAGAAGGGACTCAGTCCTAGGACCCTGAGATCATGAATTGAGTTGAAGGCAGAGGCTTAACCGACTGAGCCACCCAATGTCCTGCAAGTTGCTATTTTTAAATTTTCATTTTTTTAGTTGGACACTTAACAGGACACTCAGTTGGACACCTAACTGACTGAGCCACCCAGGTACCCCTAAATTTTCAAATTTTGATTTTTAAATGTTAATTTTTTGTGCAGCTGTACATTTACATTTCCTTCAGCACAGCAATTCCATCCCTATCCCAGGTAAACTTGCCCACAAATACAAGAATACTTACAACAGTGCTCGTATATATGGGAAAAGTATGAAAACAACCAACATACATTAACAGGAGAATAGTTACACCAGTTATGATATATTCACCCAATGGAATACTGTACAAAAGAAAAGGTGGTGAAATATAGCTACATGGATGAATCTTTGAAATATTTTGTTGAAGGAAAAAGCAAATCCAGAAGACAATATATGTATGATACCATTTTCATAAAATCAGAAATAGGCAAAATTAAATAGCTATTGTTTAGGTATATAACCATTTGTATTAGAACATTTTCATAAAGTAAGGAAATTGAAAGGCAGTCTTCAGTGTATTGTTACCACTTGTGGAAAGCATAGAACAGAAAATTATAGAAAAGAATAGAAAAGAAACACATGGGTATAAACTTTTGGGAATGGTTTAGTTCTTGGGTTGGATATCAAGTTTAAGCATGACCACTAAATCATTACATTTGTAACATATATTTTATATAATGTATTCCTTTGTATCAAAACTTTTGTTTTGATGTATAGTTGACATACCATATTGTTACTTAGTTGCAAGTATTCAAACAGAGATTCAACATTTATTCCTCTTATGAAGTGCTCACCATGGTAAATCTAACCTCCATCTGTCACCACAAAGTTGTTACATACTATTAACTATATTCCCTATGCGTACATTGTATCGCTGTGTCTTACTTATTTTATAACTGGAAGTCTGTACTTTTTAATCCACTTCCCCTATTTTGCCCATCCTTCACACAAATGTAATGAATTACATTTTTATTTCATTGAAATGATACACAAAAAGATAAAATCAAATGAACCATACCATTCTTTTATTTTTTTTAAAATGAAAACATTATACATATAATCTGAATAAGTAGTACCTGGTAATTGGTCCCAGTTGTATCTATTCTCTAAATTGCCAGTTTGTATTTTTGGCTCATTTACTAAAAGAGAGAACAAATCCACAGATCTATAAGGCTAAGGTGTAAAAAGCAATACATTTGTAACAGAAGCAAATGGACTGATTAGCAAAAAGAAGATCTTTAATCAGGGAAAGTGGGGTGCCTGGGTGGCTCAGTCAGTTAACTGCCTGCCTTTGGCTCAGGTCATGATCTCAGGGTCCAGGGATGGAGCCCCACATCGGGCTCACTGCTCAGTGGGGAGCCTGCTTCTCCCTCTGCCTGCTGCTCCCCATGCTTGTGTTCTTGCTCGCTCTCTCTCCCCTACCCGACAAATAAGTAAGTAAAAATATTAAAAAAAAAAAAAAAAGATGGGAGAGTGGAGGAAAATGTAACCAACGATTTCTCAGATAAGAGAACTGAGTTGCTGGACTAAAATTAAGGCTAGAAAAAGAATTTGTAAGGGATTATATGAAATAGGCAGAAAAACATGCAAAAATCCTTTCTCTAAAGTGCTTTCTCTTATTTAGTGTTGACCTACTAAAGAAGAAAGGAGTTTCATTCTTAGGAATGAGAACAAAAACTTGGTTCTTTAAGGTTAACACAGAAAGGGAAATAAAGAGAGAGTTCTGTGATAGAATAGGATAGGTCCAAGTAGCTCTAGGTACATTCTCTTCTCTTAAAAAAAAAAAAAAAAAAGCCATTCTTGGGGTGCCTGGGTGGCTCAGTCGGTTAAGCGGCTGGCTTTGGCTCAGATCATGATCTCAGTGTCCTGGAATAGAGCCTCCCGTCTGGCTCTCTGCTCCACGGGGAGCCTGTTTCTCCATCTCCCTCTACTACTCCCCCTGCTTGTGGTCTCTCTCTCCCGGCCTCTCAAATAAATAAATAAAATCTTAAATAAAAATAAAAAGAACCCTTCTTGATCATCAAGCCTCTACAATGAAAATGGATATTTTCAGCTTTTAGAATACATACCTAAGGCCTGTAAAGATTTAAAGCCATGAACTGAGAGAAAACCTTTTTGAGAGGAAGGAGGAATTAACTCTATAAAAAACTTACTCTCTAAGAAATGTGAGGCTTGGCTGCCGGAGAATTAATGTCAAAGGAAACATCTCGCACTAGTAGACAAGACCTCGTATACCTACGGCACAAGGTAGGAAGGAGAAAAAAAATAATTTTGATAGAAAAGAGCAAGTAACTTCAAGTGAAATTTCTTGGGAACACTGACTCGTATTTCAGACCTGTTAAGGATTGCCATATGGCACGGGGATTAGGCCTTGTTCCCTATGGCTTTGGAAGGGAGTATTACTGTTGCTGGCTGGGGGTCACATGGAGCAGGACTGAAATGACTAGGGAGTACAGAAGCAATTCTTACTCAGTGGGGGTTAGATTTGCAGACCTCTGAAATCCCTTCCAACACTGAGATCCAGTATTAGTAAAAGAAACAACCCTCCCCCACTTAGATCCCTTTCAGCAGGGCTGACACTGGACATGGGGGTGGAAGTGAGGTGGGGTGGCTCTGTGTGGTGGGGAAATTATTAGTGGGTGTGGGGGGTGACCTGGGTAAATATTTCTAGTACGGCTTCACCAGTATAAACAGGAGTCTTCTCTGCCCTGGTGTGAGGGCTATACTTACTGTCCTTTCGTCTAAAGTTGTCATTCTGGATTTACTTAGAAGGCATGCCATTAAAGTTGGTGGGTGAATGATGTTGGAGGCAAGTACATGGAGTGTGATTAAGGTTAAGGAAGTTTTTTAAATTTATTCCCTCTTAAACTAGATTTTTTTGCCAAATTTTCTCCTCTACTCCTTCATTCAAATGAAAACTTGAGAACATGTAATTAACTATGTACCAGGAACTGGAGGAGAGGATATATTATCAATGAGATTAATATTTTAAAACCTTCACAATGATGTAATAGAAGACAGATTGAAAATTAAATTGTTATTCCACTTGGAAAGAATTATGTAATATAAAGCCAAAGGGTAATACATTCTCCAGTGTCTAATATTTCTAGCCCAGTTTCAAGGTGAAAGAGAGAAGATGCACACACGTTTTCTCAATAAGGGAACTCAATCATAGGTATTTAAGGCTGGGAGAAAAAAAAGAAAAAGAAATTTTTACTCTTAAGGAATGGGTTGACGTTATGCGATATGACCACTATCAGAAATCTACTTGTCTTAAAGGAGAAAGCTTTATGTCAGTAAATAAAAATAAGTGTTTCTCACAGGCATGAGAAAGTAGTTTCATGTATAATCTCCTGAATAAAAGAATAAAATCTTACCACCTGGGTGAGGGGTTAGAATGAAAATAAAGTATAGTTGATGATAATAAGAAAATAACTTCAGGTATATCTAAGAATCCTACTTAACAGTTTGTAAAGCAGTTGATAAGGCAAACAACAACAGCAAAAAAAATCCAAGGTCTTAAACTCCAAGGTAAAAGAAAAAATGAAGAAAAAAAAAAAACAGTTTTAATTTCATGCAAGAGTAGTCCCATGCACCATTATATCTCTAATAAATCCCAATTGGTTTATTTTGGGCTCTTTCAAAATTGGGGCCAGTGTCCTCTCTCAGCTAGACTGCACCTTGATGCTTTTGACCTTGAGAGAGAAATTTCAGATACCAAGGGCCAGAGGCCCCCAGAGAATTGCCTACCACCCTTATGACCTTTGTGGCTCCTGTTGTTTGTGGGAGGAGGTCTTTCTTAAAGCTTCCAGGGGTCCTTGGTCCAGATTCTGTTGTCTTATTCTATGAGGACATGGAAGAGAAAGGGCATTTGAGTGTCTGCAGGTATGACCTGCTGACTTTCAAACAGTAGGACTGTTTTTCACTTCATGTATTGCTTTGCTCAGAGCAGACACTGTGGGCTCATTGGAGATATTCCATCATTTCCTCTTCTTTGGGTCACCAAGGGGCATAGTATTCCTGTCCTCTTGGATATAAGAAAAGATACAAGCTTGGTTTCTCCATAAAGAGGGGATTTTAATGGCAAAGTTGAAAAAAAAAAACAAATCCACCTTCTTCTCCTTTGTGTCTGATGTACAGCCTGGCTTCTGGGAAGAGGTTTATGAACCTTGCAGTACCTTGTGTAAGAACAATAATTAAGAATGGTCTGTTGATCCCATCTGCTCCCCATTAGAAGGAGGAATCACTACATGGCTGGATTAGGATCTGGGTCCATGTCAAGGTATCTACAACTACTATGATAGGTGTTAAAAGCTGAGCTAAAGAAGAAGAAAGTCACCTGGGAGAGAATCTTTCTAAGACAGAGCAAAAGAAGAAGAGGAAATAATATCATTTGGAAAACATGGTACAAGAGAACAAACATTCATACATATCAAGCAGAGATACAAAAAAAGAAAGAAAGAAAGAAAGAAAGAAAGAAAGAAAGAAAGAAAGAAAGAAAAGAAAGAAAGAAAAAGAAAGAAAGGGTAAAGAATATTTATGACCATTGAAGGTTTGGGGGACAATAAATTAATACCCATCTTCCCTGCAGAGCTTTGACTGAACTGAGGATAGATCAAAGGGATGGGAAGATGAAGATAAAAATACCAGCTTCACTATTAAAAGAAAGTTAGACCGAATGACATGGCTTAGATCTGTGGTCAAAAGGGCTTACAAATTCTTTCCTTGGGCTAGAGAGACTTATCTGGCAGGACAACTGCAGAGAGTAGACCACAGTGAATGCTCTGAAAGTGGGCAGATCACTCCTGGTCTATTCTCACTCGGTCTCTCTGCAGCATTACAAGCTTTCGATTACATGCCTACCCCCAAATACATTTTTCTCTTGGCTTCTGGGATACCAAATTCTTCTCGTTATTCTCTGATCTCACTGGTTACTCCTGGTGGTTTCCTCTGCTGGTTCTTCCCCTTCTCCAAGAACCTCCAGAGTTGAAATGCCTCAGGGCTCATTCTCCCCTCCCTCCCCTTCTCCTCTCTCCTCTACTCACTGTTAGCGCGGACCTCTTTGAATGCGGGCTCTATGCTTAACAACTCCCAAATTTACATCTCCACCTATGACTTCTCCCTCAACTCCACTGCCTAATCACCATTTTCATTTGTGTGTCCAACTGGATGTCCAAATTGGCACACCCCAAACGAAAACTTCATCTCCCCTTTCATCCTGGTCGTCTCGGTCTCCCCTTCATCGTTTTTCCAGTTGTTCAGGCCAAAAGCCTCAAAGTCTCCTTAATTCCTCTTTCTTTCACAGCTCACATTTAATTCATCAGTAAATTGCGTAGGCTCTACCTTCAGGATAAATTAAGAGTCTTACCACTTCTCCTTAATTCTTCTGCCACCATTCTGGTCTAAACCACCATCAATTCTTCTTTTTTTTTTTTTTCCAGAGCAAACTTTAAATCTTTATTGAGAGAATTTAAGACAAATTATCAATATAACAAACTGTATGTGTGGCTTTAGCTTCTCTTCTTTTTAACTTATGACTGTCCATCACCTGCTTCTTCAACTTTAGCAAATGCTAGATCAGGTGTAGTATTCCCTTTCACATCACGGCCATCTCCACGCTCACCCCCAGTCTTTTCCAGATCCTTTTCCTTTTCCTGGCTTTCAGCTTCCAATCCAGGTTCTTGAACCCCACATGCTCCTTCTTCTCTCTCTTGTCCAGGCTCAATATCTGGATCCTCAGTAGGTGGTTCCTTTTTTTGAGGTGTTTTTTTTACTTGTTTGCTTAGCAACTCTAGTTTCATCCAGCTTAGAAGATTTTTTTCCATCTCCCTTTCCTCTAGATTTTGATCTTACTCGAGCACTCATATTTCTCGCTATTGAGTCTTAGTGAGGAAAAAAAGCTTTTTTTTTTTTTTAAGATTTATTTATTTATTTGATGGAGGTGTATGGGTTAGGGGGGCAGAATCTTCAAGCAGACTCCTTACTGAGCACAGAGCCCTTAGTGAGGCTTGATCCCATGACCCATCAGATCATGACCTGAGCCCAAACCAAGAGCTGGAAGCTTAACCGACCAAGCCCCCCAGGTACCCCCACCCTCAATTTTTACTGGGATTATTGCAGTAGCCAAAAGCATTCACCACCCCTACCATCCCTACAGCCTGTTTTCAGAACAACAAAGTGATCCAAAAGAATCCTTTTGAAATCTAAGTCAAATCAATACTTCTGTGCCCCCAAACTTTCAAAGCCTTCCTATTTAACACAGATTAAATGCCAAAAAGTCTTTGCTTGGGCCTCCTACAAACCTGCATACCCTGTTTCTGCTCTGGCCACATCTGATCTCATCTCTTATGAAACTTACCCTTGAACCACCTTTCCAGCCACATTTTTGCTAGTCCTCAAGCAGGCCAGGCTTCTTCCTCTGAGACTTTTCACTTGCTACTCATCCTGCCTCCCTAAACTTTTGTTCAAATATTATCCCCTTTAACCCTCCCATTTAAAATTGGGCCCCCTGACCCCCTCACTGCCTACAGCTTCCATACTTCATTTTCTCCTCCCTATTCTGTTTTTCTCCATAACATATATCACCATCTGCTACAGCATATATTTTATTTATTTATCTACCATCTTCCCTGCCTGACTCCATTGCTCCCACAAACACATTTTACTCTTTGGATGGCTGTGTAATATTCCATTGTATATACCTATACCACATCTTCTTTAACCATTCATCTGTTGATGGACATCTGGGCTCTTTCCATAGTTTGGCTATTATGGACATTGCTGCTACAAATATTGGGGTTCTTCTCTCATTTTTTAAGAACTTTTTTCTGAGTTGATTTCATTCTACTCTCACGTGAGTCGTTTGTGAATTCACATTTATCCAATAAGCCATCTGAGGGCAGTGTGCTCTGCATTGTATAGGGCTAAAAAAGATACAAGAATCTTACTTCTGTTCTTTAGGAACTCAACATTTAGCATGGGAGCTTTAATATGGTAGAAACATATTCAAATCATTACAAAACACAGCTGTCTATGATAAATAGTCTAAGAAAGGCAGAAAAAAGAAGCCAGTTAGACAACCTGTGGTACCTTCATGTACTGACTTTAAGAGCATCACTTAGAACTTATCCAGTGAGCTAGAAGTATAGAACTAAAAAGACTCAACCAGGGGTAGAGTCTAAATGTTAACATATCAGTACTGCCTAGGTCCTGAGCAACCAGAGCATGTCTGGCTCATCAGCTAGGAGTCCCGACCACTCAGAGCAATTATTGGCCAAACATCAGTTACACTTAACACTAAATACCTATCATGAATCAGGGACCATCTTTAAAGGGGTTTTTAGTGTGGTTACTATGCTCTGAATGAGGCAGGGGTTACAAACAGTTTTTAGTTTTGAGGCCAAATGGAATTGATAGGTCCTGGCTCCCTGGAAAGCTGAGTTAAAGATGCGGAAGCTGGGAAAGAATACGGTGGTGACGGATGTTTGCCAGGGATGAAGAAAGGACAAACTGTAGTCCATGTGCCATGTATTTGGTGTCCCTGCCTGTGATTAAAAACCAGACAAACCTGCATTTGAGGGCGTCTGGGTTGCTCAGTGGGATAAAGCCTCTGTCTTCAGCTCAGGTCATGATCTCAGGGTCCTCGGATCGAGCCCCGCATCGGGCTCTCTGCTCTGCGGGGAGCCTGCTTCCCCCTCTCTCTCTGCCTGCCTCTCTGCCTACTTGTGATCTTTCTCTCTCTCTGTCAAATGAATAAATAAAATCTTAAAAAAACAAACAAACACCTGCATTTGAATCCTCCTTCCTGCATCTAGGAGTGGTGCAACTTTGGGCCAGTGGCTTTATCCATCCAGCTTATACATCATCGTGGTAAGATTGGGGTGATAAGACCTAAGGGACAACATGGCACACATTGTGTCAGAATGCCCACTGTGTGAGTTAGATGGCTTCCATGCCCGCTGCAGGATGGACATTAGATTCCAGCGTCCTGTCAAGGCTAATGGCAGCAGAAGGCAGAAAAGGGAGAAGAAGAAAGAGATTAAAAGTGTGGCAGACACAAGAGGGTCCCAGTGGAGAAAGACACAGTGATGAAGCTAGTAGCAAGGGTCCAGGAGAAGACCTGTGCTGAACAGATATTTTTGGTGAAATGCTTTGTGTCCCCTGTGACTCCATCCCTAGCCCCCTTAAATCTTCAGGAAAACACATAAATCAAAATATACTTGGTTCACTGGATTTTTTTTTTTTTTTTTTTTGAAAGCTAGTGAAGGGCGGAGTTTTGGTTTTGGGTCAAGGTTGGCAAGGGTCCTCAACAATGTCCTCTACTGTAGGAGATCAGTACTCAGTACATGGTAGCTATTGGCATGCCCATTACAACCACAAGTGCTTTGGTAGACATTGGAACAAGCTAGGATGAAGGCCAAGAGGAATGGGAACCAAGCTGTCCTGGGCAGATCTGTCCTTAATTATAGTGTTATTCTTAAACATATGTTCCAGCCAAAGACTTAAGGAGAAGCCTTTGTTTAAATCTCAGGGCCCAGAAGGCATTTTATAGTCGAGACTCTAGAAAGTTCTATAGACTGGGAGTCTGTATGAATCCACACCGGATGGGTCTTATGTTTGATTAAGGGACGCTCTGAGAACATAAACCTATTTGTCTTCACCATAAGCCATGCAACTCCTGGTCCCAGAGTCCAGTTGTCTGTGGTGACAAGTGAATATACCGTGTGTGCGTGCCCTTTTAGAATGTCCTGATCCGAAAGCAAGGCTGATTTCATAAGACCCTTGACATGGGCATTTAGCCCCATAATCATCTTTGCTGAGCACCTCTTTTGCTCTTTTCAGTCTCCCTGGTCTCAGTGCTATTTGCTTTTCTTTTTGTTTTTAAAATCTTATTATTGCTTCCTGATTCTGTCTTTGGTACCAGTGTGGCAGAGGGTAGTACTCTGAGCCGGAGATGGGCCTGCCAGTGGGTTTGGACTTGTCCATGCCCTGCTGACCATTGTAAGAATGGCACCTAGAGAGACCGAGGAGCCTTTTGGGAGAGCCTTACCTTACACACAGTGGAAAGTCTTAACTCAGGACAAGGAGCTCAGCTCAGGAACAAAACTTTAATCTCTAGAGGAGAGGGGCGATTCTAAGTAGAGCAGTGCCAAACCCCCTCCCCACTACCAAGAACTCAGGTCTGTATCCCATAAAGATGTAGGGTGTCTACTACAGCACAGCTGAATAGATACTCACTAAACTGTTTCCTTTTCTTCCTGGGCTCATACCTTCCTGGCATACATGTTCTGTGTCTGAGTTCTGGCCAAATAAATGTGGGCAGAAGTCACATAAGCCATGTCCAGGCCTGGCACAGAAAAATTCCTGCCTGGTTGGGGATGCAAATAATCCAATGGAGGAATCCAAGGCCTAAGGATGAAGAAAGAAGCCCGAAAGAAACCCTGAATAACTGGGAGGACTAGAACCCCTATCACTGCCTATCCCCATTCTCACTTTGACTGTGACATGAGCCCAAATGAACACTTAGTCTCTAAAACCACTGAAACTGTGAGGTTGTTCATTAAGAGCAAAAACCCTGCCCTGGTTGACTTACTAAGTAAAAATGGAAAGCTCTGTTTAATGAAAATACTGTCTCTGACCTTGAAGAAGAGGCAGCATAGCATTTGTATTTTTTCTAATTAAGAGTAACATAAAAATAGAAGAGAGGCAATCTTCCCTGCCCTGAACAGCTTTGCCATTTTAACAGCACTAAAATGCGAAGTGGCATGGACTGGGCGGGGAGACAGAGGAAGAAGGAGCAGTCTTAAAAGGAAGTAGAAATGGCCAGGAGGCCTGGAAGTCTCAGTGGTACCAGGAGGAAGGGGTGGAGGTGCTGGTGGACACAGTGGTACTGGTTCCAAGAGGAAGTGGGGAAAGCTAGTTCGGAGCGTCGGAAACAGCAGAAGTGGAAACAGTGGTCATAGAATGTTAAGGATTAGAGGACCAGATTTGATCGCAAATCCATGTAGGATGTTTATTCGGGATATCACAAAGATGATAAGAGCCAGCTAATATGGGGTCCCTCTACCAAGTATTCGAACCTTGGAAGCTTGGTAAAGAATATTCCCACCAATGTAGGAAGAAGAGAAGGGGCTCTTCTGGCTTCTGTTCTGACTTTAAGAAATGGAATTTTTGCTCCTCATAGCAGGTGCAACAGTTAGACAGCTTAGGCTGCCTGCAGGCATCCCTCCCCAGTTTTTTGTTTCTCTTGGTTTACCTCTTGGGGAGGTAAGCCAAGTTGGGAAGTCAGGAAGCCCAGAGTGTCTGCATTTTCCACAGAGACCTCAGTGGGTGTTGAGATAGCGAAGGCACTCTCACATGCTCTTAGGTACTGAGAAAGGAACTCAAAGGTTTTCTCGATGTAAAAGGCAAGGATCTTAATTTACTTGGTGGCCGCTTTGAGCTTTTTTCCTTTACTTGGAAGAAAAGCACATTCAAGTAGAGAAACCCAGTTTAAGCCCGAGGTCCTGTGTTACGATGCAAAAAGATGTGGAGGGTGGAGATTTCCAGAAAGGCCAAAGAAAACAAAGAGGAGGACCCCTCAGGGAGCTGGGATGGAGGGAGTCCTCAGCATCTGCTTCCCCCTGAAAATCATTAGGGCAAAGCTGAGTGATTACAGGGTGAGTGGAAATGCCACAAAGATTAGGGGCATGGAAAGCTGAGGGGCTCGAGATACACATGTATGCAATATGTGTACACTCACACATAATTGTGTATGCCTATTGGTGCTTTTGGTGACTATACCATGTGAAGGAAAAAAAATTTTTTTTAAAGATTTTATTTATTTATTTGACAGACAGAGATCACAAGTAGGCAGAGAGGCTAGCAGAGACAGAGAGAGGAGGAAGCAGGCTCCCCGCTGAGCAGAGAGCCCCATGCGGGGCTCGATCCCGGGACCTTGGGATCATGACCTGAGCCGAAGGCAGAGGCTTTAACCCACTGAGCCACCCAGGCGCCCCTGAAGGAAAATTTTAACCAAACTTTTTTTTTTTTTTTTTTAAGATTTTATTTATCTATTTGACAGACAGAGATCACAAGTAGGCGGAGCGGCAGGCAGAGAGAGAGGAGGAAGCAGGCTCCCTGCTGAGCAGAGAACCTGATGCGGGGCTTGATCCCAGAACCCTGAGATCATGACCTGAACCCAAGGCAGAGGCTTTAACCCACTGAGCCATCCAGGTGCCCTTAACTGAACTTTAAACTGTACAATTTTATTTTATTTCCATCACATTAAGAATATACCCTTTCACTATGAAGAGTGAACTGATTTCCTCTCTACTTCCTCTTCTGTGTAACAGGGCTATTCCAGCCCCACTGCTCTCTCCCAGAAACATAAATTCCTGTTCTTTTGCAGCTAAAACTGACCTATCCTACATCCTGCTCACTTTAAAGTTGTTTTCCTCAGTCTTCATTATTTCAAGAATGTGTTTCAATTAGCTAATCTGATTATCAGGCAAGCCACTACTGATTTACTGTGACTTGTAGTGCTGCTCCTTGGAGATGACCTACATAAATATAAAATATGGTTGTTGTTTTTTTTTTTAAGATTTTATTTATTTATTTGACAGACAAGAGATCACAAGTAGGCAGAGCAGCAGGCAGAGAGAGAGAGGAGGAAGCAGGCTCCCTGTTGAGCAGAGAGCCCATTGCGGGGCTGGATCCCAGGACCCTGAGATCATGACCTGAGCCAAAGGCAGAGGCTTTAACCCACTGAGCCATCCAGGTGCCCTGTAAAATATGGTTTTTAATCATACCTCCTGAGAGGTGGCAAACAGTAAAAATTCTGGGTATTATAGAACGTTAAAAGGATAAATGAATAAATTACAAATCCATTATTATGAAATGTATTATTTGTTATTAAATTATTAAATTGTCAACATGAATAAATTACTAATAAAAAGAAGAGCTAACACTTATAAAACCCGTACTAAGTGACAGGCACCTTCTAAGTGCTTTGCATGTATCCATTTAATTCCCAGGACAAGGCTGTGGAATAGGAACTATTTCAACCCATTCTGTAGATGAAAATTGAGGCAGAGAGAGATTAGGGACATTTTTTTTTCATGGGGAAGAGGGTGATGGGATGGCTGTTAGGAGTCTCTTGGATTACAGCCTCAGGGTAGTCTTGCTGACGATTTCTCAGGGGAATGAGGCGGGGTCCGAGAGAGAGGTATCTTAGAGCTTTTGTATGACAGAAAGAAGTCTCATCATCCTTCTGAACCTCCGTTTTCTCTTCTCTGACAGGGCGGGTGGACTACATGGCCTCTAAGACCCGTCCCAACTCTAAGATAGATAACATCTTTAGCATTCCTGCACTAAAATGCTGATCTCTTGGTGCCTGTGGGTAAGAAGCAGGTCAGTTCCTGTTCCTAGAGCCTTCAAGCTAGAAGCTGCAGGGTAGAGTGTCAGGAGATAGCTGGAAAGAACTGGAAACCCAAGACGAGGGTTAGAGCTCTAGGAAACCTCGCCCTTTACTGAGAAACAGAGAAACACACTTACTAGGTACCTGCTGCAGGGTGTCGTAAACAGTTTATTTAATTGTCACAGTAAGCCCGTGAATGAGGTAGTGTCTCCATTTTAAAAATGAGGCTGAAGCTTAGTCACACCAAGGGACTTACCCAAGATGGCCCAGCGAGTGAGGGATGCAGGCAGGGTTCAAATCCCGTCCGTCTGCCTGCAAAGCCCGTGCTCATTTCACAACCGGCGCTTCCCGTAATACCTGCTATCTCCTTTCGTTACCACAGCAAGCCTCGGGGGCAGTTTCCATTTCCCCGTTTCGCTGAGCAAGAAAGTGAGACTCGAGTGCGGAAGGGACTTGCCAGGTGAGGGGTCCGGCTCGAAGCGGCCGGGGGCAGAGCCAGCAGCTGTGTGCACGCGGGCGCGGGAGCCGTAACCCCCGCCTCTGCCCCGCCCCTCTCCGCCGCGCCGCTCCCACCTTCCCAGGTCCCAGCCCCGCGCGCCGCCCGCTGTGAACTACTCTTCCCGGCAGGACGCGGGCGCGCGCACGCGCACCGGGGCCTCCGCCATGGCGACTGTGCTATCCAGGGCGCTCAAGCTCCCCGGTAAGGAGTCGCAGCCTTGCGACCACCGCCGCCTCTGCGGGGCCTGGGGAGACTAGGAGGCGAGGCTATGGGGGCGAAGCGGGCAGAGGCCTGGCGGCGTAGCTGCAGGAGCCCCGAGGCGAGCCGGTGCAGCCCCGGCGGGCTGGGGTCTGTCGCCACCAGGGGGCGAGAGGGGCGCACGGCCGGTCGGGGGTCGCGGGCGCCGGGCGAGCCTGGGAGAATCCAGGGAAGGACCGCCGGGGGCACGCGGGGTTCGTGGCCGGGAGCGGGCGGGCGCCGCTGCGGGGTGACTGTCAGAGCGCTCGTCGCCGCCATCCCAAGGGGAGGGCTAGTGAGGGGAGCATCCTTTGCTGAGGAGCCGCGGACCACGTACCGCCAGATCCGGGCTCCTTCTATCTTGAGCTGGCCCTGGGGACGAGGGGGGACAAGGGGGATAGGGGCGGCAGGAAGCGGGCCACCCTCTGGAGCAGCCGCTCCACTTAACGACACTGACGCAGCCATGAGGTAGGTGGGACAGGTGCTTACCCCTTCTAGTTTACAGAAGAGGAAAATGAGACTTATTTGGCTCATTGACTTGTCCAAGGCCGCGCAGACCGTATGGGAAAAACCTGGACTACAGTGTCGGGGTGTTTAGAATCTTGGGCTTTTGATTCCGCTTGTTCAGCCTTTGGCTGTCGAGGCTAAGCATTTAGGAGGGAAATGATTCGGCACTTGCAAATTGCACGTAAATTGTGGAATATTCTTTAGGAAAGCTCTTGTGGTGATGACAACTTGAGCTAATTCAGTACTTTGGGCAGCAGCTCCAAGCTCGCTCTCTCTCTCTCTCTCTCTCTCTCTTTTTTAAATTTTCTCTTAAACCTCCAGAATGAGACGGTGCTGCTACAAACTTGCGATTTTAATAAAAGTATATTTATTCTGCCCAAAGAAATCTTAAACGTTAGGGCTTCTAAGAATTTTATGGTTCTACCTAAATAAGTTTTAAACCTTAAGCTATAAACATTTATTTGCTGATAATTTAAGGTGATAGTGGGAAAAGCAGGTGTTGGTGGAAAAACAGTTGCTTTCACTGGCATCATTAGAAAGGGCTAGTTAGGTGTCTGGTGGATATCCATCAACGTGCTGCAAGGGGATCACAGGGACCTTATTCTCAAGGAGTTTCCAGGCTGCTGCATTGTGCCGTGGATGACACTGGGTTGGGTATGAATTTGCAATTCTGTCCCCAGACTTAATGACCTCAGAGGTTTGTTTCCGCTCCCCCCACCCCCCCTTGGCTCCTGAGAACTTTGGAAGAAACATTGATAATACCTATCTTGAAATGTGTATGTATCAATGAAGTCGGGGATGTACCCCTTTACCTGCAGGATTATCCTTTGTCCTTTGTGTAGGATGATTTCCTCCCTGGGGGTAATGAGGTGCAGACATATTTAGCTTTGTTTCTTTTCTCTTTTAGATTCCTTTTCTTCCCCATCCCACCCCAGCATAGATAATTGCACTTCTCTAAGGAGAAAATCACGAAAATCGCTTTTGAAACTCTTGAGCTCTTTTGCATTCTCACATCCTACCCTGTGTCAATTATTACTCCCGGAGGTATCCAGTTGCAGAAACTTGGTCAGCTGGCAGGATAGGGAAAGTACAGTCTGGTCCTTGGGCCTGTGTTTGGACAGGTATGTTTGATACTTTTTAGGGCCCAGAAACAATGGCGATGTGTTCTTCTCTGTGATGCAGGTTATGGTTTTTTGTTATTGCTTTTTTGTTTGTTTGTTTTTTATCCTTTTGCTTGCCTCCCTTTTGCCCTTTCTCCCCACTGGCCTAAATAACAATTTTTAGCCTTTGTATTAGGTAGAAGTTGCTTTCCTAGAGCTCTTTTTGGGATACCCTGTCCTTGGGACTGTGTGGCTGCTGTCCTGTGTAGGCTACCGTGTTATGTTACTTTATTGAACGTCCTCTCTCTCTCTTTTTTAATTGAAGTCTAGTTGATATATCCTATTAATTTTAGGTGTACCATATAATGATATTTGTATATATTGCAAAATGATCACCACCATGACATCCTCACTATTTCTATGTGACGAGAATGGTGACTAAGAACACGAGACAGCCTTGGGTTCCAATCTGGTCTTCACCAGATTAGTTACTTAACCTCTTTAAGTGTTAGTTTCTTCACATGTAACAGTACCGTTATTATGGAACATTCACTATATGCCACACACGCTGCTACGTATCTACCTTATGGGGTTATTTGGTTCAGTAGAAGAAATGGATGTACTGAAGAGATTTGTTTACCTTTGACACATGTTAATTATTCAGCTTTAGCTCTTATTACTCTTATTATCATCTTCATTAGCACTATGCCCATTTACAAATGTGATACCTGAAGGAAGGCCTGATGCAATCATAAGCTAATGACAGATGTCATCAGCCTTGTGAAGAAAGAGCCGTTTCTTGGAGTCTGTTTCAGAGTCCCATCCCCTTCCACTAAGCTCAAGATGGGAGGATATTTGGCTCCCATACATACAGTGAGGTTAATTAGTAACAGAAGGACATATGACATTCATAAAACAGCCTGGAGAACAACTTATCTTAAGTATATATATTTTTTTAGCCCATTTTAAAGTTTGAAGGTCAAACACTGAAGGAACTATCAGAGCACAATGTTACTGTAATGATTTGTTTTAGTATGTGTAATTTGGAATCATTATATGCCCCTGGATAATCTAATCCATAAAGTGGATTATTTATCTTTAGTTGCTATAGAATGTATGGTATAGTCTATGTAAAATATAGTACCTATCACAGAATAGTGTATATTATAGTATGTTTTCCTGAAGGTGTCTGGGGATGATACAGTTGCATCTTCTTCCTGTTTTCTTTTGTACCATGGTGGGAATGCTGTTTGACTGGCATTCAGTCTTCCTAGGAGGAAAAGTGAGTTGTGGAAAGCTCATTTATATTCATGTATTATGAAATCAGCATCCTCTCCTTTATTCTTTGAAAACCTTGCATTGGTTAAAAATGTGAGTGGTGGCTGAAATTAGCAGAGAAAAGAGTGCTAAGTGCTCTGTGCTCTGGAGCCTGGATTCGATGTCCAGCTCCTTAGCACAATTGTAACTTTGGGCACAGAATCCCTTCTCTTTCCGTGAATAGATAGCAAAACTATTTACTTGGGAGTTGTCTGATCAAAGCTCACAGTCTGCAGTAATTAAGCTGAGGTTTGTCTCTGTAATGTCAAAAATATACTATCTTTTAAAAAAAATATACTATCTTTTAATAATACATGTTACCACAGAGAAGTTAGTCTGATTGTTGTTTCCATCCTTAATGACTTGATTCTTCCCCCACCCGGCTGCTCCTATGATTCATACGATTCTTTTTTTGTACTTGAAGTTCAGCACTTCTACTGTGCTATGTTTCAATATTGATTATTCTGTAGCAGTTTTTCTTGGGACTCCGTGTACTCCCTCTCTCAGGTCTTGCTCTATTACGGGAGCTTTTTTTGGTATGTCTTCTAAAGTTACTGTTTTTGGTGCCATTTTCCTTTTCTGTTCTCTTCCGTTCCCCATATATTGCATCACCTTTGCCCTCTCTGTCCTTGCTTTTCTAGTCTTTTTTTTAAAAAGCCTTAATCTTTTCAGTGGGAGACACACAGATAGTCCGGGCGCTTCCTTCAAAGCCATAATGTCTGGATTTGAATCCTTGCCCTGCCGCTTATTTGCTGTTTAACTCTGGGCCAGTTACTTGAACTTGAAACCTCATCCTGAAAATGGAGATAATAGTATATCTATCTCCAAGAGTTGTTATACAGATTTCTGGAGATAAGACAGTAAAAGGGTTTGGAAGAGTGCACAGAGAGGAGGGGCTTGGAACTGCCAGCTATTGTTTCCATTTTATTTTTCTCGGTTTTTCACCAGCCTGCCCTTTCTGTTTCTGACTCTTTGCAGGCACGTCTGCTCTCTTTGCTCATCCCTCTAAGGGTATCTTTTCTAAAATTGTTTTATTATTTTCTTCCATTGTTTTTCTGAGCCCTGCTTGTTTACTTCTCATCTTCCCTATTGAGTTGTCATTTCTTCTTAGAAATATTCTGTTTCTTTCTGTGAGCCCTTATTTCAGAGAAGACTGTTTCCTTTCCTTTCTTGGATTCCATAGTGAAGCGTCTGTTCCTTATTCCTTCTGTGTTGTGGCATCACTTGCCCAGGGTTGGCTCCTTGGCAGATTTTGCTTGCTATGTTCTGTTGCAGCGTCTTTCTTGGATATCTGCACAACTCTGTAGTGGCTTACAGAACGAGTACTCATGGATGGCTTCTTTCTGATTATAAATCATAGTTAATGGTCAGTTGTTTTACAGCTAGCTTTTGGCTGACAGGCAGGCAGAGGCTGGGGCCTGGCCAGTGAGCAAGGGCAGTGAGAAGCTAGAATTTAATCTAATGGGACCCAGCCTGTTAAAAAAAAAAAAATAAATAAGAGAAAAATCCCTCTCTTCACGACTGATTGATCGCAGCTGTTTCCTTACCCGTCAAACCGTCAAACCGACAGCCTGTTTTTTGTAAAGCCTTTCTCATTTCATCTTATCTCCCCTTTGTCTCTGTGGTGTTGAGGGGGAGTCATTGATGCCTTTGGGACGCCAGACTTCATCCTTCTGAGCAAGAGATAAGTGCTTTGGCTATATAACCATGGTACAAGAGAGGTAGTATAATTTATTGGTTAGGATCATGGACTGTAATCAAATTGCCTGGGTTTGAATCCTGGCTCTTTTTCTTCCTAGTTCTGTGATCTTATGCAACTCACCTCTCTATGTTTTCATTTTCTTTTTGATACAGTGGAGTTACAGGGTTGTTATGAGTATTAAATGAATTAACATGTAAGTGCTTAGCCTGGTGCCCAAAATAGTAGGTACTGAGTACTTTCCTGTTACCATCCTCGCTGTCGTCATTGTTGTCATTATGAACTCTGTGAACTGTGCTCCTTTTTGGAGACCTGAGACCATGTGCCCACTCTTACTGTGCTTCCTTGATTGGGTACAAGTTTTGTTGCATTTGGGAATTTTTCATAAATTGTAGTTTGGGGGTGTGGCTCTTTTTTTTTTTTTCCCCTATTTTTATTACCTCCCCTCCCCAGTTTTTAGGAAAGATACTGACAGAAATGTATTCCTTTGCCATTATCTACTGGAAGCATATAATCTTTTATTTTTTTTAAAGATTCATTTATTTTAAAGTTGAGATGGCAGAGGGAAAGGGAGAGAATTTCAAGAAGACTGCCTGCTGGGCATGGAGCCCAATGTGGGGCTGGATCACAAGACCTCTGAGATCATGACCTGAGACAAAATCAAGAATTAGGCACTTGGCTGACTGAGACACCCTGGTGCCCTGCAAATTATTTTTAGTAAAGATTTTACTAAAAATTAGATTTAGTAAAGATTTTACTAGTTTCTGTAGCACATGCAGCCAAGTTCTCTACCTATGATGGTGTGTGATATCATAAAAATGCATTTCCTTTAAACTGTTTTGTTGGCCAGTATTTTAGTAATGATTTTACTTTGATTATTTTAGGCTGGTATGTTTGTTGCAAGGTGACAGCTGACTAGCAAGATTAAATTTAAGTATCAATGGTGAATTTTTCACTTGATGCTAAAGATCCAGTTGTACTATTATATAAGACGGCTTGAGGGTATGTAGAAGATACTTGGGAGTTTGAGTTTAATCAGTTGCGTGATGTGACTGCCAAGAAAGCTGGCGATGTCTTAGGTTACAGTAATTGAATTGTAGTGTACCCTCTGTACTAGGGAGGGCAAGCTGCTCTGGTCAAGCTGCACCCTGGGGATCAGAACCAGTTCCGAGAACCATACTTTAAGAAGCACTGACATATCACATTGTGTCCAGAAAAGAGTGAACAGGATGTTGTGGATATGTGAAACAGTGCGTCCTCAAGTAATGAGTTGAAAGAGGTGGAGACATTTAACCTGGAGAAGAGAAGATGGGGTGGGCGGTTGGGAGGAATAGTGCCAACAATAATAATAGAAGCTGAAATTTGTTTGTTTGTTTGTTTGTTTAATTTGAGAGAGAGAGCATGAGCAGGAGGATGGGAGGGGCAGAAAGAGAGGGAGAGATCAAATCCCAAGCACTGTTCTATGCTCAGCTGGATACGGGTCTGGATCTTAGGACCCTGAGATTATGACCTGAGCTAAAGTTAAGAGTCAGTCACTCAGCTGACTGGGCCACCCAGGTCTCCTAGAAGCTAACATTTATCAAATGCCACAGTAAGCCAGACACTAAAGGCCTTGCATATGTTGTCTTATTTAATTCTTAAAAACAGTCATATGAGGTAGGAAAAATAATTACCATTTCAGAAATGGGAAGAATAAGGCTTAGTAAAGCTAAGAAATTTAATCAAGGTCACATGGCTAATAAGGGATAGAGCCAAGATTTGACTGTCAGCTTGTAAAGACTTAAATTCTTAAATACCATAGCTTATGTTTCTCATGATTGGTATTTTCAAGTTTTGAAGGATTTGCATGTGGAAGAGGGGTCTCAGATATTAGAACCAGGACTGATGATTGGCAAATGCCCAGAAATAAATTCTTGAATCAGTGTGTGGAACTGCTTTCTGGATTGGAGAGCCATGAATTCCCTCATGCTAAGTGACTGCTTGGTAGGTGTTTGATTATGTGATCTTTAAAGTCTCCTCCTACCCTGAGATTTCGGGCTGCCATCTATGTTTTCCTCTTTGTCAGATATTCTTTTTTTTTTTTAATTTAAACATATTAAAATTGTGGTAAAATACACATAAAATTTATGATCTTAATTATTTTTAAATACACAGTTTAGTATTGTTAAGTATATTCACAGTGTTGTGCAGCCAATCTCCAGAACTTTCTCATCTTGCAAAGCTGAGACCCGTTTTTTGATACTTTGCATCATGTCATTTTGCTTTTATGAAAGACCTACCTGTTTTTGCTAACCTAGAGAAATCCAAAGAGGATTCATTTTTTTATGAAAAAAGGCAAAAGGCAAAAACAGCAAAAAAAAAAAAAAAAAAAGAAGCAACAACAACAAAGCGAAAACAGTATGAAAACAGTATTCAGGGTTTGTTCTGCAGCAAGTCATTGTAGCAGCGGTGCTCAGCCCCACCCTCAGCAGTGAGGGGGCCTCTGCCCAGCTCCTTCCCCCAGGGGCCACACTCAGCTTCTCAGCCTCAAGCCTCCAGAGCCTTGAATTGTGTCTGCAAGCATCTCTGCTTGATCTGCACTTATTTTGTGCATCTTTTAGCAAGATGTATCCTGAGTTTTCAGAAAAGCCTAGGAGAAGTTATTGCTTGGGTCTGGGAAAGCTCAAAAGTTTTTCCTTGTAAATTAATGGTATTTGCTTCTTTGCTTTATGCTATATTAGCTTACAAGGAGTTCGATAGGAACCCTCTACTTTGGGATGGTGAGCGAAACCTGTGCCCATCAAATATTAGCAACTCCCCATTTACCCTCACCCCCAGGCCCCAGAGACCACATTCTACTTTGTTTCTGTGAATTTGACTACTCTGGATAGATACCTCATGTACGAATCATGCAGTATTTGTCCTTTTCTTATTGCCTTATTTCGCTTAGCATAATGTCTTGTGGCATGTGTTAAATTTCTTTACTTTGGGCGCCTGGGTGGCTCAGTGGGTTAAGCCGCTGCCTTCGGCTCAGGTCATGATCTCAGGGTCCTGGGATCGAGTCCCGCATCGGGCTCTCTGCTCAGCAGGGAGCCTGCTTCCCTCTCTCTCTCTCTCTCTCTGCCTGCCTCTCTGTCTACTTGTGATCTCTCTCTGTCAAATAAATAAATAAAAAATCTTTAAAAAAAAATTTCTTTACTTTTTAAGGCTTGGTCATATTCCACTGGATGTATATAACACATTTTTAATCCCATCAGGTATATTCTTTTTTTAAAAAAAACTTTAAAAAGTTTTAGAATTAATTTTGTTGCAGCAGCCTATGGTTGTGTTTGAAAATTATTATAACTAAAGTTATATGGGACAGTTAGGGAATGGTGTGTCCTAATTACTGGAAGAGTATACTATTTTGAATTTGGTTCTTAATAATTCTTATAATTTGTGCCTTTAAAAATCAAATCCAGTATTTGTTGGATAAAATGAAAAGCTTTGAAAGTGAAAATACATAGAAGTTTCTAGTTAATAGAAGGTCAGTTTGCTCAGTATCTTCTGTGGGTTTTCTTTGTAAAATATTTAATGTTATAAAATATTTCTGTGTAATGTTTATTTTTAATCAAATATTTATTGACTTTCTATGTACCAAGCACCAAGCTTTACACTAAAGATTGTATTTCCCATATTAGTTTCCATATAGTGTTTTATTGCTTCATTTTATGTCTTGAGTAAACAAGACATAAAACATGAAATGATATCATCAACATAACAGTGACCAGAGGCAGAGATTTACATCAAGAATTCTTCTTTCTTCCTTTTTAATTGGCTGGGCTGCATCTTCTTTTTTATATCTCTTCTTAATAAAAGATTTAACCATAGAGTTTATATTAGTACAGCTTACCATGTAATTTCCAAAACGAGAAATTTTTTCTTGGTTTTTGCTTGATTATAGCATGAACAACAGGCATAAAATTGTTCAGTGCTTGGCAGCCGGGGCCAAGGAGTGACTTGGGAGGAGGTGTGCTTAAGCTCTGTAATTTTCCCCTTTCCCCCACCCCAAATAAATGTAGTGTCTAAGTAAAAACAGGGTGCTTGTTGTGTAAGCCAGCTTTGGGTCAGGTCCTGTACCTCTGCATTCTTGTTTGGTCCCTCCCCTCCTAGAACACTTGCTCAGAATAGCGTTTTTTTTTTTCAATTTTATTTTTCATAAACATATAATATCTTTTTATCCCCAGGGGTACAGGTCTGTGAATCGCCAGGTTTACACACTTCACAGCACTCACCATAGCACATACCCTCCCCAATGTCCATAATCCCACCCCCCCACACCCCCCCATTAACCCTCAGTTTGTTTTGTGAGATTAAGAGTCACTTATGGTTTGTCTCCCTCCCAATCCCATCTTGTTTCATTTACTCTTCTCCTACCCCCTTAACCCCCCATGTTGCATCTCCTCTCCCTCATATCAGGGAGATCATATGATAGTTGTCTTTCTCCGATTGACTTATTTCGCTAAGCATGATACCCTCTAGTTCCATCCATGTCGTCGCAAAAGGCAAGATTTCATTTCTTTTGATGGCTGCATAGTATTCCATTGTGTATATATACCACGTCTTCTTTATCCATTCGTCTGTTGATGGACATCTAGGTTCTTTCCATAGTTTGGCTATTGTAGACATTGCTGCTATAAACATTCGGGTGCACGTGCCCCTTCGGATCACTACGTTTGTATCTTTAGGGTAAATACCCAGCAGTGCAATTGCTGGGTCATAGGGTAGTTCTATTTTCAACATTTTGAGGAACCTCCATGCTGTTTTCCAGAGTGGTTGCACCAGCTTGCATTCCCACCAACAGTGTAGGAGGGTTCCCCTTTCTCCGCATCCTCGCCAGCATCTGTCATTTCCTGACTTGTTAATTTTAGCCATTCTGACTGGTGTGAGGTGGTATCTCATTGTGGTTTTGATTTGTATTTCCCTGATGCCGAGTGATGTGGAGCACTTTTTCATGTGTCTGTTGGCCATCTGGATGTCTTCTTTGCAGAAATGTCTGTTCATGTCTTCTGCCCATTTCTTGATTGGATTATTTGTTCTTTGGGTGTTGAGTTTGCTAAGTTCTTTATAGATTTTGGACACTAGCCCTTTATCTGATATGTCATTTGCAAATATCTTCTCCCATTCTGTCAGTTGTCTTTTGGTTTTGTTAACTGTTTCCTTTGCTGTGCAAAAGCTTTTGATCTTGATGAAATCCCAATAGTTCATTTTTGCCCTTGCTTCCCTTGCCTTTGGCGATGTTCCTAGGAAGATGTTGCTGCGGCTGAGGTCGAAGAGGTTGCTGCCTGTGTTCTCCTCAAGGATTTTGATGGATTCCTTTCTCACATTGAGATCCTTCATCCATTTTGAGTCTATTTTCGTGTGTGGTGTAAGGAAATGATCCAATTTCATTTTTCTGCATGTGGCTGTCCAATTTTCCCAACACCATTTGTTGAAGAGGCTGTCTTTTTTCCATTGGACATTCTTTCCTGCTTTGTCGAAGATTAGTTGACCATAGAGTTGAGGGTCTATTTCTGGGCTCTCTATTCTGTTCCATTGATCTATGTGTCTGTTTTTGTGCCAGTACCATGCTGTCTTGATGATGACAGCTTTGTAATAGAGCTTGAAGTCCGGAATTGTGATGCCACCAACTTTGGCTTTCTTTTTCAATATTGCTTTGGCTCAGAATAGCGTTTTTAAGCATAAACACTGTTTACTGAAACATGTGCTGTCAGGGCATGGGAATTAATCGTAGGAAGCTCAGAAGTGAGTTTTTAGTAAGATGTCTCCAGGTGACAGTTAGTGTTCAACTTCCCAAGTTGTTTCCATGGAGACAAGTGGGAAGCCGCAAATATCCGACTGTGAGAAGCAGTGTACAGAGAACTATTCTAAAGTTTAGGCAAGTTCCAGGAAAGATTGAAACACCACAGATTTAAGAAAATCAAAGGGAATATGCAAATTAGGCATATGGGAGGTTGATACAAGAGCCATGTCTTCTGATTCAGAGAAATTAAGAGAGTGTTTTTGGTTTTTGGTTTTTGGTTTTTTCCCAAACTAAAAAGGTATTTGAGGGGCGCCTGGGTGGCTCAGTCAGTTATACCTGCCTTCAGCTCAGGTCATGATCTCAGGGTCCTAGGATCAAGTCTGGCATCTGGCTCCCTGCTTCTCGGGGAGCCTCCTTCTCTCTCTTCTCTGCCTCTCCCCTTGTTGTGCTGTCTTTCTCAAATAAATAAATAAAGTCTTTTAAAATAATAATAATAAAAAAGGTATTTGAAATTTACCACTTTCTCTGTTTCCTTTCCAATTTTCTTAAGCTCATGAAAGCAGTAATTCTAGAACACTGATTTTCATTTCCCTCCCATTCTTCTCCTTACGGATAGCCATCAAGTTCTAAACTTGTAAACGTAATTGGTTTTGTTTTCTGTGTTTTCTTTTAGGTGTTCACAGTTGCCATGCAGTTGGTAAGGGTTTCTCCTTACTAGTTTGCCCTGACGCTCTGTCTTTCTGTGTTTCAGGGAAGAAGAGCCCAGACCTAGGGGAGTATGACCCCCTCACACAGGCGGATAGTGATGAGAGCGAGGATGATCTTGTTCTCAACTTGCAGCAGAAGAATGGAGGGGTCAAAAATGGGAAGAGCCCTCTGGGAGAAGTGCCAGAGCCTGACTCAGATGCTGAAGCTGTGGGGGCTGCAAAGCCACATCTTTCAGAGGTGGCCACAGAGGGATACACCTCAGAGCCCCTTGGGGGCCTGGAGCAGAAGGCAACCTCTTCCATCGTGTCTTACGTGCGCACCTCTGTCTTTCTGCTAACTTTGGTCATCTCCATGATCCTGGTGCTCGTATGTGCTTTCCTGATCCCCTGTCCCCCCAGAGATCTGCACAGCACTTGGAGCCGCCACCTGGGCCCCCAGGGAGGTGAGTTGTAGGATTTCTTGCTCCAATTCTGTAAAATTTCATGATTACCTGTAATTCTGTAAAACTTCTGGTTACGTTGAAAATTCCCTCCAGGTCCTACTACAAATAAATGTGTATCCTATAGCATCTCTCTCCCCGTGTGTGGAGGTGGTTAGGAGGTTAAGATTGGAAATAAAACAAAAAGGTAGATTGATACAGCTCGAGAAGATTACTTCCCTGTTGTGTTTCTGTTGGCGTTGGCCTTAATTAGATGCAGAGAGGACAGAGTATTGGTTTCCTGGGTCCTTGCAGTGCAGCCAACACGGTATGAGGAGAGAACAAAGCTGTAGGTCAGGCTGTTGACCAAGAAGAGTAAGGCTCAGGGCCTGGCCAGACCAGAGGCCGGGGCTTTTGTAGGACCCTCAGGCATTTGTTGATTATAGGAGCCTGACCTGGTTTGAATTTTAAAATAATTTCAAGTAAAATCAACTTGCTTTCTTGCAGTAAGTTTTCTTTCTTGGTCCTAATGGTTGGGGAGGTACCATCTGAGTGATTCTAGCTATTGTGTCTCATTCTGGAACAGGTTTCTTTAAAACGGCTTGCTCTGGGTCAGCAATGGGGGTTACATCTCAGCTGTGAGTGCTGAGCAGTCTTGTGTTTTGTCAAGTTCATGGGGGTGAAGGGGTTCAGAACACACCACCCCAAAATAATGTCGCTTTGGCATATTGTTTATTTTGAACCGAAGGCACATGAATAACAACAGATGCAAGAACGGCACTCTGACCTTGACCTCTAATTTTTCCTGGAAGGCAGGATATGAAACGCCCATGTACAAGATGCCCTCCCAGTACCAGGAGGAAAGAAACATTCTCATCAACAGAGACGGGGAATTGGGGCCGAAGGGAGTCTGTACAAACAGACCTTGTTAAAATAACTACCTTCCTGTAGTCTCTGGATCCATGTTCGTTCCCCTTCCAGGGCTGTTCAGGGCTCTTTGTTCAATGAGTACAGAAGCCCTGAGGCCTCACCACTTCTGCTCCAGGCCTTTATGTTCCTGTGAGGGCTCCCATGGACATGGGGAATCTTATTAAATAAATTTGAGTCCTTTCCTCTTCTTAATCTCTCTTATTAATCAGTTATCTCGTTATCTCTCCTGTTACTCAGTCCCAGCTAGAAACCCTAAGAGGGTAGAGGAGAAGTTTTTCCTCCCCTACAATACTCCCAGATCCCTACATCATCTTGATCTAGATGTATTTACCTTTGGCAAGTCACTGATCCCAGCTGATTCAGCTTCGGATCAGTTGTTCTGTGATCTCACTGTTACTGTCTCTCTCAAGGCAAAACTGAGAAGATGTGATTTACGGTGTGTTCCCACCACATAAGAGATCTCTCACTTCGTTTTTTGATGGTTCTATTTTTTTTTTTTTTTTGAAGATTTTATTTATTTATTTGCGAAAGGGAGCAGAGATAGGGAGAGAGAGCATGAGTGGGGAAGAGAGGGAGAAGCAGGCTCCCACTGGGCAGGGATCCTGACAAGGGGCTCAATGTGGGACTCAATCCCAGGACCCTGGGATCATGACCTGAGCCAAAGGCAGATACTTAGCTGACTAAACTACCCACGTGCCCCCCCTTTTTTGATGGTTCTAAGTGAGCTCTTATAATATTTGTATATGGTGTAAAGACTAGGAACAGGTTGTTGGTGTACCCACCGACTTTAAGAAATCGGACATTGAGGTGCCTGGGTGGCTCAGTCGGTTGAGGATCAGGCTCTTGATTTCACTCAGTCATAATCTCAGGGTCCTGGGATCAAGCCCTGTATTGGGCTCCATGCTTAGCAGGGTGTCTGCTTGAGAATTCTCTCCCTCCCTCTCCCTCTACCCCTGCCCCTACCACTCCTGCACTCTCTCCCCCTGTCAGTCTCTAAAATAAATAAATCTTAAAAAAAAAAAAAAGAAAGAAATAGGATATTATAAAGACCATCGAAACCCCCATGTGTCTCTCCTTACCAAAGCTACCTCTTTCTGCCAAAGAGTTCTACCATCCTGAGTTTTGAGTCATTATACTTTTTTTTTTTTTTTAAGATTTTATTTATCTGACAGATCACAAGCAGGCAGAGAGGCAGGCAGAGAGAGAGAGAGAGGAAGGGAAACAGGCTCCCTGCTGAGCGGAGAGCCCGATTCGGGACTCGATCCCAGGACCCTAAGATCATGACCGGAGCCGAAGGCAGAGGCTTTAATCCACTGAGCCACCCAGGCGCCCCGAGTCATTATACTTTTTGTTAAAATTTCACCACGTGGTAAAATAATTTTGCCTATTTTGAATTTTATATAAATGTAATTAAGCAGTCTTCTGTGACTTGTTTTTAGCATGTTCATAAAAGCATTTTATAGACATCGGTATTGATGCTGTGTAACTAGAGCTTATTCATGTTTTCCACTGTCTCATTTCCCATGGTGTGGAGAACCCATGGTTTATTGCTCCGTTTTACTATTGATGAACATTTTGGTGGCTTCTGTTTTTTAAAAAATCATTATTGTCGCTAGGAAGATTCTGGTGCATTTTTCCTGATGCAATATTTAAGAATTTCTCTCGGCCATTAACTTATGACTGATATTGCTAGGTCATATGGTGTGGGCATGTGCCAGCCTAGTAGTTTATGTTAAATCATTTTCCATGGTAGTTTTACCAGTTTACACTTCCACCAGCCATGCATTGGGTTCTCTCCATATTTGGCAGACATCCTCTGATTCTACACTGTCAAGGGGCAGGACAGCACTGTCTACCTTGTCGCTGCCCAGGCTGGAAGTCCAGTCTCCCTGCTAGGCCTCAGCTGACACCACTCTGGCAGGGGTGGGGGTCTGCCTCATTAATGCTGGGTCGGGTAGAACTGTAGGCTTCCCTGGTATGTGGAAGACCCTAGGTGGGGAGGAAAGTCCTGGCTCCCCACCTGGCCTTCTCTGACATGACCTTGGTTGGGGGATGAAGGGGTACCTTCTGTAGCTGGGCAAAGGTGGAAATCTAGGCTCCCATTTAGACTTTGTTGTGGGGCTAGGGCCACAGTTCTCTCTGTGTGGCATTTGGTTGGAGTAGAACATTTATGATCTAAAACTTTTTCTGTCTTGCTATGCTGTTCCTTTCTTGGACCTTCAGCTAGAGGAGTCAGCTTTTCTTAGGCCTTTTTTGTGTGCACCTGTTGGCATTTCTGGGTTGCTGGCTTCTGTAGCACCTTGTCTGGGACATGGGAGGCCAAAAGAAAACCCGGGGTGGGGGGGTCATCACCTTGTCATTCCTTGGGCTTCTCAATCCCTAGCCAACCTACCTTCTCCCCACCTTAGCATCTTCTTACATTTGTGTTCTCTGTAATGCACAGGGAGTTTAGGTATATTTAGAGGAATAGGCGGAATTGTGTATACTCTATCTTATCTAGGAACCAGGAGTCTGCCTGGTTTTTATGAAGGTGCTGGCAGTGCCATGTGTCTGTTCCCTTTCTAACCTGGAGCAGAACACTGTTCTGTGGTAACTTAACTCAGGACTTTTTTGTTTTTTATGTGTTTATCAGGTGGGGACCTGTCTCCATTGGAATTGGCTGATGTGAATGGAGACGGCCTGCGTGATGTCCTTCTCTCCTTTGTAACTTCACGGAATGGGAGTGCAATCGGTAAGAGACATGCATGTGTTTTAGAGGCTACTACAGGAGAAGCTCAGTGATGGCAGGGGCTGTGAGTTAAGAGAAAGCGTCAGGGTTGTGTCCTGAAGGGCACTGTAGAAAAGGGTGTGGAGTGAATAGAAAGTCATCATGGGTCTATCATACGTGACAGATATTGTCAGAAAGCTCCTGCGTATCAGTAAAGCTTATTTAAAGAAATCATGGAGATCTGCAGCTGGAAGGAATCTTAGTAGTCACCCAGTCCCACGAAGAAGGGAGGATCCAGAGAAGTGACTTGTGCACACACTTGCAATGAACAGCATTAGTTCTTAAGGTTCTTGAGTTTTCTTCCAGCCAATTTTCCATTGCTCCTTAGATTATAGTAAATGTTGACACAATCCTACCTTCCCAACCACAGTAGAAGATCTTCTTGTTCATCTTCTAAAATATTTTTACCCACGTTATTGTGGCCGTGTGCTTTCTTTTTACTGATTCTGTTTACTCCTTTCTCTCTGCTCTCCATCCTGCTGTCTGCTTGGAAGGCTGACCAGTACACATTATGTCAACAGGCTCCCTTGCCTGCTGGTTTCCTATTGGGTTTGGCCAATGGGGAGCCTGGGCAAGAAACTGGAAGAGAGGAAATGAGTGGGGAGAGAGGGCATTTATTCTCTTGGCTTCCTCCCCTCCAGGGTGACCTCAGGCCAGCTACATCCTTGATCCTAGGTCACATCCTCTCTAATGGTGGTCTTATAGGACTTTCTTTTTCTGGATTCCAGGAATCACTTCCTCTCCTGTCTTTTTGGGACTGGGAGTGATTACGTTCTGAAGGACTGTGCTATCTCTCATGGTTTCTCTATACCCTGACCACATCTTTGTAAATAATCTCTTTATTAAACCTTACACAACTTAACCTAATTGAGTGTGCTGATACACATCAGCTGAAAAAAAGAAAAAAGAGGTTGTATTTTCAGCATGGGTACACAGGGGCTCCTGGTTTGTCCTGTGGCACCCATTAAAGTGACAGCAACCCACAGTTTGTGAACTGAGCCAATAAGTCTGGTGTGCAGCTGGGGTGCGGTGCCCTGGTAGCTACACTTTAATGATCCGGGAGCTGGGATAACATCTAGGTATGTTTTAGAGAATTCCAGGCTGCCTGCCTCTCTGGGATTATTAGAAGAACCTTTCTGAGTTTTGTGTAATAGGTAGAAGCAATTTAGGAATAGATGTGTTTACAGAGAGGACCTTCAGCCTAGAAGGTTGACTTTTGGCTTTAATTGACTTTAATTACATTTTTTTTCTGCCTATGACTCAGTAGCCTTTGAAGTAAAAATTTTCTCCAGCCACTTTTAGATTTGGAGATCTGTTTTAATCATTTGGTATTTTACACAGTTTGCTATTTATTAGGACTCGTATGGCAAGGCTATAGGTTTGGACATAATACGGGCTAGCCTGATTTGGTTACAGATTATAAAAACAATAGAGCTAAGTGTAAGTGCATAACATAAGTTGTGAATGAATTTATCCCTCAACATAATCCAACAGGGTAAACGAATATTCTTATCCCCTATTTGCAGATAGGGAAACTGAGACAAGGGGAGGTTAAGGAACTGGCTCAGATTCCATACCTGGTAAGTGGGAGAGCTGGGATCCAAACGGTGTAACTGAGAGACTGTCTCTGGAGTTCATGTGCTCGGCCCTTAAGTTTTCCCAAGTATTCTTGGGAAACTGCTAGGGCTTTATCAGCTGATTCCGTGGGACTCTCGACCAGGCAGATCTACTGATCATTGCTGAGTTGTAATCTTCAGGTTTATTTTTAAAATATTTACTTTTTCTGCTTTCAGGGAACACTTGCTAGCAACAATTAGAATTCAGATATTCCTTTGTTCTGTACATATTTTAGATCAGTCTCACTTTTCTGAGCATGCCTTTCCTTGATTTTTTTTTTTTGGTTGTTGTTTTTTTTTTTTAATTTATTTTTTATTTTTTATTTTATTTTTTTTAAGATTTTATTTATTTATTTGACAGAGAGAGATCACAAGTAGACAGAGAGGCAGGCAGAGACAGAGAGAGAGAGGGAAGCAGGCTCCCTGTCAAGCAGAGAGCCTGATGTGGGGCTCGATCCCAGGACCCTGAGATCATGACCTGAGCTGAAGGCAGCGGCTTAACCCACTGAGCCACCCAGGCGCCCCTTGGTTGTTGTTCTTAACAATGACTTTCCTATATTCTGGATTTTTGCTCCTTTTATTCAGCAGATGATTGATTGGTTGCTGTTTGTGTAGGTGCTGTGTGAGGCACTGAAACTCCAGAAATGAATGGGATGGCCTTTATCCTTCAGGATATGACTATTTGGTGGGGGCTGAGGTGACAGACATGGAAGCAGGCATGCTGGGAGGGGTGCAGGATGCACACGGGGTGCCTGGAGGAGGTCCACAGCGTGTCCTCTGACATGAGGAATGTGTTGAGCATCTATACTAGATACTCTATTGTCAGACTTAATACCAGAAGTACGGGAGGCCCTGGAATGCATAGGTGCGAGCTGCTGCCTTAGCACCATTTACTTGTGGTTTTCTGGCCTCCTGCTCACCTGGGCTGTTTACCTTCTCTGCCTCCTTTCCATTCCTGTGTCTCTTGTGTGCTTTTAGGTGTCTCGAAGGCAGCCGCTATTCTCGTGTGCCTCTCGGGAATGAATGGCAGCACACTCTGGTCCAGTCCTCTCCCCGAGGAGGCCCGGGATATTACATGTTTGAATCTGATGCCAGGAAGCGTGGCTGAAACCATCTGCCTCGTGACAGGGACACACAGGATGTTCAGTGCATTCAATGCGACATCAGGTAAAGGTCATTCCACGGAAGTCTCTGTTCCAGGGATCAGAACGGTCTTATATGGAAGGGACCTTTCCACTTTCGCACGGTGGAAAGTCTGTTTGGGCTCCTTTAGAAGGTGAATTTAAGGTAAACAGAGGAAGGGTTTGACTAGGTTGAGTGATAGATCATGGTTAAACCTGTTTGGTGATAGGATGGGGCTAAACTGAGTTACCCAAACAGAAACTACCCTGAGGCTTTTGGTTTCTAAGTAGTCCTCCTACTCTGTACAAGACAGCTGGCCTTTGTCCCTTCATATTTGATATAGATGGGATCCTTGTGTAAACTTACCCATTTACCACTTAAAAAAATGGTCAGGGAGGGACGCCTGGGTGGCTCAGTGGGTTAAGCCGCTGCCTTCGGCTCGCTTAGTGGGTTAAGCCGCTGCCTTCGGCTCAGGTCATGATCTCAGGGTCCTGGGATCGAGTCCCACATCGGGCTCTCTGCTCAGCAGGAAGCCTGCTTCCCTTCCCCTCTCTCTGCCTGCCTCTCTGCCTACTTGTGATCTCTCTCTGTCAAATAAATAAATAAAATCTTTAAAAAAAAAAAACAAAAAAAATGGTCAGGGAATTAAAGTTTTAAAAATTAAAAAAAAAAAAAGATCAGGGAAGAAAGTAAGGTTTGTTGATGCCTGTTGAGTTGGGCTTTTAACTACTTTCTATATTTAGACACCCATGACATGAGGAACGAGAGAGAATCAAATATAATGAAAGCCCCGTGTAAAACCATAAGTGCCCTGCTTGGAATGCTTTAGACTTGACCAAAGCTGGACACGTAGCAACCTTCCAGTTTCAGAGGTTGGAGTTTGGTAGTGGGGTAATTCTGAGTGAAAAAAACTTTAATGTAAGTTAACTGCAGAATTAAAGTCCTTTTGAAAACCTCCTGCGATTCCCCTGCTCATGTGAGCATGTGGTGGGACAGAGAGAGTTGGTCTGGTTGGCTGCCCCTGGATGGTTCCTCAGAAATTGTAATAGTCTCTAACAGATCAATTCCTCTGCCCCAGACAAGTGGGCTCCTCCTTCTTGGAGAGACTTCAGCACCTCCATTTTATCTAGAAAACCTAGGTGTGAAGTTATCACATGGGTTTCTTAGTCAGACGCTTGAGGATTTCAGATCACAATCCCTGTGCCCTTCATCCCCAGTAAGATTAAAACTAAAAGAAAAGGTAAGGAGTTGCTGGCTGTCATTTGCCCATTGAGTTTCTCTCTTCTGACCCGGAAGCACTGCATCTGCCTTTTCCAGAGGCCGAAGCTATCATTGTGATCAGCTTATTTGTCACCCCTAGGGAGAGCCATTTGGACTTTAAACCCAAACTACTTATCCAATGGTACCCTGGCTGCCCCAGGGGTGGTGCTGCCCGACTTGGATGAAGATGGCGTTAGAGACCTTGTCATTCTGGCCATTGGGGAATTGCAGGTATGCTCTATATCAGATTGTCTCTGTTTCTCATAGGAAGTGCTTCAACTTCAGTCAGTTCTAGTACGGGTATCATAAATGCTGCTTGAAACCTTTTTACAAGGCTTAGGCTTAAGAAAATTCTCTCTGGGAGATTTAATGAATAAATTGCCATCATGAACTCATTTTCCCAGCAGTCTCATTATGTTCCCATTGATTGTGGCAGGGTGGAGCTTGGGCACCAGAGAGGTTTGTGTTTAAATTCCTGCTCCACTGTAGCCCTGTGGCCTTGGGCAAGCCATGGAATCTCTCCAAGATGTAACACGGGAATGTTCTATCTAGAACAGGGGCTGTTGTGAAAGCCGGAGCTACCGTATTTGAAGTGCGTAAAGTAGTGCCTCTTTTTTACCGTGTGGGTGTATTGTTAGTTGTATTAGACATACTTAACCTTTATATAAAACCATAAGACAGCTCATAGAATAGATATGGAACACATCATACGTTGAGTAAGTAATAACAGCAATGACCGAAGAAAGGACAGTTGTATACAGGCTATGACAATAGACCTGGAGTCCAGAACACTTGTCCTTAAATTATGCTCCTTGATTATGCTTTGCAGGAGCTCCAGTGGACTAGGGCTAGTACTCCGTGTACAGATAAAATAATAGTAGTTTTCCTTCCTAAATCACAGGAAAGAGTACATTAACGACCACATGTATCTCCATTTTTACTCCTATATCTCCATTTTACTCCGTATATCTCCATTTTTACTCCTAACACTTTTTTTGAGCTTGTGCCAAAAGTTCCTTTAAGACGTCTTCTCAGACTTCCTACGTGGGTTTGCCAGGAAATGCTGGTGGACGAAAGAACTGAACAATCGGCAACTAATATTTGTGTGAAAATGTGGATATAGATCATTTTGCTTTATTTGATTTATTTTAATTTTAAGAGACCTTGTGTTTGCTGTTGTGATTTTTGTAGTGCATATACATGGTGTAGAGTTACGAAATCTGCAAGTAAAATGATTTAGAATAGAATGAAATCCATCAGTATTTTATGGTTTTCTGCCAGGAGCACCATAAATAAACTGAAAGTGCTTCTCCAGTCACTGAGCACTGTTTGGGGAGCACTGTTCTAGGACATCTGGCGATACTTTGTAAGATGAGAACAAAGAAGTAAGGTAAATTTCTGAAGACTAGTGAGTTTGGAGGGTACTTTATTAGTTTTCCTTCCACTAGCAAGTTGGTCTCAAAGTAGATTGAACCCCAAACTCAACAAATATTTACATAATCTTTTTTAATCCCAGTCATTGTGAATTTCAGTAACTACATCCATCAGGAAGTGATTTTCTGAAGTTCCCAAAGTGGAAAGTATGGGGAGTTTCTTCTTAACGGTTTAATGAAGTATGGTTAGCAGGCATAGCGAGTTTATATGTCCTGAGCGAGTTTAACAATCTTGGCCTTCATACCCTATTCATTGCCAGCGGTAGCTGACAGGCTAGAGGTTGAGCTTTTAGGGACCCTCCACAGTGAGGCAGCCTCTGTTGGAGGAACTGGCTTCTTGCCTACTCCTACTCTGTGATTTTTTTTCTTTCTTTTTCTTTTTTTGTCTTAACCAAACAGCAAAAAAAGTGTACTGTCCAACTTTCCTCACAGAATTTACTTATTTACACATAGTGTAGAGATATGAATAGTGTCCATTCTGTCTGAAAAGTGATAGTACTAGAAAAATCGCAGAGAAATGATGGGTTTAGAGAAGCCTCACCTTTATACTGACCTCTTATGACCTCTAATGCCAGCAACAAGGAAACTGGGGAACCTAAGCTCTGGTTTATTCTAAGCTACAGTATGGAAGGCTCTCTCTTCTTAAGGAATGGAACGTATTAGGTCTATGACTTAGAGTGATGCATTCTTAGATCTGGGTTTAGAGTGAGGTGGGCTTGGGACAGAAGAACTGATGGTTTGGGGTTAGTGGAACTTATCTGGCCTAGAACGTTAGTGGGAAGGGACCTCAAAGCCATGTGGTTGATCCTCTCACACCATGTTAGAATCACTGATAGAGTATTCCAGACACTTTGGCCCCTACTCTCCTCAAGTCCTCAGGCCAATGGGAATATCACTGATTTGTAAGACTGTTCTTTTCATTTTTGGTCAGGTCTAGAAAATTCTGTCATATTGGTAAGAATTCTACTTTCTCATAGCTTCTACTCACTGTTCCAGCATCAGCTACTTTGAATGAATATAATCCTCTTTCTACATAAAAGCCCATTCACCTTAGCCGCATCCCACTAAACCTGCTACTCGCAAGGCTAAATGACCCCAGTTTCTTATATTGTCCCCCATGCACCATGAAGTCTAGATCCCTCTCTTTCTTGCTTTCTTTCTCTTTGCATTCCGTTTTATCCATATCTCTTAAAATGTCATACCTGTGTCTGGAAACCATATTCTGTTTGTGATATAACCAGTTATATCAGTGTAAGGAAATGCTACTTCTTTTGATATAGGCCTTGTATTTCTATTAACGTAGCTGAAGATTGTAGTGGCCTTTCTAAGATTTCGCTTTTATTTATAATGTTAAAGCACCCACCCCCTTTTAATTAATCAATTAATCAATGGCCCCATTTCTTCTTTCAGATTTTGACTCATCTTCCAAACCTAAGACTTCTTTAAATTTCGAGTTTGTCATAGAGCATATTAGCTATCCCTTTCAGCTTTGTGATGAGCTTGCGATAAGCTATTCCATTCATTCAAGTCTTTGAGAAAAGTGATTAGTAGGAATGGGACAGTAGCAGGGTGGTGTGACATTCCACAGAAACCTCCCTGTGGGTTGGTATTGACTCACTGGGTACACTGAAAACTGTATCTTTCTGTCTTGTCCAAAAGAATTCATGACGCTAAACTTTGTCAGAAGCTTTACAGAAGTCACGGTATCACTACAATTCTCATATTTCCCAACTGGTGATTCTATTGCTGAAAGAAAACCCTCTAGAGCAGATGTTGGCAGACTGTGTGACCTGTAGACCAGATTTGGCCCACTGCTTGTTTTTGTAAATATAGTTTTATTGGAGCACAGCCAATGCCTATTTTTTATTATTATCCATGGTTGCTTTCACGCTATGGCGGGCGACTAGTTGCTTCAGAAACCATCTGGCTTGCAAAACCTACAATGCCATTTGACTCTCACAGGACAGGTTTGCTGATCTCTGCTTGAGAGTAAGGTTGATAGTAGCCAGGCAGGCTAGACATGTAACGTTATGATGGGAAAGGCTGCCTATATTGATTTTAGTTGGGACCAAATATTACTGGCGATTTCTGGGTGTGAGAATAGAGACCGGGGAGTCAGCTGTCCTGTAGTTAGCTCTGGGCTAGAATTCTGTGCCTCAGAAGGCTTCATCAGGAAACAACCGTGTTTCAGAGAAATTGCCTGAGCTACCATACAGATGGTTTTTGCACATATCTACCAAAGGAATGGGAACGTTGGCTTCATTTTCTTGCTTCCAGGGGAAAAACGTGAAGCAGGTTCGGCTTTATGCTTTCCAACTTTGGGAAGTGTTTCTGAACCCCGAGCTAATCAGGAATCAGTAATGTCTGGAGAAACTACTTGGTTAAGGAAACGATATGGCATCTACTGACTCCGTTTTTTTCACTTCTTCAGCCAGATCTGTGCTTTCTGCTGGTGTCTGGCCGGACAGGGAGTCCAGTGGGCCGACCCGTGAAGTACAACATCGTGGGAGTGGGGAATCTGATTGGTCCTCAGGTTTATGTCACCACAAATGGGGCTGTCTACATCCTGTTTGGCTTTGGTAAGAAGCAAAGCTAGTTTTTTTGCCGTTCCCCATCTGTGTGTGTGGTAGGCCTCCCTTCTGAGACAGAGTGAAAGTTTGGGAATTACTGACATCAGTCAGCCCTTTTGCCACCTCTTATCCCAGGGGCCTCTCATTCTCCGCCACCATGGCCGGTTATTAACTCAGCTTTCCCCAGCTGCCTTCTCCAAAGAGAAGACTTCTTGCCCAGCATCTGCTTCATTCCTTTCCCCATTCCATGTTGAACCATTCTGGGTGGGATCTGTGAGACCCATCTTCTTTTTTTTAAAGATTTTATCTATTAATTTGACAGCGCACAAGCAGGGGGAGCAGCAGAGGGAAACGGAAAAGCAGGCTTCCTGCTGAGCAGGGAGCCCAGTGTGGGGCTCGATCCGAGAAATCTGGGATCACGACCCCAGCCGAAGGCAGATGCTTAAATGACTGAGCCACCCAGGGGCCCCTGTGAGACCCATGTGATCAGGCTCTGTGTCTCTCGCTCAGATCCTCACCCTGGGAGAGTTCTAGTAAATTCAGCTTCTCAGTGTTGGTTCTTCCTATGGTGCTAGGAAATATCCAAGCTGTCGCCCTGCGGGACATTTTTGTTCAGGCCCAAAATCGAGACAGCTTACCACCTTCTCTGCAGATAGAAGAGCCGGAATGGGAGAAGCGAAGATCCATCAACCTGTCTGAGCTCATTGACATTTACAGGTAGGGCAGATACTGACTTTGTCGCAGTTCAGTCTCCTGAGATCTTACGAGCCGTGGAGTCTCCACGTTTGAATTGGGCCGGTGAATAAGGGGCCAGAGAGGTCTGTGGGGGAAATAGCGCTAGCCTTCATATACCATCTTCCTATCTGGTGAGGCAGAGACGTTCTTTTCTTGGTAACATAAGGTGTTGGTGATCATGATTTGTGATCACTCTACACACAGATTGCAAAGAAGGCGATCTGTTTAGCGTTCTGAGTCAGAGCAGGGCAGGCTGAGATGGGGAGACCTCCAGGCAGGGAGAGAGATTTATGTAAAAAACCTGCTTGTAAACTGGGCTGAAGTATCTGCCTTACTCCTTTTCTGTGTTTTTCTCTTAGTTGAAGAATCGTTTTGACAGGAGCAAGGCTAGCATCCATGAAATCTTATTTTTTATTCTTGTTTATTTCTTAAGCAAAAGCATGTTGTTTGTCACATGTGGTAGATTTTACCCATTTAACCCCAGGCCTGGGTAGTGATTGTCTTCATTCTCTTCTGTCAGAAGTTTCAGATCATCTTCTAGCATTTTCTCAGGCATTATCACATTGTTTCAGTAAGAATTGGGCAGGTATTAAATGGAATGATCCCAGTTGTTCAGAAAAAGAAATAATTCAATGCATGTAGACCATGAGTTGCTGTCCAAGCTCAGTGACAATCTCAGGCCTCCTGTCCAGGTCTCCATCTGCTTTCCGCACCATTATCCTTGGCTCTGTTAACCTCCCCCAGAGTATCCAATGTGAGAGATCTGGCCTTGTGGCCCTTCTCCTAGGAGTTCCTTTTGAACTGGCATGAATTTTCCAGGGATTCTTGCTTTCTAAAATGAGATTCGGCTGAACGACACAGTGTCTCCCTCGTAAGATAATGGTGGGAGGTGAATACAAGAGTATAGAGAAACACGTACCCCGAGAGAAAGAGCCCCAACTTGTGGCTACAGAATCTCATCCAAGCCGGAGACTAACCATTGGGTCTTGTTTAATTCAGCGATGGTGTTGAGCTACTGCAGATGGTGAAGGCACCTGATTCCAACTGCAGCAACCTCCTGATTACAACCAGACAAAGCCTCATCCTGCTGCGGGGGCAAAATCTTACACCTTCCTGGACACTGAGCCTGCAAGGCCTGCACAGGTTTGCCATGTGCTCCTCCTAAGGGTTGTAGTTCTGATCTGCTTTCCCACGTTTAAAAATTGCCCAGAACAATTGCTTGATACCTGGGGTGGTGCAGAAGAGGGAGAAAGAAGTCCTTGTTTTCCTCTCCTTCTGCTTTACTACTGATTGCTTAACTTTGTTCTCATTTGCAGCCAGCCTACTCCTGGGTATTTCACTGATGATCAGACCTTAGACTTCCTTCTCCAGATACAGGATGGAGTTGGGATGAAAAAGGTAAAACTTTGGGACTCAGATCAATGAAAACATCTAGAAAGTCTATTTGTTGTGTCCAGCCATATGCTAGGTACTGTGAGAAATAGGAACCTAACATATGGTCCCTTCCTTCAGAGAACTCAAAGTGTAGCTGAAAATTCACAAGCTAGTGCTAAGATCTGTAGCATTGGAAGCTTTTCCAGTTAACCCCCTTCCAGTACGTGAATTCCCTCTTCTGAATTCTTACAGTTAGGCAGTAAGAACCTTCTGAAGTCTCTCGGTGGGGAAAGGTAGGCATAAATAAACTTAGTACTTCGGTACCTAGTTTCCTAAGCTCTCAGAGAAGGCGGTGTATCTGGGGTGACTGGGTTGTTATGGAGGACTTAATAAGGGAAGGAAAGATGAGCAGGACCTCGAAAGTTGAATTATATTTATATGAGGAGGGGTGGATGGGAAGGCCTGTCAGGTCAGGACCACCAATGCCTGAGGCCCAGAGACAGAATGGTATGACACGTTCCAGGGACACTGAGGAGGTCTTTCTGATTTTACGTGAGGTTGCATATTGTGAAGATACAATGATTGGATAGGCGGTTTTCTTTTTTTTTTTTTTTTTAAGATTTTTTATTTATTTATTTGACAGAGAGAGATCACAAGTAGACAGAGAGGCAGGCAGAGAGAGAGAGAGAGAGAGGGAAGCAGGCTCCCTGCTGAGCAGAGAGCCCGATGCGGGACTCGATCCCAGGACCCTGAGATCATGACCTGAGCCGAAGGCAGCGGCTTAACCCACTGAGCCACCCAGGTGCCCTGGATAGGCAGTTTTCATTCTCTCTCTCTTTTTTAAGGATTTATTTATTTTAGAGGGAGAGAGTGTGTGTGCACATGCATGAGCAGGGGGAGGGGCAGAAGGAGAGTGGGTGGGGGAATCTCAAGCAGACTACTTGCCCAGCATGGAGTGGACACAGGGCTTGATCTCACAACCCTGAGATCATGACCTGCACTGAAATCAAGAGTTGGATGCTTAACTGACTGAGCCACCCAGGCGCCCCCAGTTTTCATTCTTATTAAAGGGAGAATTAAGGTTTTGAAAAATTTTTTTTTTATAATTAACCTAGCTTTTGTGTTTTTCTTCTCTCTAAAGTATGTATTTATATATCGCACACTGTTCCCTGGGAGCCAACTCAACAGTTAATCATCGCCTCTAATGTCTGCCAAGTTCTGCGCCAGATGCACAGATAATGTCTCTGGAGACACAGAGTTAATGAACACAAGACACCGGTCCTGTGCAGCTCCTAGTCTCTGGGGTGCGAGTACGCACACGGCTCTGCCACGCCACAGTGCGTGCTAGGTGGAGGTCCTCACAATGCCATGGGGGCGCAGGGAGCAGACTGAGGGAAGGGAGTCAAGATGCACTCTATGTTGGTTGCGGGCTAGATGTTCACATTCTGAAAGCAGAGAAGTGGTTCACTGTATTGATATGTAAGGAGAAGCCAAGGGGCATTTCTGCCACAGAGCTCTGAGTGAGCTCAGCTGATGGAAGGCCCTGGAAAGCAGGGCGGCAGCGTTTAGGTGATGTACTGGGGGCACTGGAGTCATTCGGTCCTGAGTGGAGGACAGAGCTGATGATAAAGGCATCACTTCAGGGAGAGTCTTCCAGCAGTGCTGTGTAGGAAAGAAACAATGTCCAATTGTGTTTCAAAAGAATTTCAGGTAGAGATTGGAATTTTCATTGGCATTCCTGACAGGATTAAGGGAGAAGGGTATACATAGCTTGATTAAGAGCTGAGCTGCTGGGGGTTTAGACCTGGAATTTAATCTTGGCTCCACTACTTACCGGTGGCCTCGGGCAAGTTACATAACCTCACCTAACTGCAGATTCTACGTCTATAAAGCGGGGGTCGTAATAGCACCTGGCTTCATAGGGTTATCATGACAGGAAAATAATGCGTGTGACTGGATCCAGTTTTTTAGTGTGGTGTCTCAAGACTTTTGTCCCGAGACTACCAGAGGGAATCTTGAAGTGTTGGCTTGGGGCGGGGGTGGGGGGCAACTGTCTCCCCAGGCGGTGGGGCAGAGTCTGGGCAGGGACACGGAATGGTGGGCCCGAGGGGCTGAAGAGTAGGAAAGTGGTTGTTGACAGAAGAACAGACACTGAGGACAGGGGCTGGGTGGGGAGTTTATTATGGATTTGGGCCAAGGAGAGGCTCTAAAACTGTGAGGTATGAGGTATTTTGGGGGAGAAGGAGATATATGTGCAGCCAGGGATTAGGAGCTCAGTCCCCTTCGTTATCCCGTGGGAGATGGAGCTGAGGAATGTATTTTCTCCTAGTTTGTTTGCCTGTCTCGATGTGCTGTCTTGACTTTAAGACCAACCTAGGGCTGAGCTCTGTACGCGTGACACCCAGGAGTCGAACCTGTAAAGCTTGGAGCACAGCGCGTAGCACGGGCATCCACTTGGTCACTGTCCCCTCAGTGGGCGCTGCGGTCGTGGGAGGGAAGGAGCCGGCAGGAGGCGCTGCTGTGGGCGTCTGGTGACAGCACCTCCCCTCCAAACGGCTGCTGTCTCTGGATGAGGACCGCCACAGACACTGAGCACTCTTGAGTTCCCTCCTGTCCCTGAGCTGCCGTTCTCTCACGTGCAGAATGACAGGCGGATTGGGTGATTTCTAATTTCCCCTTCCTGCTCGAGAATTCAGCAGACCTTTAAACTCTGCTAAGTGGGGACAAGGGCTGTGGAAAACTAGGTCTGGTCCCTAGTCACTGTTTAATGCTTTCCAAATGCCTAGCTTGTTCATGTGGAGTAAGCTCAACCTGTTAATATACATGAGTTTTCATTCTCTTTCATTCTCTTCATTCCTTGGCCTGCTGCCTTTTTTTGGGGGGGTGGAGGGAGGGGCAGGAGAAGAGAGAGAATCTTGAGCAGGCTCCATGCCTGCTGCAGAGCCTTATGTGGGGCTCCATCTCAGATCACGACCTGAGCCGCGATCAGGAGCTGGTTGCTGAACTGACTGGGCCCCCTGGGCGCCGCAGCCTGCTGCCTTTCTGAAGGTGGGCTGTCCTCACTGTCTCCTCTTTTGCAGATGGTGGTGGTGGATGGGGACTCAGGTTCCATTCCCTGGAGTTACAGTGCTCCTTGTCACCTGAAAGAGACACCAACCACCTCAGCAGTGACTGCAGACCAGAAGTCTGTCTTCCTCTTTTGGGCTGAAGGGACGTCAGCTGCATCTCCCAGTTCTGTGAGTGAGCCTGGGGGGGGGGTGTGTCATCTCACCGAGTGAGATGACAGCTGCTCTGCGGGGCTGACTGGGTCTGGAAGGTTTAGTGGAGCAGCCCCGCTTCCAGGTGGGTGTGGGTGAAACACAGTAGCACCCGATGGGCAGGGCTAGAACCTGCTCCCTCCTGAGCTCTGCTTGTCCTGGGCTTGCCTTTCAGCTGCAGTCAAGGGAAAGCTGCTGGCAGCCCCTGGCCGCTGGCTGCTGGCTGGCGACAGTGGGAGGCTAGAGAAGGGATAGGGCCTCTCAAGATGCTAGGTCCAGAATTCCAGATGATTCACATGTGCTGTAGTCAAAGAGAAGTAACAGTGACTGGTCTGGAGGGGGCAGAGGAGGGTTCATGGTGGGTGAGGCTGGGCTTCAAGGTGAATAAACTGAGTCTGCAAAAACGGTGTGGGGCAGGGACGGCCAGGCAGTTGGAGAGAATATCGTTGAAGCTGAGGTTGAGTGTTCATCTGGGGGAATTACAGGGGAGAAGGTCCGATGCCCAGAAGGCAGATTTTCCAAAGTCTTTCTTTTTTCTTTGAAGATTTTATTTATTTGTCAGAGAGAGCACAAGCAGGGGCAGTGGCAGACAGAGAGAGAAGCAGGCTTCCTGCTGAGCAGGGAGCCTGATGCGGGGCTCCATCCCAGCACCTTGGGATCATGACCTGAGCTGAAGGCATATGGTTAGCCCACTGAGCCACCCAGGCGCCCCTCAATAAAGCCTATCTTGACCAGCACCTGCTCTGTGCCAGGCACCGTGTTCTCCGTAGGGACCTAAGGATAGACTAGAAACTGCTGGCGCTCTCTCAGAGAAGGCCCACAGATGCTGGGGGGACCCAGAAGGACGAAGAATCCTGAATTCATCGACTGTGCACTCTTGGACAAGCCACCTAACTTTTCTGAGCCTTGTGCTCTTTATCCATCAATGAAGATGCTAATATAGTCCCTTATTTTGAGGATCAGATTTACTCAAAATCTAGATTACAGTCGTAACTCTGCCCTGCCCTAACATGTGCCCACGACAGTTTACCTGCATTTTAACTTCCTGGTTTCCTCATTTAATAAAGCGAGGGGATTAGAACAGGTGACTCTCCAATGTGAGTGTCTGTAAATAACCCCAAAACAAAGGTGTGGTACAGATGCTGTAATAGAAGCACAACTAAGAGATTTAGCTGGAAGCACAAAGGGAGGGCAGCTGGGGAGGTTTCTCTAAAAGAGGTGGCCTTCAGGTGTGGGATCTAAGGATGAGGATTGTTTCCAGTCGTGGAAATGGGCTCCAGAGGATTGTTAGACAGTCTAAGGGGGACATAGGGTTGGCAGAGGTTAGATGGAGCAAAGATGCCAGTCAGACGTTCCTGAAGCTTGGCCGGCCAGGTGAATAACGGTAGGAAGAGGCTGGAAAAGGCAGATTTGGGTTAAGTGGTGTAAGACCTTGGCTTTCAGGCTGAGGAATTTGGGCTCCATTCCCTTGACATTGAGAAGGGAGTTTGGCTCTTTGCTTGTCATGTGGATGGAGTTAGAGGTCTGTCCTGTCAGGTGTGGGACTCTGAGGGTCCGGGAAATGCCCTCTTTTGCTGCGCGGCACATGGGGGCAGTGTGGCTGCAGGCATCCTGCCCGTGCTTCTCCTCCCTTCGTGTACTTCTTATGCTAAGAATACAGGATTCCCGTTTCCTCCACTAGTGCGGCCAAGGGTAGTCCCGGGGTGGGGGAGGCACACAGGGAGCTCAGTAGAGCAATCATTTACTGACCTGTACATGGTCTTTCTGGGCGTTAACAACTGCATGGCTGCACGCGTGCGTGTGAGCTGAACGCCAGGCTGGCAAGGGCAGTTCTTGTGTACATTTCTTCTGCCGTGGGGACTTGAGGGGCTACCACTTGGAATTGGAATTTTTGTTTTATAATTAATGATTTGCTTCTGTCTGAGCAATGCTCTGTTTATTTCAGAAACTGAGATTTTTGTGATTTTAGCTTGATATTTGCAATTGGCTCTAATATCCAATGAGAAGAGATGTCTTTTCATGTATACATTTTGTTTCCACAAAACCCCACCTACTGCAGGAGATGGCCCAGTGTTCTAATACTCCCACAGGCGGAAGACGAGGGGTCCTTCCCATCCAGGCATGCACATTTCCATTCTTTTTTTTCTCATAAGGGAGAAAGCATTTTCTAGCTCTAGTGGTTTGAAGAAGTTGGTGATTAGTCTGTTTTCAACTCTCTGGAATGTGTCTCTTGTATATGAGAGTTTCTCTCAAACACATGCTTGTAGTTGGGGGTCAGGTCATAGCCTCTGAGAGGAGTCCGCAATCACCACGGTCTCCTCTTCCCTTTTCATTGGAGGGCTGTCACATGTGGGAATGAGAGTTAAGTACGTTCTTCCCTTTTGCTTCTCACTGTCAGGATGTCATCCCTGGAACTGGGCCACCCAGCCTTCACCACCTGTACCTTCTGCATCCAGCGTTCCCCTCTATTCTTCTGGATCTGGCCAATGCCACAGGCACAGTGACGGCTTCAGAGGGTAAGTCTGATGTGACGGTGGGGACTGTGTGCACAGATGAGGGGAGACAGTGCGCTGGCCGTGTGTGTGAATATCCTGCTGTCTCAGCGAGGGAGGGACGCGTGTCGTCAAACAGCAGCAGGGGGTGGGGGAGTTGAGCCACTCCCAGGCTTCCCAGGTGGTCAGGGCGGTGGCCGGAGTGCCCCTCTGGAAGGAGCAGCAGGCTCCCAGGCTAAGGACCCAGCCCTCGGAATAGGCTGAAAGCTGAGGTCAAGTGCGGCCCGTCTCAGAGGTCCTCAGGTGGATGTGGTTCACGAAGCGTCACTCAGCGGACGTTCGCTGAGCATCATCTGTGTGTCGGGCACGTGCTGGTGCTGGGAGTACAAGTAAGACTAGACTCTTGGCCCTCTAGGAGCTGAGGATTTAGAATTACCTGTGAGGAAAATGGTGGAGGGAGCATGTTGTCTCTAGGACATTGGTGTAGATCGGTGGAGACTTTCTTCTGACTAGTGCAAGTAAACATGCCCATTGCACAGAAGTGGTTGCCAAGAGAAAAATCAAGGGAAAAAGAAAAATCGCACAGAATCTGACCACTTGTTACCCTATTAACATTTTGGAAGTAGTCTTCAATTTTATGTATGTATGTAAATAATATCATATAGCAAAATTTGGATCAAATATTATTAGATACCAGTAATTCAGGCAGTCAGAACCCTGGAAACTTAGCTACTGCGACCTCCTGGTCTTGAAGTGTCTGATGGGCTCCTCCTCGGAGATCCTTTGCCTCACTCTGAACTGAGGGAGTCTGCAGTTCTTGTTGGGGTTGGGGGTGGAGGGTATGGGGTGAGGAAAACCAGATGGGCCACTTCTCCTTTACGTTTTTCCGTATTTTCTTGCCATTCAGAGGCTTGCTCTCCATGTACAAACTCATTTGCCTGGAAGTTAAAACTAGTGCTTGTGACTCTCAGTTTGTTGGGATACATTGGGAAGAACACCTCACATGGAATTTGCAAGAATCCCTGCCCCCTGGCTTTGTGTGTGGTGGGGAGCAGGGTCGGGGAGGTGGCATCCTACAGAATCCTGTGGTGGGATCTAAATGAGTTGGTGGGTTGTTGTTGTTGTTTTTAAGATTTTATTTATTTGTTTGACAGAGAGAGACACAGTGAGAGAGGGAACACAAGCAGGGGTAGTGGGAGAGGGAGAAGCAGGCTTCCTGCTAGGCAGGAAACCTGATGTGTGGCTCGAATCCAGGACCCTGGGATCATGAGCTGAAGGCAGACGCCTAATGACTGAGCCACCCAGGCGCCCCTGAGTTGTTTTTCAGTATTAGTGAAAAACATTATTCAGTGAACATTCAATAGTGGTAATTAGGAATCGAGACCCTTTTTTTTAGAAAACAGCTGTTTTAAGGATAAGGCAAAATAAGAGCTGGTGAGGCAGATAGCATCTGCGGCCGTGTACGACAGTCCAGGAATTCTCCAGAGTTCTAGTTTGCTGTGCTCACTTTGCTATCAACTTGTCGCCATAGTTGGCATATCCTCGTTTACTGATTTGGGGCTTTCTTAGAAGCAGCTTCAGAAAAGGAAGGGTCTAAAGACTGAGAGGAATGAATGTGCTACGTTGCTGGCATCCTGTCGTTCCCCACTGTGCACCCACTGTCTAGCCCAGTGCCGGCATTTAATAAGTGTTCAGTAAACTTCGTGGATGAATTAATGAAGGGGTAAATAAATGAATGAATCTAGTTGCAGAATCAAGCCACTCCCCTGCTAGCAGAAGTATTCTGTCCTCGTTAATTGCTCTTGTTTTTGTCCTTCCTCAGTTGGAATTAACGACCTCTGGAAAGATGCCTTTTATGTTACCAGGACAACAGGGCCAAGCTCCGAAGGCCATCTAGCACCCCTGGTGGTCAGCAAGCTTAGTCTACGGTGGGCGCTGATGGAAGGCCAGGTGGTCCAACTTGAGGACACCACCCCCAAAATTGGCCGTGGGGAGCTGCGAAGATTCCTCTCTAGAATAAAGTTTGTTGATCCTCCCCACCAGGTGAATCTCTTCTGAATGGTATATTTGATTACCAGTAAGGGTTTGGGGCAAATGCTACCAACTCCAACTTTGTTCTCGAGAAAGTAGATGGGAGTAGGAGCCCTCTTGATTAGCCGGGTGTCAAAAACCAGCTGTTCAAGAGCAGCTCTGTTTTCTTAAGGAGCATTATGACCATTCAGAAATGGTACTCAGTTGTTTTTAGCTGGGAATGGTACTATCCCCTTAGGGGACACTTGGAAATGTGGGGTCATGGTGTCTATTGTCTCAGTGACTGAGGGGGTGGGCACGACCAGTATTTTCTGGATAGAGGCTGGCGAGGCTAACAGCATGCCACACTTGTAGCAGTTACGTATCCAAAGAATTATCTGGCTGCTACCCTCACAGCCCTCAAATACTGTGGTCTAGTTCAATGTTCAAGAGTTTATCATGGAAAGAAACAAGGTTTCTGGATCCTTCTGGAAGGACTTACGAGCTTTCCGGGTTAAGCAGAAGGACAGAAGAGTAGAGAAATAGTTTGGGTTTCCTCCATCTCTCTGTCATGAAAGGAATGAAAGTCGCTGATACCTGCACTCTTTCCCCTAGATGTAGTCTGATGGAATCTTCCATTTCAGAAGAAGTGAACAGAGTGGTACCATCTCTCTCCCAGCAGTGTCAAGTCAGTTCTTTGGAGAGAAGAAAGACTTCACCTCATTTTACCACCTCTGTGCGATCGTCACAAAGCACTTTGGAGGGCACGTTGGAGTTCTCTGATGACAGCACGATCCATTGGGCTGGGGTTATCTGACCTCTAACTTTTCAGTCCCTGCATTAACCCCCTCCTCTAGGCACTCCAGGGATAGTTTGGAAATGTGAATCTTACGGTTTATTTTTTGTGTGTCTAATTTATAAACTCCTGCTGGGAAATCCCAGTGAAGTTCTTCCCTGGAACATTTTGTTTTGCGTTATGCCACGTGTGTATGCATTGGTATGATGATGAATTAGTTTCTCGATCTAAGCTCCAGGGACCAAGTTTCTTGTCCTTCTGAAGTACACCTGGTTTGTTTGGTCATCTTGAGACTTCCAGTGCCCTGCCTCTGATCAGGGCCACTGGTCCTTGCCTTTCGTGTTCTCTTATCGCCTATATCCTGGGCTTCTTCCCACCCTAGCGGCAGGGAGACAGTGGGAGGCTGAGGGAGCCGTCCTCGCATTTGCAGCTTTTATCTTCAGTAGCCTTCCACCTCACAAATTTTCCATCTCTGCATACTTGGTGACCATAGCTACCACCACATTCCTGTCAGAAGGGGAGCAAGAGCAGCGTGTAGTTCATGAGTGGCCTCTGATGGGGTCCATGTGGTATCATGTGGTCTGGATTGGCCTGCCGGTCCTGACCTTTTCCCTGCTAACTTCCGAAGTGCTGGGTGTGTGTGTGTGTGTGTGTGTGTGTGTGTGTGTGTGTACACGTGTGTGCGTGCACTGTCCTAGGTCTGTGAAGTCAGGAATGACTCAGGCAGGCAGCCTAATCCCTGCCATAACTCCATTCTGCTCTCTTAGCATCTCCTAGGGGCCATCCTCTGTACTGCCTCTCATTTGCCCTCTTATTCAGAGATAGTTTTGCTTTGCTTGCATGAGAGCAAAGCTGTTCCTGGATTTTTATCCTTGACTCCCATATGCAACCATTTTGCCTGCACATCTCCTTCCTTGTAGAGCCTTTGAAACACTGTATTTTGAGAAAACTCCAATGTAAATACTCTTTTGTAATTGGTTAAGTTCTTTAGAATTATCTCCAGTGCTTACTTCTCCCTTCTTCCATAAATATTACTTCTCTTAAGTTCTTTTCTAAACTTCTAGGTCATTGTTTATATAGCAGAAAGTCCCACATTAGCTGGTGGAGAACTACTTTTCTTCTTGAATAATTTTGATAGGTCATACCCGAGTGCAACTCAGGTTCTGTCTTACTTGAGCCTGTATCTTTTTAGCTTGTATTAATAAAAGGAGTCGAGACAAATTTATAGAGATTACAGAAATTTAGGGATCCCAGATTTGGAGGGATGTGTATTACTTGCCCAGTGGTAGGCATTATGACATAACAGAAGGTTGGTAGCAATAGCAGATTGGCCTGCCAGGTTTCTGGGCACCCCCTTGCCTTAGGGCCCTGAAAGGAAATTTAATTTCAACACTTTGGGAAGCTTTGTGAACTTGGGGGAACAATGAGAGGATATCCAAGACGATAGGGATGATTCTAGATTGATTTCTAGAGTTTGAATCTGGGTAGAAGATTCTAGGATCTTGTTTAGCCTACTAGAGGATTCTGAGGACTAATTTATAGTTGACTGAATAGCTAAAACTTGACTTGTGGTTCTGTGGCCTGGGCTGAGCCATCTACGTCTTACCCTTGTTCTTCACCATGTTGAGGCTTTCTGGGGAAGCCATTTTGGGTAAAGGAGCAAAATGCCAAATCGTTTACTGAGGGCCTGATCTGAGGGGATCCTTTTGGGTAGAAGATGGTGTTTATCCTTTTGGGTAGAAGATGGTGAGTCCCAGAAATAAGAGGAAGCTAGAAGAGCATCAGTCCCTAAATTCTTCATGGTGTGTTTACAAACTGTTGTCTTAACTATGATAAGTTTGAATCCATTTTTGCTAGACACAGGACAGGCTCTGCAGCCAGGGCAGGTTGGAATGCCGGCAGAGGATTGCGAAAGCTTCCCCTGACCAGCATGGGTGTTAGCTTATCAGGTGTGTCCTGACACTCCCTTGAAGGCACCCACCCTACCCACCCGACCGGACCTCTAAGATAGGAAGCGTTCCTCCCTTCCCCCACTCCAGTAAGGCCCCTGTAACTGCCTCTTAGGGATAGCAGTGACTTGTGCGGGTATAAGGATCTTCCTTCTCCCAAGCTCTCCTCCTTGCTATCCGTGCAGCTCCTTCCACCCTAGACAGCATCCTCCCATCCCCCAGATGCTCTCCGCTCTCCCTCCATGTCGGGTATGCTGACACCAACCCCCTGAATGTGAATTGCTTTTATTGCCCATACTACAGACAACCGGCTGGTGTATTGTCAGGAAGCACTATTTAAAATGTGAATTGTTGCAGAACAAATAAATACTATATAGGAAACATATTTGTTTGTCATTCTCGTTCTTCTTAGCCATCGGGTGGTTTGTTTTCCCTTGATGGAAAAGAGGAAGGTGGTGTGTGTGGGTGAGTTGGGGATCTGGAGAGGAGTGTATGTTCATTGGGGAAGTGTCCCTTTCCATAAATCCCCCAGGAATAACTCCAGTGGACCATTTCTGGAAGTGGACCTGTCCCTGCATGTCCCTGCATACACTTCTCATGTATTCTAGTTTCCTGGTGGCTTCTACGATATTTAAACTTTCATTGGGTCCCTACTATGTGGGTGCAGGACCCTATAATACGCAGTGTGGAGGGCATCTGTCCTACGTGTCCAAGCTCCCAGGAGGGCCTTTATCTTCCATTCTGTGCCTTCTGGGAAGGCTGAGCCCAGTGGACGACTGTTGAGGCTTTCTGGGGAAAGCCTACCTGCACCTCCAAATCCCAGAGAGGGGGCAGATGGATAAACCCCTTAGGGGCAGGAACTGGATTTTACTTCTCTCTGCTGAGCCCCAAACCTGGCACATAGCAAGCAATCAGTGAAGGAGAGGGGGTGATTCCAAGCGTGGGAGATAGGGAGATGCTGAAATGAGACATGGAAAGGGAAGAGCGGGGAAGGAAGAGGGGGCAGCGGCATCCGCACACGCACCCCTTTGGACCTGCCCTTTCAGACATGCTTGTCCCAAACCTGTGAGAACCATGCTCGACACACAGACTCTGGCTTCAGTACATGTTGATAAGCAAACAAACATGTAAGGTTGGGTTCAGCCTGCTCTCTAAACCCTACTACTTCTAACACGGTTCTTCCTCTACGGAGGACCCAGCCACCTCTTCCTTCAGCCTCTGGCTGGGTCCTTGCTGAAATCCCTTGTGGTGTAGCCCAGAGTAGAAGTCAACTCCTTCTGAGACGGAGCGGACGGGCTGAGGGTGGTACTGGTGGTAGCTGGTCAGAGGATCCCCCGTGGGGGCTGCACAGGACAGCTGCTCCAGGAGGCACTGGGGATGGTGTGGCGGGCAGCTCAACTTTCCTTTGAAGCTCTTACTGTGCTTACACTTGAACTCCAGCACCAGCTTGGTGTATGCGTTGAAGGTGGTGACCGCCGACACCATGCAGCAGGTGAAGGAAAGCCAGGCCGTGCTAGGGAGGAACCAAAAAAACCAGACGGTCAGAATCTGAGCTACGCAATGGTTTGAGGGGAAAATACCATGATCCCTTCCCATTAGTAACTAGGCTGCTGCCCCTTAGGGACTCAGGGACCAGGGTGGGCTCCCTTCCACTGTGCTTCGGGGAGAGCACTGTGAGCCAGAGGCCTGAATTGGGTCTTATTAGGTATGTTCTGAATGTTTCGTAGTCAAAGAGAATGACCCTGGTAGTGTTGCAAGTTGGACTAGGAGTTCAACGGGTTCGTTTTCACTGGGTCGATTAGCAGTCAGCACGGTGCTCCTTTATTCCCGGTGTGCATCTTCTGTGTACATATCACACACCCACCCACACACACTTTTCTGGACTAGGGCTTCCCCACCTGCAGTTCCCATTCACAGACCGGTAGCTCAGGTGTATAGAGGGGACGTAGCCCAGTGCTATGCCTCCTCCCCACCCACACACAAGCACACACACACCTCCCACCCAGGATTTTCCCTCACTCTGAACAGATGGTGGGAGCGATCATCCCCCTTCATCTCCTTTTGTTCTGCGTTTAGTGGTCTTTGGGGCACAGAGTTGAGCCTCTCAATGTCGTTCAGGCAACATTTGCTGCAAACCTAGAGCTGTTATACGTTCTACCAGTGGAATTTGCCTCTTAGGAAAACAAAGGTGGCTCTTGGCCCCACGGAGTTTATAATGGATGGAAGGAAGCTGGAGATTTAAGAGAAGCTGGATGGATTTGACGAATCAAAAAAAACAACAACAACCCCCCCCCAAAACCAAAAAAACCACCAGGGAACTAGATCAAACGCGTTCCTAAAAACTTGGGAAGTCAACCCCTAAATTTCCCCATGATTCTGGGAAGCCCAGGAAGCAGGAAGTTGTGTGAGGTTAGTGAGGAATTGGATGAGGTCAGGGGATGGGTCAAGCCAGGCCATACACTGGCACAGCGTGTTCCCATCTGCCCGCCTCTGACCGACTCTGCCGACTGAGGCTGGGCTGCTTCTGCTGGGAGAGTCATGCCAACAACGGCTTAAAGACAGACAGAAGGTGCAAAACGATGTGTCTGGAAAGCAAGCTCCGGAGGCCGGTTTTGGAATAACCCAAAGACGCCCGAATCCAACTGCACGTTATATGTGCTGTTGAAAGGAGATGGGATAGGATGACCTTCAGGACTGCCTCCGTAGCATGGAAACTGAGCCCAGTGCCCTGTCTCTTCAGCACTGGTAAAGGGCTTAGCACCGACTACAGACTGTAATGCAGGCCCAAGTGGGCACCTGTGCAGTGAACAGAGAGAGCGTGTTCCTCAGGCGAGGAAGTGAGGGACTCTTAAAACATAAAACAGATGGCGTATTTACTTCAAATGTGTCTGTCATGGCTGCTGCGACTCTCAAGAGAAATCAAAAATAACTGACCCCTTAGTTCTTTGAGGGTCAGAGAATGGCTGGTAGAGGAGATTTTGTTTCTCAGACACTTGGGTGGAAGAAGAGCAGAAGTAGAGGAAGTGACTCTTCGTTACAGGAGAAGAGTCAGCCATGCTCAGGGGGTAGAATTCGAACCACACCTCAAGGCCGATCTCTTCATTTCTCTGTCCTCCAATATCTTGAATCATAAAATGTATAAAATACGGAGCATCACTTGCATAAGCCATACAAAATCAGTCTCATTTCCCAAGGAAACACACATAATCAGGCGAGGGAGCAACTGCAACAGCTGTATCATTAGAAAGACCCGACAGAACAAGCCGGAATAATCATCCCTGTGCCTCCCCAGCAGGTGGGGAGAGAGCAGCGGTGGCCTGGATGGTCCCACTCTCTGGTCAATGGACTCCTGGCACGAGGGTTGAAGAGAAGGCGGGAGGACACCGAGCAAACATCTAGTTGAGGGCAGCATGTCCAACACAGGTTGGCCAGGGAAAAGCTAGAAGGTTCAGGAGATGGCAAGCACTTACTAGAAGGCCCAGCCATAATTCCAAGCATGTGGCCTCCAGTCTTCTGGACCCAAGTTGGCAGTTGCCTGGAAGACTTGTGAATACATCATATGGGCCACCATGCCCAGAAGGCCTACAGAGGGAACAGAAAGGCGGCGCCCTTAGACCCAGGCTGGCTTTGCCATCTACATGGAGGAGGAGTTTGGAGCAACCTCCTCATTTTGTATCTGTTACAGCCTATGTGGAGATGTCCCCATCACCCATCTGCCCCCCACACTTCAGGGACACTATCCTGCGACGGGGGCTTTGCAATAAGTCCCCCCAGGCTTTAGGTGGAGAGCTATGGAAAAAGTTTGAGTCAATGCTGCACTTGGGGCATTTTACTTCGTCCCACCCATGCCCTCAACGTGAGCTTTATTCTTGATCTATCTTTATATCTGCGTCTCTTACTCCTACTTGATCTAGCGGGGTCCAGAAAAGCTGTGTGCATGCGCAACTGAGAAGTGAACCAAACTGTATTTCACATACTGAGAAAGCTGGCAAATAAGAAGAACCCAGAGAGAAATCATTTTGCCAAGCACATGATGATCCAATACAAAATTTCCATCTCTCATCCCTCCATTCTGGACCCTGCCTCCTCCTTCCTGCCCTCCGGATGGACACAGGAGCCCATCAGAGGCGCCTGGAAGGTGGCCAGGCCCCCGCCCACCCCAGTCTGGGAGGCTGCACCTGACAGGACGGAGGAAATGGCAGCGAAGGCGCTCAGCTTGAGTCCACAGCCCGGGTTCCCAGTGAACAGCAGGTCCATCAGTAGCAGGAGGAAGCTGACGAATTCAAGTCCGATGGACGAGAACTGGGCTCCCAGTGATAACCATAGGATCTCTGTCAGAAACCAGGGAAGAAAATACAATTCAAGTATTAAACAACAACAAGACAAAAGAAATCAGAAGAAGAGCCCTCACCCTGACAGTTACATGACTGAGCGCTGAAACTCAGAGCCCCGCAGAAGGGAAAGCCTCCCAGAGTCAGAGAAGGGGAGAAGGGGACAGGGCTGGCACCAGCTGGCAAGCGTTCCCTCCTTTGGGTCCTTTGCTGTCACCTTTGCACTTGCTGCTCTCAGCTCAGTACCCGATAAGGACTCCAGTAAACTTGATTGACTGGAAATACCATAAGGGAGATTCGAGAAAAGATCAGCTAATCGTCACAAAATCTGGCAGGGGCATGACTTTGCTGTGGATCATTTTTGTCCTCTTTTTCCTTACTGAATTTTGGAGCAGTCAGTTCTGTTTCTTTCTCCCTCCCTCTCCTTTTTCACTCCCTCCTATTAAAAATATTTTTTTAACTTAAAAAAATATATACATATTGGAGGGAAAAAAACCTCTTGAGCTTTTCAACATGGTTACTTGGCAACAGGAGGAGGTTAGATCTGTTGGTGGTTTTCTATTTGTGAACTTTATTTGTTCCTGATGTTCCTTTTTTGCATTCCTGCATATGAATGAGAGTCAGCTCTGGAAGGAATGTGGGTCACCCCGCGGGGCTCAGAAGAAGAGAAAAGGAGACCACAGTACAGTGTAGAGAGCACAGTTGGGCCAGAGAGGTCCAACTCAATGGCAACTAAATTGGTGATTAAACCCACATACTTGCCACAAGCCCCAAGGGAGGGTGGGGGAGGAAAGCCTTCTCCATCAACCGCTTCCCTCCAAATCGGAGAGTGGGGTGACATGGGCCTTGCAACGTGGCAAACTCCAGTAGTCCTTTCTCACCTCTCTCGGTTGGTGGTGTGAGTTCATTGAAAGTTCGGCACCTCTCCCCTGAAACACAGACAAGGTATAACTTCAGGGGTACGTCCCACAGCTGGCGCCGCTCCATTGGTTGGGACCTGTGCCTGCCCAGCACACGGTAGATGGGCACTAGAAGTTTCTCTCTGAAAGCGGGAAAGAATGCATTATGGACGGATGGATGCATGACCAAGGCAAGAATCCCTCAGAATTCATTTCTCTGTCCCCAGCTCCTGACAGTGAAAAAGAGGACGTGAGCCTGAGAGGGCTTCCACAGGGAAATGTTCCCATTTCTCAGGTCGGGGAGGGTTAAGAAGCCTGATGTTAACCAGCACCTTTCGCTGCCTCCGTATCCTGGTCTGCATGGCTTGAAACTGTTTCTGGGACTGGGGTCGGAGCTGAGCTAAATGACGTGTCAATAACACATATAAATACACACACACACACACACACACACACACACACACACACACACACACACTTATATTCCTCGTCCCTCTCCTTTTTCCCATGACCCAAATCAGGAGAAACAGGTTAACTGTACTGGATTCTGGGCTTTAGGACATCTCTACCAGGTGATGTCCGAATGCTTTGAGCAGGGAGGAGGGCTATCCTTAGGCCAGCTGCTCCCAAGCTGAGGTGGACAGGTTAAGGAATGCACAGTGACACAAGACTGGCTTTGCCACAGGCGCTGAGCTACTGGAGACCTGGGAGGTCAAGGGTGGCCTCACTCCACTAGTTACCCTCCTGAGGTTTCAGCTCCCCTCCCTTGTAAATCATAATGGTAATACTCTGAACAAGAAAACCCTTTTGGTGGGGTTGGGGAGGAAGGGGCTTGACGGGGGATCTCCTCAGATCCTTTGATCTCACCGGTGAGAAAGTCAAGGTCTGTGGAGAGGAAGCTGCTCATCTGGGGTTACAACTGAACAGAGCGGGTCCTTTTCCCTAAGAATCCTCTCTCCTCATTTGGAGAGGAGCTAACTCGCTAGTGTGGGACTTCTCATGATGTTACAAGTCTAAATGAAACCCTTTGAGGTTTTAAACCAGCATATCTACTAGACAGTCAGGAGGGGAAAAAACTAGATGGACTTTCGGGTCTCATTGAAAGGGAGTTCTAGGGAGAAGGGACGAGATGCAGAGTGGGGAGACGCTGAGACCCTGTGGGGTGTGGGGAGTGCTGTATACTTCCCACTGGCCCTTAGCCCCGTGTGAAGTTCCCTGGGGCAGGGAGGGATATGAGGCAGCTGGGCTGACGACAAACCCACCTGGTTCTTCCACAGTTTCCTCACAGGATAGCCACATGCCACTCCAGAAGGTATGGAAGGAGAAGCGGTCATCCCCAGCCTCCCAGCTGTATTGCACCACCTCCGGGGATGATGAGTTGGCGCCGCTCCCATCCAAGGGCACCGGCACGTCAAAGCATTTGGCGGCCAGACCTTTTCCGCACACGGGCTTGGGCACCTTCTGTGTGCCCACAAACCAGCAGTTGCTGAGCAGGGATGCTGTGGAGAGGCTGAGTGATAGCATGTTGAGGGTGGCAGATAGGAGTGTCCGTTGGGCAGAGGAGCCCTTCGGGAGTTCCATCTGGAACAGACAAGCACAAGGGGAGAGCCTGACTTTAGAACCTCCCAGGAGATCTGGGTACCCTTCCCGGCCACTGCCTGGGCTCAAGCCACACTAGTCCTCCACGATAACGGGGCCCCATTGGCCCCCAGGGAGCTTTCTGCAAGGAGCCACACATGTGAGGGTTTAGCTTCAGGAATGGCCTGGAGTGGCACCAGGGTGGCGATGTTTATTTAAGCTGGACCTCATTCTACTCAAGTGCTTATTGAGGAGGATCTGAGCTAAGCATCCCATAATAGCCTCTGTGGGAATGTGGTTAGGCCGCAGAGCTGGGGTCTATCAAGTGAGGACAAAAATTGGGGCCACTCTAAGGTGCTCAGTGTTTATTACTTTTGGTTTTGTCTTCAGTGAAAGGTAGGAGCACCCACTTGTTGACACAAGTTTTTTGGTGTCCTCTTCTCTGTATGACGGATCCCTCTGAGAGGAGAGTAAAGGAGGATATGGCTTATCAGTCAGTATTAAACTGGATCACCCCAGGGCAGGGAGCAGCAAGGATTAGGACTCTCAGCATTAAAGAAGGCAGTGGACCTCCTGGGATTCGGGGTTGTTGAAACCCCTGGAGAGGACCTGAGGCTGTAGGTTCAGAGAGAGGTGATCTGGGCCCAGCTTTCAGACACTGCCGCAGAGAGGACAGAATCTCCAGTGGGAGGTGGCTGTGGGGTGCCCATGGAGACTGGGCACAAGTGTCATGGTCACGGAGCGAGGAACCTGGACAGGCATTGACACTGCTTGATGCAGCTGTGGTGCCTGAGTCCCAGTGGGGACAGTGTGGCTCTGGCCGGAGCCCCCGAGGAGAGGAGAGCCAGCTGAAGAATGACCAATATGAGATGTTTCAACCTGGGTTGAGCGATGGCTCAGAGCCAGACTGAGCTTTAGAAAAATAAAGAAATCTGATGGGTCTTGCACTGTATGTTATGGAGTGGTTTATGCTGTTATATTAATACATACTGAAGGGAGAAGAAGCCCATATTTAGTTGCTGACAGATGCTTCTTAAAGTAAACCATCTTGAGCTTTCCAGGGGACCTCTCATATCAGAATTAATCAGACCTAAATCTGCTTAGCTAAAGAAACGTAAATAAAACCATAGCTAAATGCACAGGCCCATAAATCTGCCTCATAATCTCCAGCTTAACATTTTCTGCATTACAGGGAGCTTTATCTTAGAAATGTAACAGTTTGTTCTTCAGAATTTCCAGGGACTAAAACAGTGCATACCACAAAGTGATTATTTATGGGCATAAGAAATATGCAAGGTTCATATGCATATAAAAATCAATATATAAGACATATGATGAAACCACCTCTGGAAAGCAATCTGCTAATATGATTTTTTTTAAAAGCACTCAACAAATTAAATCCACCAAGAATTGTCAGTCTGTGCAGGATGCTGGGTGACCTTGGTAAAGACTAAAAACCACAGCATCTGAAGTGAAGAAAGATCTTCTATTACCCGGTATAGAAGGCACACACTGCCTCTGTCCCCCCAAAGAATGCTCCCCCTTGTTTTTAGTTGTGCAAACCCTATTGGTTTTAGCCATTGTTCCATTACTGTAAGTTATTCTTTCTAATTATTTTCATATACGTTGGGTGAACAGGAAATGGGACTTCTAGGTAAAACATCTTCATTAATCTTTTTGTCTAAAGACTGAACTAATGATTTAGGCAATTCTACATTTTTTAACAACTTCATTTTCAATCAAATATGGCTTGGAAATTTGACTACTATCACATCAGATTTTTACTCTACCCTCAATTTCTTCCAAGTTACACATATTTGTAAGTTATTCTGCATATTAATCACAGATAAGAATAAGGAACCCCGCACCAAGGCGATAGCCAATTTAAGGAAGAAATGATTTGAGAAACAAAGGATGAAAGAGAGCTTGGAATGAAGCTCAAAGAGACGGCTTCCAAAGGAGTGTCCAACCAAGGACAGACACAAGGAGCCTCGCTCAAGAATCATCTTGACAATAGAATGGGAATTCATTCAAGAGCCTTTTCAAGAATTATCTTCAACACCTACAGTACTGCACCATTCATCATGTGTTTTATTTCTTCCCAAACATGCCTTTCTCTCCAGGATCCAGATAACCTCCTGAATTGCAAGAACCGGCCTAATTTTGCCATGATCTCTTTAACAAAATCCCGAAGTAGCGGCCTTAAGAAAAGTTTCATCTTTGCATATGCTGACAAGCCCCATATCAAAGTGACTCTTTACTCTCTAGAAAAGGGACAGAGTGTGGCTTCCCAGATACTCCGGCTCAGATCAACAGGAAGTGCAAAGGTGCCAAAATGTCACTCTTCCATCAACATAGATTAACAGAAATACTCAGAGTTAACATAGACAACAAATTGATAAGACAGGCATAGCTCTTAAAATCAGGTTCAAAATAGCTATGCAAAGTTATGTTTCGAGCAGTAAGAGGGCAAGCTGGTTACCTTGGCCATGGTCAGCGTCTTGCAGCTGTCTGGAAGGACCATAGGATGCCATCTGTGCCCCAAATCCCCTTGGTTTAATGTTGACAGAATGAAACCGCCTTCCTACCCCCCTGCCTCCCTTCCCATCCCTCTTCTATCTCCTATTTTTTTGGAGTGCCTCATGATTAAATGCTGCCTTGCAGGGAACTTGGGCATTTAATAATTGACAGTGCAATCATGGCCCAGCTGTTCTGGAAGATTACACAGCAGAGCTTGCCAATAGGGATCTGGGATTAAGCACAAAGAAGCAAGGACCTGCTTTCACAGAAGGAAGTTTCTTTAAAAAGTTATGCAAAGATTCAGTTTCCACCTAACCGCCATTCCCTAGGAAGCTGGTGGGAATGGCTTGGGCTTGATTATATGGCAGACACAGAAAATATTGCAGGGTCACTATTACTACAAGAGTTCCCATTCCTTTGTGTTAAGGTTTTCTACCTTTTTTTTTTTTTTAAAGATTTTTAAATTTGGGGCACCTGGGTGGCTCAGTGGGTTAAAGCCTCTGCCTTCGGCTCAGGTCATGATCCCAGGGAGCCCCGCATTGGGCTCTCTGCTCAGCAGGGAGTCTGTTTCCCTTCCTCTCTCTGCCTGCCTCTCTGCCTACTTGTAATCTCTGTCAAATAAATAAATGAAATCTTAAAAAAAAAAGATTTTTTAATTTATTCATTTGAGTGAGTGAGTGAGAGAGCACAAGCTAGCGGGAGGAGCAGAGGGAGAGGGAGTAGACTCTCCGATGAGCAGGGAGCCTGATGTGGGGCCCATCCCAGGAGCCTGGGATCATGACCTGAACTGAAGGCAGATGCTTAACCGACTGAGCCACCCAGGTGCCCCTTCAACCTTTTAGTAAGCAATTATCTGCAATGTCGGGGCCCCATAGAGCCATGGGTTTGAAAGAGCTTCCGTGTGTCATGGGTGGTCTCCACCTCCCAATCCCTTCAGTGGAATACTGAGATGGTCCTCCATGCCTTTGCCGATGCTCTTCCTTCTGCATGGAATGTCTTCAGTGTCCTCATCTGGTCTACCTCCCATCAAGACTAGTGTAAAAGTCGCTCATCCTTTGAATGAGCGAGAACAGCTCCCTTCCCTCTGTCCTTCCATACTGTACCCCTCTGTAATACTTTCTATAATTCATGATAGCTGTCTGGACTGTGAAGTCCTCAGAGGCCCCTCCTCTGCTGGAGCAGCCATTCTCGGTTCTGAATGAACATCAGAACAGTCTTTGAAACTGTGGGAAATACTCAGATTCCTGGGCCCGACCTGAGATTCCACCGCAGGGGTGAGGCCCTGGAATCTGTAATTCTACAAAGCTCTTTGTACATAGGGATGGACTTCTGGTTTCCGATTCCGTATGGAAAGAGCTTGGAAGTCGCCACTTCAGCTTAACAATAAGAAATCTGAACAAACTGGGAGAGATGGAGCCAGGGAGTTAATGTGCCGTAAGTATTACCTGTCTGCCTCCTGTAGGGCTTACATTTAATGAAACCCTCCTGTTCTGCCCTGGCCCTCCCCCACCTGGAATCTTCCAGATTTGCCACCAACCAAGTCATGGTTTTCCCATTCTGTGTCTGTGCAGTTAGCTGGGGGAATGAAAGGCTGTCCCCAGCCCCCAGAAGGAATTAGTCCACATTCCAACCGGAGGAGTCTCTCTGGCTCTTGTTTCCTACTCTTCTAGGACTGACGTGTCCGCACATTTGACACACATGCGCCTGTGCCCAGGCATGATTCCCACAGCACCCACACGACCCTTTTTTCATGGTGACAGAGCTCCCTCTCCAGAGCTGGAATTTTGTGGTCACTTCACCTTTGAATTGGCTGTCGGTTTCCCGGGCACGGCTTTTGTCCCGACGCTGGGTGGCGCTATCTCCTTACATTTCTAACCCCCTCGGTGACGTGCTGCCCCACCATTTCCCGCCTACGTGCGGGTGCAGGTGACGGCTCCTCCCCCAGGGAGGGCTCCTTCTCCTTCCCCGGGCCTCCTCCCCACTCACACATCTATAGCATGCCTTGTGTCAGCCCTGGGGAATTCAGGGCTCGGAATGAACCCTGGGAGCCTCCAGCCGCTCCCGCGAGGACATCTTGTAGGATTATTTCCTGTAGCACATTTTTCATGGGCAGTTCCAGTTTTCAGTGACTCACAGATCCTCAAATACTTCCCCTGGGAAATACAGACTCCACGGTGTCAGAAAATCCAGTTAGCCAATGCTTCCTGAGGAGTTTTGTGCACATTTTTCTTTATTGAATCGTATCCTCACTCCCTCTCCACCCTAGAGCAGTGAACAATTCTTTTCCCTTCTCTGCACTTAACAAAGCCCCTCAAAAACTTGCAGACGCTTCTCACATCCCGCTTGAGTCACCGTTTGGCACAGTCTGAGGTCTTTGGTTTTTATGACCTCTGCTCAGAAACCGCACCCCCTGTGCCTTCATAGGCTGAAATTTGCCTTCTCCAGGGAAAAGAGGATGGGAGCTGCAGTCTTGAGGTTATGCGAGGAGGCCTGGAGGGAGACTGGAAGCAAAGCAAGCTTGTGGCACTCCGGTTTTGGGGGCTTTCACTGACTCAGACCCCTTCCAAGACCCCAACATACTTGTCACTTTGCATTATTTTTCATAGAGAGAGCCTCTGAAGTTATATTATTTTAGGCCTCCCCAAAGCCTGAATCTAGGCCATGTACTTTTCATGGCTGGGCTGGCTGGCTGGCTACTAGCCGTGATCCATCTTGAGGACACCCCCTAGCCCCACGGACCCCATGCCACAATGTTTAATTTCCTTTTTTTGGTGAAACAGGAGCTTCTCTGCCTGGCGTCCCACTCACTTCCTTTCATTATAATATAGGCATGCTAATATATTTTCTTCTCTTTCCTCCCTTAGAACAGAAAAAGTAATTGCCAGTCATGCAACATGAACGTGATTAGGTTGGGCTCAGAAGCTCATGACTCAGGAGAGACACAGAGATTCCATATCTCAAAACAGTATTTAACTTTAGTATGTTGGACTGCTACGATGTCAGGATGACCTCCCCCTCCCCAGGGACGTATATGTGACTCAGCATTTATGACATCACAAAGCCAAGGCTTGGGACTCATCTGTGCTTGCTAAGGTCCTCAGTGACTCTTCCCTGCACTGTACCAAACCATACTAAGTATACACAAAGAGAAACAATGGTCTTGGGACACCCACACACAGTTCGTAAACAGGAATCCAATTTATTGTTTTGTGAATACACGGTAGATCAGATGTGATTAGAACAACAGTAAGAATGCCAGACCAGAGCAGACTGTATGCATACAACTTGCCTGATGGCACAGCCTGGGGCTAAGGGATTTGGGTGTTTTTTTGTTTGTTTTTTGTCTTTTTCCCAATATCAGTAGTGGCATCTTCTCTCAAGATAGGTTCATTTGCAGCTGCCATTACCACCCCCACCCTCACCCCCCTCCACCACCTCCTGCCCCCAACCAGCAGTAGTATCTCTGTCCTTTGCCCTGGTGTCAGATTTCTGACCCATGCCTCACCAACTAATTCCTTTCTGTTCAACTCAGCAGTCAAAAAGCTGGAACAGGACATGAATGTTTCTGCTGTTACCGGCTCTGATCTCCAGGCTCCTGTTCTTTGTTCCTGCCTGTTCCACTGTGTGCCTTTCTCCTGCAGCTCAGAACATGCAGGCTTGACTTGAAGATGCTAGATAGAGGAGCAGCTGTGTTTTACTCATGGTTGATCCTTAGAGCCTAGCACTTTCTACCATGAGGGAATGAGTGAATGAAGTCTGTTATGGAAACCAGGCTCAGAATGCAACTGAGAAGCCTATGAGTGAGCAGAAGTTGTGAATAGAGCAAAGCATCCAGTCTTCTATTGTTAAAGGACACACCAATCCTCCTGATACACATACATAGGAGCTGCAAGAAGGTAGAAGGTAGAAGAAGGTCTGCAGGTCCACAGATACACCCTGTGGCTTTCTACACAGAAGTGTGCATAGCCAACAGATCCTCTGCCAATACATTTCCTTTCACCTGTGGAAATGATCTCATGAATGAGTATTTAGTTCACAGGGACTAGGGTACAAACAGATTGCTTAAACGCCAGTGATGGATTGGAAAAAGCCATGTTCTTTCCCAAGCTCCGGGATTCCCTACTGATTAGAACCCTTTTGGATGACATTATGTCCAACCATCCGAAATTTCCCAGCTCCACAATTTTTGCTTCAGTGCATGTTTGACTCATTCACTGATGAAGATAAGGAAGGTCCTCACACGTTTTGATGTTCCTCCCAGCCTTGAAGTGTAGAGTAAAGGCACCAAAACCCCCATGCTGAGTGTCCAAAATATTACCACCAGTATATGACACTTAGCTCTGGGGTTTCTGGGCTTTCAGGTTAACCTCCACTGCAACAGTGTTTCATGTCCCCGGGGCCCCCAAAGAGGGGCGTAGGGAATAAGAACAACTCCCTTCTTTCTAACATGGGTCAGGAGTTGTGGGAACACTTCTACTTCTGTTCGGCGGCAAGGACCGAAGAAAAGCACTTTGGGGCCTCTCCTCTCCGTCGCCTTTCCCTTTCCGTTGTTAGTGGAATTGTTAGAGGGCTTTTGCTAATGCAGTCATTTCCAGGAGAGGAAGCCGCCTTTCTTCCATGCCCCAAGCAGCTGGAGTGAATCAGAGGGGCAGCCACATCTGCACATCCTGTGGGGCAATCGCTCACGCGCGGGTGACCGAGCCCTCGGGGCCTGCGGGAGCTGGGGGATCTTGGGGACCGCGGGGCGGGGCGGGGAGCCGCCTCTCCAGGGTCGCTCGGGGCACGCAGCTGGGTTGCCCCGTTTCCACTCCGCGTGCGCCCCAACCCCGTCCCTTGTTTTCCTGCTCTCTCCCCCTCCCCCTCTCCGGCAGTCGCGGTGCCCGGGCCCAGCCGCGACCCCGCCGGCTCCGCCCGCCCCCACCTCCCTCAGTGAGTAACACGCCCGCCCCGGGTTTACTACGGCGCCCCGGTCGCCTAGCAGCGGGCGCGCGTTGCCACGGCGACGCGCGCGGAGCGTGTTTTGAATTGTTTGGGAGGCTCCGCCCTAGCGGCCCCGCGCCTGGGACTCTGCGGGCGGGTGGGGCCGGGCTTGGGGCTCTGGCTTCCTCTCCCGGCCCCGGCGTCGGCTCTGAGCCGCGACCCGGGGACCTCGCGAGAGGAGGAGCCGGCGAGCGCCCGCCGCAGGGAGGCCGAGCCCCGGGCCTGGCCTGATGGCTGGCTGCCCTGGAGAGGCTCGGCAGAGGGCGGGCGGGGAAGAGTCGGCCATCTGATCAGCGCCTCACGCCCAGTCTCTGGGCCTGAGGGTCAGGAGGTGCGGGTGGCAGGGGAACACCAGAGTCAGGTATTTCCCAGCCTCCGCCCTTCCCCTAAAGGTACAGATCCCTGGCGGCTGGTGTTAAGTCTTTGCCTCGTTTGGTGGCTCCGAGAGGGAATCCTGGAGACCGCGAATCCTCCTCTGATCTGGGCTCTAGTCCCAGCCGCACCCACGACTGGACTCATGATTCTGGCCAAGGTGCATAACCCACCTGAGCGATTCAGAAGCAAGCCAGGTGACAGAGCCATCCTTCCCAGTGCTGCTGTGAAGACCAAGGGGCAGCAGGGAAAGTGGAAAGGAAGGGGAGGGAATCTGCCGGGTTCCAGACACCTTGCTAGACTCGTTAGGTAATCCTTACAATCAGCCTGAGGGAGAGGCGGCCACTCCGTTCTCTACAGGGAGCGTTTGACTATCTCAAGGCCACAAGGCTAGTAAATGGTGGCCAAGTGTTCAAAACCTCTGGATTCAACCCCAGGGAAGATGCACGCCACTTGGCAAAAGGCACGAGACTGCAGGACAGATTATGGAAACTCTCACGGAATGACGAAATGGATTATGTTTTATACTTTAGAGACTGATAAACCCTCCCATGTTCCCTCCGTCTATCCTCCTAAATCCATAATAAAAAAGATAAAATTTACTACGCTTGGCTTTTTCTATCACCTTCTTACCCATTTCTGTGGGTTCTCCTGTTTATGATATCTTCACTTGGGCTGCAGTCCTATCTCCTGTGATCCCCAACCACCAATGAATAGCACAAGCTACAGTGCTCTGTGTGCGTGAATGTGTGCGTGTGTGTTTTATTTCCCTGCCTAATGGGAAGCTTTATTCTTCTGAGAAAGGCCAGAGGTGTGAGAAATGAACATTTGCTTTTTTAGTAACACTTTGAGCTGAAAGTTGGCCGTTCCCAGCTGTCTCAGATGGGAGGCAAGTCATTTCCAGATGTGGGTTCTCCCAAAGGAGCCAAGACATCTTTGGCTGACGGAGGGTCTTTCTGGAACTGGAAGGCTCCCTGCACATTCTCCCAGATTCTCTGAGACTGGAAAGAGAAACTAGCACAGCTAAGGTTGCATTCTCCTCAGTTCCAGTAGATTCCTGATCAGAGCTGGCTACCGGCAGGACTGTAGGGGTGCCTCGCCTTTCTCTGGCAGAGAATTTACTATCTGCTCCTTACGTTCATTAGAGTCTTACACAGCTCTGAGATTGCCCCCGCCACCGGGCCTTTTACCAGGAACCAGATTTTGGCAACAGGAATCATACAGATGCGAGGGGAGAAAGGAGAGCTGGAGGGCTCCAATCAGTCCTGGGAGCAGTGAGGAAAAGTCATGAAGAGGCAAAGGAGGAGGTAACGAAAGGTTAGTGGAAGAAGATGAAAACAGAAGGTCAAGGTCTGGACATCATCAGGTTTATCAATGAAAACGGGGCTTGAACAGATTTCTGTTCCCTTTTGGGTAATCCTGCAGTGTGTTCTCCAGTTCCTACCCTGCACATGTGAAATAAAGTGGTAAATTTGTATAACTTGTATTACAAACCCAACATTGTATGCCTGAAGCTAGTATTACACTGTATGTTCACTGGAATTTCAATAAAAACCTAGGGGGGAAAAAGTGGGGTACCTACCTTCTGGGTGAGACAAACATTTTGAGTCAGTTGAGAAGGATTGCTCATTCACTTTCGAAGCTCTGAGGCAAAGGTGTCTCAGGTCTTCTTCTGGTCGGCCCTGATCAGTTGCGTGGAACATGTACCTGGCGGGAAGATGAATCAGGCCCCCTCTTGCCAGCAGAGGGGTGAGGTGGTATGAGGTGGGCTGGAGAAGATGGAAAAGATATCCTGTAGCCAGGATGCCAGTTTGGGTGGGGCTGGCTGATGCAAGAGGTTTTTCTCTGTGACATCACAATGACATCACACAGGGCCATCTCTCTGCTGGCCCCCACCCCTGCCTCCTCGGGCCACCCCCAGAAGGATGGGGAGCTGCTCTGGGGTACCTAGCAGAGGCCTGGATGTCTTCTGAGTCATCCAAGCCAGAGCGTCTGTTACTGTGTGTAAGAAGCACCTGGGGACCCTTGTAAGCAAGCAGATTATGAGGGGTTGAGATCGCTCCCACATGGTGCTGCCCAGACCACATGGAGTGGTGAGGTTCTAGACCAGTACAGCCGAAGAGAAGTATAATACGGGCCATGCATGCGATTTCAAGTTTTCTAGTAGCCACATTTCAAAAACTAAAATGGACACACGTGTCACAGTACAACAATGATATCTTAAGTAGTGTTAAAATTGAAGCTACTGTATTGGGTAACCCAACCCTAGAGCATTCCCAGAAAAGGCAACAATGTACAGAAATGACCATTCTAAAGGACTAGTACCTGGAAATCTAGTTGATGTTCATAAACTTAATTTTAATAGTACATAGTGAGGATTTGGGAACTATTAACACTGAGATGTAACTCTGAGGCTTAAAGAGAAAGGTGGTGTCTTCCCCAGTCTTCCAGGTAAGAGTCTGGCTGGGGGCTTTCTGTCCTGTAAGATGTGTCACCTCGAGTGTACCCCTGAGTTTAGCCTGGGTGCTCCTCACTGGGATTCCATCCACCTCTTTGCCACCCCACCTAAATCCTATTTGACCTTCAGGATGCCTGATTCCAGGATCCGTTCAGCCCACAGTCTACCCTTGTGATTTTTAGCTCTTCTCTCTTTTTCTCTTCCCTTTGAGCTTGTATAGTGCATATGGTCTCGCTCTCTAACGGGGAGCTTCTTACTAGCTAAGATACCTAAGTAAACGTCTAAGAGAGGCCACCGGATCTAAAATGATCCATCGCTAACTTGAACAGGGGGAATTAACATGCCTTGTTCTTGGCGTGTTTCAACTTGATCAGATGTCAGCTCTAATTTGCAAATTTAATGTAACCCGAATACAATGAATATTTTTAAAGAGCAGGACAGGCTGACATTCAAGTTCATTTCAGAAAACACACGCACAAGACTAGCTAGGAAATACTGGGAAGAGGGAGCTCTAAGAGAGGACCAGCGCTAACAGATACTAAAGCAGGCTACAGGCCTCTACAGGGAAGACAGTGGGGGTGCTGGGGCATGACTAGGCCAGCAGACCAATGGAATAGAAATAAACACAGCTACATAGAGACATCTAGTATGTGGCAAAGGTGGTATCTATAATTGCTGGGTCTAAGATGGTCTTTTGAAAAAATGGCATTGGGAAAAACTGGACAGCTATTTAGAAAAATATAAATTATACCCACTTTTTATATGATATTCAAGGATAAACTCCAAATGGGCTGGAGATCTGAATGTAGAAAACAAAATTTTACAAGTGCTAGAAGAAAGCAGGGGCAAACGACTCTAAAATCATTTGGAGTAAAGGCTTGGAAATAGAGGTTTTCTGACGATGGCTAAAAATCCAGATACTAGATAAGAAAAAATGGATAAATTTGACTACATTAAAAAAACAAACAGACAAAAACCTTCTCCATGGCAAAAATCACCATAAACAAAATAAACAAATCATAAACTGGGAGAAAATATGAGCCATACATATGACAGCTAAAAGCCTGTCTCTAATATATAAGGAACTTCTAAACATTAAGGGAGAAAAGAGATCAAAATTCCTATAGAAGAGATCAAAATTAAGGAACAGGTAATTAATAAAAAGAGACATATAAGTGGCCCTAAATATATGAAAAGGCGTTCAACTTCATTTATAGTCAGAGTAATGCACATTAAAACAGCAATGATGGGGCGCCTGGGTGGCTCAGTGGTTAAAGCCTCTGCCTTCAGCTCAGGTCATGATCTCAGGGTCCTGGGATCGAGTCCTGCATCGGGCTCTCTGCTCAGTGGGGAGCCTGCCTCCTCCTCTCTCTCTGCCTGCCTCTCTGCCTACTCGTCATCTATCTGTCAAATAAATTTAAAAAAACAAAAAAACAAAAAAACAAAAAAAAAAACAGCAATGAGGGGGCGCCTGGGTGGCTCAGATAAGCAGCTGTCTTTGGCTCAGGTCATGATCCCAGGTTCTGGGATTGAGCTCAGTGGGGAGTCGAATCGGCAACATTTAATGAAACCACATGTGCATTTATCCCTTGGCCACAGAAATCCTACTTCTAGGAATTTACCCTGAAGATGTATCACCAACTATGTGGACATCTTTATGTACAAAGTTACTCATTGCAGCGCTATTTGTGATCATGAAATACTGGAAACTACCTGAATCTCCCAGTATAGCTTAGTTGAATTAAATATAGCACATACAAACAATGGGGTACAGTGCCACTACATAAAAATAAAAAGCACCAAATGAGGGAGATGTCCATGAACTGATAAAGAATGCTTTCCAGGAAATATTAACTGAAAAGCTGGAAAATGTAAGAAAGTTGCACATTTGTGTAAGAAAGAAAGGCAAATAAAACGTACAAATATTGGCTTATTGTTACCAAAGAACACAGGAAAGATAAACCAAAAAACAATGAAGTTGATTACTTAGTAGAGGGAGGGGATAGAAGAGATTCAGGAGGGAGAGACACTTTTCTGAGCACAATGTTTTTTGTATAGTTTTGACTTTGGGAGGCATGTTAATGTTTTACATGTTCAAAAAGAAAATTAAAGCAAGATGGGAAGAGAAAGGAAAATCTACAACTGAAAACAAATGGAAACAAACAAAGGCAATTGTATTTCCCATAAACACTACAACCACACTGAAGGGGGGAGAAGTTAATAGAAAGAACAAATCCAAGATACTCATGAACACAGTGTTTGACCTTCTGCCTTCTGTTTTGGGTGAGGCTGGGTTGGGGAGAATTGTAACCAACTCCAGAACTCCTTTTAGTCAATATACTTCACTCATCTTGTGGTGGGCATGTCAAGCAATTTTGAAATATTTCAGTATATTGTGACACTGGGCAAATGGAAATGTGTGACTGCTATTGGGAGCTACAGTTCCCATATAGGAAAGTGACATCAAAATATGGAATGGGGGAAGGCAAGAAGGAAACTTGTTGGGTAGATTGGGGTTGGAGGCATCCGTGTGATTAAATACACACACACACACACACACACACACACACACACATCTATACATATACACATAAATATATATACACATAAGTATATAGACATGTACATATTTGCACATGTCTATGTTATATGTACATGTGTATTATATTTGTATGTATATGTGTAAACACATGCATATTTTTTCTAGCTTTGTCTACTGAAAGGGCCTAGAAGTAAGGAATGCCCAGCAGCAATGCGCACGTAGCACTCAAATCTTGGCCTCTAATATCAAAAGCTTCTTAAAGAAATGGCCAATCCCAGAGATGGGACAGGCTAATTATGAGATGAACTTTGACATTACGCCAGAAAGTAAAGTAATGCTTGAAAAAAAAAAAATGATGAGGGACATTTCCCAAGGGCATGGAAGCCACCTGGAAGGAATTTCTACTGGTTAAAGCTGGTAGTTTGAGCACCAGAGTAATTAAGTACAGCACTGGGTGACAAATGATTGGGAAAAACAGGAATTAATGAGTCTATACTGATGCATAAATAGGCAGATAAATAACAAATAAACAAGGGACAAGGGGAGGCTCTTGCTTCCTGAACAATAAATGTGGAGAGCAGGCTGGAACTGAAAAATCATCATTTTGCAACTATTATAGTAAAGACAGGTTTAAACCCATTTATCAATGCATGCTTAATATAGGGGAAAGTGATGGGAAACAGGCTATTTTCATGGACTCAAAGTGCCTCCCCACAGACTGCTCATTAATTGCAAGGGGAAAAGTAACCGCACAGTAGAGAAATCAGATAACTCTTTGACCAGGTGATTTCAGGGACCTGACCAACAAGGGGCAGATGCATAGCGTTGTGTCTCCAGATGTGAAACCTTGAGAAGAATACAGCATCGTTTGTGTAAAATTTGGGTGGAGACTGTGTGAGGTGAGTCTAAGCAGGAGAAAACATTGAGCAAATCCCAAATGAGTAACACTCTATTTAAAAAGTTGGACTGTGCGCTTCAAAAATGTCAATGTCACAAAGGGCAAAGAAAAGCTAGGGAAATAGTCCAGATTAAGGAAATTAAAGAGGAATGACAACTAAAGTCAATACCGATCCTGGACTGGATTCTGTCCTGGAGGAGGAAAAACTTAAAGGATTTTATTGAGTCAATTGACATAATTGGAAATCCTATGGTTGATTAAAGTATTATATCAATGCTGCATTTGCTAAAGTAGATAACTGCATTATGCGTGTGTAAGAAAATACCCCTATTCTTACAAAATACACAGTAAAGTAGGAGCAAAAGATTGTGATGTAAGGAATTTGTGATCGGGGTGTTTAGAAAAATTTATTTAAGTATGAGAGACAGAGTGAATGAGAAAGAACGCAAATGATAGAGCAAATGAGGTAAAATTGTAACAACAGGTAAATTTGGGAAAAAGGGAGATGACTATTCTTTGTATTAATTTAAGTATGGCTTATTTGTGCAGTTTTTCCATAAATTTAAATTATTTCTGCTCCCTCCACAAATAAGTACTGGAAGTGTCTACAGATCCCCTAAACAGTTCTCAACTACATTTTGGAAGTAGATGTGAGTATATCCAGAGCTGGCGTTACATCCTCTTGAGACCAGGGCTTTGGTCCTGACGAGGCTCTGAGACTTCATTTCGATCCATGTTTTGTTTATTCTGTTATTCTTCATGAAGGAAAGTGGAACTACTGTCCTTCAAGTTCCACCTGGTTCATTCCCGAGGGCGCAGAGAATATTCCTTTACTCATCTCTGAAACCCCCACAGTGCCCGAAACACAGGTGTCTGCTCAGTTCTCATTTGCTGACTTGAAATGGATGAATAAGACCAGATTGTTTGAATATCTGAAGCTTTTGGGGGGAGATCTGGAGAAAAACCTCTCTCTCTCTCTCTCTCTTTTTTTTTTTTTTTTAGATTTTATTTGTTTATTTGACAGAGAGAGCGAGAGATCACAAGTAGGCAGAGAGGCAGGCAGAGGGGGAAGGGGAACCAGGCTTCTACTGAGCAAGGAGCTGATGCGGGACTCGATCCTAGGACCCTGGGATCCCAACCCCAGCCGGAGGCAGCGGCTTAACCGACTGAGCCACCCAAACGTCCCATGGAGAAAAACCTCTTAAGAGTCAAGGAGAACAATCTAGGCAATGACATTTACGAAATCTTCCCTTTTGGATCTGGTGAAAGGGGTATAAACAGAGCTGGCTGTAGAGTTTAACAGGAAAAGTGGTTGTGCTAGGCTCAACATGCACCCCTCCACCCCCCACCCCTCGAACCCCTCCCAATACTTCCATCCTAATTCCTAATCTCTGGAGCCTGTGAAAGTTAATTTACATGCAAAAAAACAAAAAAGGGGGCTTTGCAGATATGATGAAGTCAGGGACCTGGAGATGAGGAGATGATCCCGGATATCAAGGTGGACCCTGAATTTGGTCACATGTGTCCTTATAAGAGGGAGACTGGACACAGGCAGAAGAGGACAAGACAGTGTGGCCATGGAGGCTGAGACTGGCGTAAGGTGGCCACAAACCAAGGAATCCAGCAGCTGCCAGGAACTGGCTCTCCTAAGCCCCCCAGAGGGAGTGCCGCCCTCCTGACACCTTGCTTTTGGCTTGGTGCAACAGGTTTCAGACTCCAGGTGCCCAGAAATCTGAGCTAGTCAATTTCTGCTGTTTGAAGCCATCAAGTTTGTGGTAATTGTTACGGCAGCCACAGGAAACGAGTGCGGCCGTAGAAAAGGAAATTACTTCAACTTTCATCCTTGCCCCAGCTCACACACAAGGCCCGTGGGAAGGCATGTCCTCTCTGAGCCTTGTTGCTTTTAATTTATGAGAGAAACACTGACTAGGAAGGGAGTCTGTGAGTGAAGGAGCAAAGGTCCAAAAATACCATTTCTTCATGCAATCCTTTCTTCCCTCTGATGCATAAAGGTAGGTAATTCTCGAACTTGCCTTCTTCCCCTGAGCCATTCAGACAGCACAGGCACGACATGCTCTGAACTGAATATAGGAATAATTCTGCCTCTTGCCTTTTCTTTCTTAAACCACTGTTTGACTGAGAAAGGACCCAACTCAGAGTTTTTAAAGAAAAAAAAATCTAATTGCATATACCGATTAGTCGTACTCTCCTTAATTAATTTCAATATGCTCCACCACCTCATGAGTAGTAATAATAGTATCATACTATCACATGACTATTAATAACATAATATAGTACAGTATAATGTGATGGAAGACGCTAGAACGTTGTCTGGCTGGTATTTATTGACTACTGACGATGTTCTGTGTGCCATGGGCTTTTTCTGTTCATTGTCTCATTCAGTCCCCATAATGCAGTCAGGTAGGCTTATTAACATTATTTTGCCCACGAGGAACCTGAGGATATGACTCTGCAGATTGCCTACCTGTGGCTTTCTGGTAAGTTAGAGCAAGACTGTGGTACTCAGGGGTTTCTGAGCAAGCAGAAGTACGATGGCCTGGACCCACATCTCGCCCAACTTACTAGAATGACTAACACACATGGCAGCAGTTCAGAGAAGGTGACTTTCCATGGAGGCAAACTGACAGTGGATAGGGCTCACAGGGAGGGATTCCAGGGGAGTTTGGGGTCTGAGTCACCAGCAATCCCAACAGAGCTGCTGGTTTTGAGGGATGAGTGCTCATGCAAGTCTGCTCAAGGTTACGACCATCTCTGGCACTGAGTAGCTTTGAGAGCGTCCAGGAGAGGAGTTTTCTCAAATGTAGGTCATTCCCAGCTTGGCTTTGAAGAGTCCAAGCCATCCACGTACTACTCTACTGGGTGAAGGGTAGGATTTTGAACATTTAGATGGGAAGCTGCTCGCATAGCAAAAAATTTAAAACTGCACGGATCGCCCTCCTGCTTATACTTCAGTCTCAAGACTTAATATTGGGGCGCCTGGGTGGCTTAGTGGGTTAAAGCCTCTGCCTTTGGCTCAGGTCACGATCCTGGGGTCCTGGGATCGAGCCCCTCATTGGGCTCTCTGCTCAGCAGGGAGCCTGCTTCCCTTCCTCTCTCTCTGCCTACCTCTCTGCCTACTGTGATCTTTGTCTGTCAAATAAATAAAATCTTTAAAAAAAAAAAGACTTAATATTCTGGCTTTCCGTCTTGGTCTAAGTAGTTGCTGGTGCTGTGAAAAGACGATGGGATAGATTGTTAAGTGGAGTGGAGTTGCAGGGTTAGTGCTAAAACTCCTAGGTAAATCATAAAAGCTCTGGATAAATCTGTTTCTTCATCTTTAAAATACGGGTTAAGAGAACCTCTCCTACTTACTCCATAAGGCTGTCATCAAGCTAAAATGGAAAAATAAAAGTCTGTGAGTTTTAGATTTAGACAGATCTGGGTTCAAATCTCCATTTTCCTTACACGCTATATGACTTGGAGCAGGTTGGTTCAAAATCTCTCTAGCCCTCAGTTTCTTTCTTTCTTTCTTTTTTTTTAAAGATTTTATTTATTTATTTGACAGAGAGAGAGATCACAAGTAGGCAGAGAGACAGTCAGAGAAAGAGGAGGAAGCAGGCTCCCTGCTGAGCAGAGAGCCCGATGTGGGCCTCGATCCCAGGACCCTGGGACCATGACCTGAGCTGAAGGCAGAGGCTTTAACCCGCTGAGCCACTCAGGCGCCCTAGCCCTCAGTTTCGAGGTCTGAAGAGGAAGCTGACAACAGCTACCTCCTAGGGTCTTAGAGGGGTTTTAGTGAGAAAACGAATACAAAGCATTTAACAGTGCCCAGCGCAGGGCAAACATCTAATAAATGGAAGCTATTATTAGTAGTAGTCCTAACTGACATCAAAGGAACTTAAAAGGGTAAAAAGAAGTGTGCCCTCTATTAGCTAAAGTAGGAGTCAGCGCCAGTCTGTGAAATCTAAACGTGCCTTTGAAGACAAGCAAGTTTGTTTTTATTTACTAATGGTGGTGAGCAAGGCGATTGCGCTTGTTCAAGCCGTGAGCCGGGGACCTCGCGGTATGACCATGCAGTACCAATGTTCCCGCGCGCGAGACGCTGCCCACCTGCGTGTACATTTCACGTGCCCCCATTCATCCTGGCATCTTGCAAAGCGTTTCATACCCTGTGTGTGACTTGCTATGCATCTTCTCCTACTTCCTCTTAAGACAATAAATTCCTTGAGAATAAAGACAACATTTTCTCTGTGGCCATAAAGCCCCACAGGGCTGGGTGAGGATTGCGTGGGTGTTCAATGCATAAGGTACTAATTGGTGGCTGAGTGTGGCAGGGACTGTCATGAACTTTTCCTCCCTGTGTGATTCTGGGAAATTGCGGATTTTGTGTGTGTGTGTGTGTAGGGGTGGGGAGGAGTACGCAGGGAAAGACTAATGATTTGCCAGGTACTGGGAGCCTCTTAGGCGGGAAAGCACGCGCACAGAGGAAAGTGAATTCCAAAGGAAAGCAAAGAGGTTGGGTTATGTGTCCTTCCTTTCTCTTTTGAAGTACTGCCTTTCATTAATGTGGACCAGAGCCCGTGTATGCTCTGACACTCCCAAGCCGTGGGAGCTGGACTATGTCATTAGGTCCCTTTGAGCTTTAGTTTCTTATTCTTAACATGGGGGTGATGCTATCGGTTCTATTTACTTCACGAGGGGCTGTGGCCTCTGATGAGATAGCACACATGAATGCTACGCACACTGTAGAGCCTGATCCGTGGTCCACGCAGGTGCCGACACGGTGTTACTCCCCCAGGGGCATCGTAAGACATGGAGTAAGTAGGACAGAGGAAAAGTCTGGGGGCTTCCCTGCTTACGTTTCTCATCGGCTTGATTCCTTTTTGCCTGCCCATCAAGACTCTCCTGGACAAATTCCCTTCCTGCCCCTCCCTCCATCGCATTACTTTACCTGGAGAACGTGCCCAGGGCAGTAAGAGGAAGTGGCCCTAAAGGTTTCATGTGAACACTCGTGGACCCTGAGGCCCCAAGGGATGAGGTGATTTTTGTTAAAGGCCCCAGAGCCTAACAGGGGAAGAGGGGACTCTGGCCGAGTACTTTCTGTTCTCCCACACCGCACGGACGGAAGGTCCTCTTTGCAATGATCAGTACATCATAAACTAGAAGGATCTTGAGAGAACTCTGGTTTTAGTCCTCTGATGAAGGAGCATCTGTTGGGTACCCAGGCTGCGGGAGGACCTATTTACTTCTTTTTCCTAAAAGACTTTCTTTCCTGAGGTCTCTTTCCCTCTCCCTATCTCTTTTTTTTTCTCTCGATCCCTCCCTTCCTAGAAATTGTCATTCAAATGACACTTTTAGCTCCTAGCCCCGGGATGTATTTTCCTTAAAAAAGAAAAAGCACAAAGCAAAACAAACCAGAACCGGGACAGCAAAGAACAAGGGCATGCCCAAATGACCAGTTTCCCCCCTGGCACCCATGGACATGGGGCCTGGTCCCTGTCTGTCCCTCCTGCCCTTCTGTGTCCCCCCCATCCCCATTTATTTTGAACTTGGATTCTTTCACCAAGTTTTCTGGGCCCCAAAGAACACCCTGTTCAGGGAGCTCAGTCACTTCTCCACCCTTGCTGCCACAGGCTGTAGGATTCCAAGTCAAACAGAACTTTCCTGCCTTTTGCATTCAGCACAACATTCCTTGGCTTGTTTCCTGGGCTGGTGGGAGTTCACAGACAGGAAAATGGAGCAGTCCTCTGAAGGAAGAGGCTCAGTGACCACAATAGAAATGATGGAAAAGTAGATATAAGGTATAAGCCTTGTAGTGACAAATCATTAATAGGATTCTTATCTCAGAAACATCTCGTAGATGCAAATTTAAAAAACTACATGCTTGGAAATGATTTGAAACCTAGACAAGTCATCCAGGAGGGAAGGGGCTCTGCTCCTTCTTTCTGGTGACCCGTAATTTAGACCCAAATCAGGACTCTTCTGAAAGTGAAAGGATGTGTTACTAACAAGGATGCCAGTGGTCTTCCGGCTTGTAATTAAACACCTTTGCTAAGAAAGGCTGTGCATTTGTCTGTGGGTGGCACTGAGCACGCGCTAAAATTAACTTCGTTGCCCTTGTATCAATTCTTCCCTTGGGTTTGTCAGGCCAGGTCTCATCTCTCTTCCCAGGAGAACAGATGAGGTATTTGAGGATATAGCTCTTCTGTCTTCTGAGTCCATTCTTCTCCAGTCTAAATACGTCCAGTTCCTTGAGCAATTCCTTATTTGGTATAGTCTCCTGTTCTTTCACCATCCTGGCTGTGCTGAATGAGTTCCACATGGTCTGTGTTTGCAAATGTCTGCCCAGAGCTTGGTGTGATCCCCTTTTAGCCTCCAGCCGTTAGATGTCTCAATCTGTCCGCACAAGGCAGCTCTTTAGGCAGACTCGAGGAGCAAACGCTCAGCAGATACCCCCTTACTCCCTGGAGCTTTCTTTCAAACACACTCTTGGGCACACTGGATAGGCTAGGCTGGGTGTTCCCTGATTCTGAGGCTGGAAGTACAGAAGGAGGAACAAGGGCAGGAGGACGGGGTCTCTAGTCCCGCCTTGTCTCTCTTTCTGTCAAGAGCTTCATCTCCAGAATTTGGTTGTTGTGCCACTTACAGGATCTTCAAATTTGAGCAAGTTACTGAATCTCTCTGTTGCCCCCAGCTTCCTCATCTGGAAAATGTAGAGTCACACTGTGGTCATCAGGGTTAAATGGAAGGTACTGAGAACAGCGTTTGGCCACGTGGTAAGTCGCACCCAGGCTGTTATTATTATGAGGGTTACTGCTCTCCTGCCCTCCTTCCCTCTCCCCCTCGGTGCTGTTGGTCACTCCTGAGGTTTTTCTAAGGCAGCAAAATCTGCAACCCACCTGAGTGCTTCGGGCTGAAAAACTCACCTTCTGCCCTCTAGATTGTAGGTGTCTCTGTGGGAGGATAATAACACCCGAAGCCCGTCATTAAGCCCTTTCAGGCTCCCTGGACCTTTCATCCTAAAGGATTCCAAGGCCCTTGAATAAAAGAAGCAAAAACACTCATTAAAACATTAACGTGTGTGTGGCAGGTACAACAAGTCGTTGGGATACAGCCCTCCATAAAATTGCTCCTTATCTGAAGTGTTGGTTTTAAGAGGTGAGTTTATTCCAAGTAATCTCTGAATTTTAGTGAATTCAATTCAGAACTTCATCCTGAGTTCCCTGATCTTTCTTTCCCTACAGAGACAGGGCTCTGAGCACTCCCTCCAGCTCTGTGTCCTCAGCAAGGGCAAGTGGAAGGCACAGGGCAAAAGAGGGAAAGGGATTCTTGTGAATAGCATCACAAAGCCCAAAGAGACCTGGACCTTTCATCTTAGGATCTGCAAACTATTCATACTCCATTGAGCTGACATCTGCCTCCAGGCATAATCACACTTAATTTATAGAGAGAGTATTTTGACTTGCCCTGGGTTAGAATTTCACCTCTCAGGCGGAAATAAACAACAAGATTATGTTGGTTTGGGAGACCCATCTCACTGTTCCCAATTTTTGCGATTAACGCCATGGTGTTCATGGATCGAGGATGTGCCTGAGGTCTGCTCTGATGCTAGTTCCGGGCAGCACCGTTGGCCTGGCTGCCTGCACGATAGTGACTCCGATGGGAGGGGAGGCCGGGCTTGTCACGTGCCCGCCTTGAGGGACACAAGGCTGGCTCTCAGTCTAGCTCAGTCGCATTACAGATCCTTCGTGTTCTGGTGAGACAAAGCGATGGCGAAGTTCTCTTTCTGATAGCCTACCTGAGAACGCTCAGTAAGAGGTGTCATCAGCCTGGAAATAACCTGATGCTATCTGGGCAGATCTTATCATAGTGTGAGCTTTTAAAGACAAGCGGGTCCGTCTCCAGTGGCAGCAGATGCCGGCTTTTCCTCTTGCCCTGCCCCCCCGCCCCACGCATGGCTGGCCAGGATGGAGGTGGCACCAGATGAAGTGGGCTGTGGTCTCTCACTGTCTCTGACTTGTTGGGTTTGGTGGCACATTCTTAGCTTTCATTTCCAGTTCCTCTAGGGAGAAGGGAAGGGGAAATGAATGAACAGTCAGTGAACGCTTATGTTGAATCAAAAACATCGCCTCTATGATTTCACTTAGTTTACCAGCTTGTGATGTTACGTGAGACCCTTGTTTTTTTTTTTTTTTTTGTTTGTTTGTTTGTTTGGCCACTAAAGTGAAGGAACATGGTGGGCCATGTGTACTTTAGACCAGAATAAAAAGGGACAGAAGATTCTCTTCGTAGGGGCTCTGCTGTTCTCTCTACTCATAGGAGATGAAAACATTGACATGCCAGATTCTAACACAAATAGACTTCCACGTGTGACCCCTTTCTGAGAGTGCCAATCTTCATTTGCAGGTTTGTGAACTGACGGATTCCTATTACTTTGTGGACTATCATATCCAATGACAGTAGCGATTCGGATTTGTGCTGGTGACTCCGTAGAAACAACTTAGTACAGGAAGCATAACTAATTGAGCGAGCATTCCCAATTGTTTATTAACCACGCATCTGAGATATATAGCCATTGGACTAGGAGGCCATGACCAAGGTACCCCTACCACCGTGTATGAGAACTAACTTGGAGAAAATAAGCTGCCTTGATACCCCAAATGCGTATGATGATACCAATAGGATAATAGCCATGTTAGGATCAGCTTGATCTGGGTTTGTATTGCTTTAGTTTTGCTTTTGCTCACGAGAGTTATTGCTTGCTGGCCTTAATAGCTCAGAACTTAATTTCATTTACATCTTTTTGAAATAGATGATGTGCTTTGTGGCCCAGAGATCCCAGGAATGGGCCAAAGATGTGGCTTCAGAGGTTTGACCTTCACTGCTTCCTGGGGGTGGACAGATGGTTTGTACCACATGATGAGTTGCTAGAAAAAACTTAGATGGATTATTGCAATTCGTTTTGCATATATAAATACTGAAGTGTGTGTTTAATAATACACTTGATGCGAATATCCTATAAACATATTAACTGCTACATCAGCCATTCAGGTAAGTTCAATGGGCTTGCCATCCCACGAACGGTTTTATCAGCCTGTCCTCCCTCCAGGCTATGAAGCCTGTATCACAGAGACAGTAAAGCTGATTAAAAGCAATTAACATTCTTTCCTCTTGACTTTATGGGGAACAGTGACATATGAGACTCGGTCAGTTTGTGTTTACTGGGCCTCTTTACCATATAGCTAAGCATAGATGCTGGGTCCAGAAGAGGTGAGAGATATGATCCCAGTCCTCAAACACCAATAATCAAGTCAGGGAGCTAAAAATAATACTCAAGAAGTAAGAGGAGACATTTCTGGCAGGATGTATAAATTATGTGACTAACCTCTGACCTGATAACTATTTGAGAAGGTCAACATGGAGACAAATGACCTGAGACTTGAAGAAGTTGTAGAGTTTGTATTGTTAATAACAATTATTAATAATGGGGCACATTAGTATTTATAGTGAGGTCTTTTTATGATCCCTGTACCATCTCTCTGAAAGAGGTGGTGGAAAGAATAAAATTTGTTGAGTAAATATGCAAAGTGGACCGAATAATACCTACACATAAGTGGGTTTCACTAGAGAAAAGAAATCTTGAGCTTGGGGACCCAAATCTTTTATAATGGGCAGTAAGTCTTCCTGAATTTTCTTCCAAAGGGAGACTCTATCTTTCAAGTCTATTTATCATTACAAATGTCCTTGCAAAAATAATTCTGGAGCAAAGAATAGTCAGTGCCTCTCTCATAAGACATGTGAACTTACAAGAGATGCCTGGAGAGTTGTTTTCCTCCTTGCTCAAGGTTGCCCAACTAGTTAGCATCAGGGCTAGGGTTAGAACCAAAGTAGCCAAGGTGAATGGAATGATCTCACTGGTTCCCTGTTCAAGACCTCAGACTCAAATTTGTCCCAACACCTGGGACCAACCCTCATCCTGTTTGGGAGAGTTGCCTATATGAGGCATCCATTATAAGTGATGGGGTTTGTTCTTGTCCCATGGGCCAAGCCTCAGCCTTGGGCTCCATTCTCATGGTATTTCTTGTCTTACTCCTCAGGGCTAAAGTGCCTGCCTTGGCCTTCCACCTAGTTCCATAGTCCCAGGGATTTCATTGCTGTATCCTGGCCCACTCTTGGCCAGCATCATGCCTGGATCTCTGTGTCTTCTATCTCACTGTATGTGGTCCAGTTGTCACACTTGCAGGAGCTTCTTGATGCTGACCTGCCCACCAAGACATTTATCCTGTCATTCCCTCCTTAGGATTTGCTCCCTAGGTCCAGTTGGACTTCAGATAACTTCTCCTATAACATCTACACCTGTGTATGACCCCATTCATTGTGTTTTGTTTCTGGGTCATTGTCTAGTTGCTTACTTGATTTCATTCCAGGAAGAGAAGGAGTTGGTGATGGGGAGATCAAGGAGGAACATCATAAGCTGAGTGCTGCAAGGTGATGAGTAGACTGGACCGGCCCCAAGGCCGGTGTGATTAGAACTGGGGGAAGATTGGCCCAGAAGAGACTCTGAATGCCAGGCTGAGGAATATCAGTAGAACTACTAACTGAATCATAGAATATCACAAGGCTTCATGCGAGTGTCCACAAGCTCATAGAGAGAGCATAGGTTTTGGAATCGGATGGAACTGGGTTTGAATCCTGGATCTGCTACATACTAGAGCATGACCTTGGAACATTTGGTCTGTGTCTCAGAGTTTCTCATCTATCAAATCATGTGAATAACACCTCATGGGGCTGTGATGAGGGTTGTTGATAATACAGACACAACATTTAACACCGTGACTTCAATTTTTAAAGGCTCAATAAATGGTAGCTATTATACATTTATCATTATAGAATGTTTGCCCTGGAATAGACCTTCAATCTTGATCTAACCTGCTTATTTTAGACAGGAGAAAAAAAAAAGAAGCACAGAGTGGTCAGCAAGGTGACCTGTTTGCCCAGCCTTGTCTGTGGAATCTTACCCATTGAACAATTATTTATTAAGCAGTACTTGATAGTGTGCAGTTAGACATTTATTATTTGATGACTTTGCTGCGAGCAGTCAGGAGCATCCTTGGGAGACAGAGGCTAGGGGTTTAATTCAGGCTTACCCTATGCAGGGAGAGCGTTCCTTTCTAGCCATAGACTATCTAGTTGTAAACAGTAATGTGCTCCTGTCCCATGGCCAGCTTCCCAGCTCTTGAAACTCACCACCTTTCTTCTGTTCCTCAAAACTGCCTCACTCTTTGGGGTCACCTCGGGCCCCTTTAGTCAGCTCATTCTTACCCATTCTATTCATTCCTAGTCTGTTTAAGTGCCATTTTCTCATGGAAGTCTTCCCAGATCTCCCCAGTGAGTAGAGGCTGCCTGTCATGTGCTCCACTTATGCCCTGTGCTGCTGCTTCTCAGGGTTCCTTGTGCTCTGATGACATCATCAATACCCATCTTTCCCGCTAGGGATCCTTTAAGAGCAGCAGGTGGTGGCACTTGTTCTCCAGGACATCCCCAGAGCCTGACAGAGAGTGGAGGCTAAATGATTCAGTAAGGCTTGCTAACTGCAACTGCTGTTCCAGAATTTTGGAGTTGCTGCTTAGAATGTAAAACATGCTCTAAAAATGGGACGCTAATGGTCTCAGAATAAAGGAGAAGTCTTCCAAAGCAAGGCAATTAGAAAAATTATAGTGATGTGTGCATATTTAGGTACTATACCTGCACACACACAAGCCTTTTGCAGTGTCCTTATTTTTCTCATTTTCTCATGTAGTGACACTTCATTACGGACTTACTTGGCCTGAGGACTAGCATTTGGAAACTGCTCTGCTGGAAGTCAGACTCATTAATTAACTGTAGCAAGTGCCTTTGCTACACAGTGCTGAGGAAGGCAGATTTCAGAGTCCCGAAGGTTTTCATGACAAATGTACCAAATGCACATCCATTTTTTATTTCCTCTAGGTACAATTTTTATCCCTAGTTGTAATTTTTTTTTTTTTTCTAATGAACCTCTCCCCACCCCCACCCCATCACAATGACTTATTTAGTTCCAGGGCCATGCACACAAGAGAGATAGTGGCACATGCAGAAAAAGGTCATTTCTCTGGGAAGTGTCATTTAGCCAAAGTGGAACATGGCCCCCTAGAGTAGCTGAAATCCCTTCGTAGATTTATGGTGTCTCCAGATTGTCCCAGTCCTGCCTCAGGATGAGAACAAGGGAAGCAGGCTTAGGAAATGGGGCCTAGGGCCCCTGTGTACAGCTGTGTGGGCTGTGCCCTGCCAAGGGTCTCCAGCTGAGAGCAGTGGGCTCTCTCACCATGCTGGGCATGCAGATGGGGCCTGGCTTGCTGGGAGGACAAAGCCACATGCCCCAGGTCACAAGGAGAAAGACTGGAGGTGGTGGCAAGTCAATGAGATCATAGAATATCTTGGTTTCGAGGATGTGAGCTTTGCCATGAGAGAGACATGCATGTCGATCTTTGCTTGGGTACTTACTGTGTGCCTTTGGGCAAGACTGTAAGCCTTGGTTTCCTCATCTGTAAAATCAGGACAACAAGGGAGGGTGACTGGGTGGCTCAGTTGGTTAAGCATCTGCCTTTGGCTCAGGTCATGATCCTGGAGTCCTGGGATCGAGCCCCACATCATGCTCTTTGCTCAGCAGGGAGCCTGCTTCTCCCTCTGTCCCCTCCCACACTTATGCTCTCTCTCTTCAAATAAATAAATAATATCTTAAAAAAATGATAACAGCATTATCTGTTGATAAGGTGGTTGGAAGGATCACATGGGATACTGCGGGCAGAAGCCTCAGCCGAGTGGTGGGGCCATATTTAATGCTTCGTGCACCTGTGCCAGTCACTGGTGGTGCCAAGACACACATGGCCATCTGGGACGTACTTCTGGACAGAGAACTCATACACCCTTTGCTCTTTTCTCCTTACCTCACCACCCTGTCTCAACCTGTGCCTCCTCTTAGTGTCCCCGCCAGTCCCATTACTAAAACCAGGAACCCAAATGCCAATCTAGACTTCTGTTTCTTCTCCCTCTAACATCTCAGTGGTCTATCAATTACACCAGCTCTCCATCTCCACCCCTTATTCCTGCTACTCGTTCCAGAACAGCTTGCAATTACTCTCTGGGACAATGGCAGCGGCCCCCAGGCTGGCTCCCATTCCCAATCTGATCTCGTGTAGTCTCTTGCTTAAGACTATCTCTGTTTATCTACAGAATAAAGCCCAAACTTCTTTGGAGGTAATTATGGTCCTGCAAGACCTGGCTTGTCTCCTCACTGCTTCTGCCTCGACATCTGTGTTCCAGAGATACTTTCTTTAGACTCAAGAGCTTCATGGTTGTTGTTTTGTTTTTAATTTTTAATCTCTGCGCTTTAAACATGTTGCTCCCCTTTCCTGGAATGCTGTTAATAATGGTGATAACGCAGCGAAGGAGGATGATAAGAACAGCCCGCATGTATTGGGAACTTATAATATATCGTTCTCAGTGTTTAGTGCTTTACATTTATAATCTGCTTTTCCCCAACTTTGGTCACTTGGTGGACTCATCAAGAACAATTATAATTAAAAAAAAAATAAAAAAAATATACTCACATGAGTGTTTCACTTGCAATCCAGAAAGCTTGACTTTGCCTGTGTCTCTTATCTACGAGGGAACCCACACTGGTGTGTGTGGTAGCTAGTGCTATGCCTCTTATTCATTTTTTTCCCCTCTTTTATTTTTATTTATTTATTTTTTAAAGATTTTATTTATTTATTTGACAGACAGAGATCACAAGTAGGCAGAGAGGCAGTCAGAGAGAGAGGAAGGGAAGCAAGCTCCCTGCTGAGCAGAGAGCCCGATGCGGGACTCGATCCCAGGACCCTGAGATCATGACCTGAGCCGAAGGCAGCGGCTTAACCCACTGAGCCACCCAGGCGCCCTTTTCCCCTCTTTTAAATTGATGTTATTTTTTAGAGCACTTTAAGGTTCACAGTAAAATTGAGTGGAAAACACAGAGAGTTCCCATTTACTTCCTACCTCTCCCTTACTGCCTCTCCTACTATCAGCATCCTGCACCAGAATGGTCCATTTATTACAACTGATGAACCAACATTGATACATTGTCTCTCAGAGTCCATGGTCACATTAGGGTTCATTCTTGGGTGTCGTACATTCTATGAGTTTTGAAAAATGTATAATGACATGGACCCGCTTTTGTAGAGTCATACAGAATAGTTCTACTGCCTTAAAAACCCTCTGTGCTCTGCCTACTCATCCTTTCCTCCCACCCACCCTGGCAACCAATGATCTTTTTACTATCTCTATAGTTTTACCTTTTTTGGAATGTCATAGTTGGAATCGGACAACATGTAGCATTTTCAGTTTGGATTTTTTTTTTTCACATAGCAATACACATTTAAAATTCCTCATGTCTTTTCATGGCTTGATAGCTCATTTCTTTTCAGATTTTATTTATTTATTTATTTGACAGAGAGAGATCACAAGTAGGCAGAGAGGTGGGCAGAGAGAGAGGGAAGCAGGCTCCCCACCGAGCAGAGATCCCGATGCGGGGCTCAATCCCAGGACCCTGGGATCATGACCTGAGCCGAAGGCAGAAGCTTAACCCACTGAGCCACCCAGGTGCCCCAACTAATTTCCTTTAAACACTGAATAATATTCCATCGTCTGGATGAACCAAAGTTTGTTTATCCACTCACCTACTGAAGGGCATCTTGATTGCTTCCAGGTTTTGGCAATTATGAATAAAGCTGCTATAAACCTGTATGTGCAGGTTTCTGCATGGACATCCATTTCCATCTTCCTTGGATAAATGCCAAGGAGTGTGATCACTGGGTTATTTGGTAAGAGTATGTTTAGTTTTATAAGGAACTGCCAAACTGTTATCCAAAGTAGCTGTACCATTTTGCATTCCCACCAGCAGTGAATGAGAGTTCCTGGTGCTCCACAGCCTTCTCAGCATTTGGTGATGTCAGTGTTCTGGACTTGGGTCATTCTAATTGGTGTGTAGTGGTATTTCACTGTTATTTTAGTTTTCAATTACCTAATGGTATATGATGTTGAACCCCTTTTCATAGGCTTATTTGCCATCTGGGTATCTTCTTTGGTGAGGTGTCTGATAGGTCTTTGGCCCGTTTTTTAAAGTTGGGTTGTTTGTTTTCTTACTATTGAGTTTTAAGAGTTCTTTGTATATTTTGGATAAGAATCTTTTATTGATGTCTTTTGCAAAATATTTTCTCCCAGTCTTTGATTTATCTTCTCATTTTCTTGAGCTCCCACTCATTTTTAAAACCCAGCTCAGAGCTCATCTTCTGTGACACTGGGCCTCTCTCTTCCCCTCCCCAGCAGGTGGTCTGGATTAACTTTGTGCCCTCACTTTGCCCTTTATGAACATCAATCCTATTGTAAATACTTGCCCATCAGACTGTGGGATTCTTGGGGAGAGGGTCATGTGACTCATTTTTGCATTTCCAGAGCAAAGCACAGTATCTGGCATGAATCAAGTACCCAATAGATGTTTGTTGCCTAAACAGAGCTGGCAGATGAAGACATACATGCCCAGGGCACACCTGCCTCCCTCAGAAGCATGGGCGGGGAGTGGGGCATTCCTTTAGCAGCAGTGCGGAGAAACATGCTCTGTGAAAGGCATTTTGGTCTAGGTGACCTTCCTTCTCCACCTGAGCACAGGTATTTTTGCCAGATTCCAGATGCAAGCCATCCAGTACCCACCAGAGAAGCTGCTGTTGGTCATAGAGCTGAATGCCCTTCCCACTCACAAGAATGTTTATAAAATGCTCTGAGGCCCTCCGTGGGCGGGGAACTTGGTCCTCGCAGGCATGCAATCTTGCAGAATGAATCCCGACTCAACACTTGTCGCTTTTCTTTCCACGTTTGCATATCTGCAAAGCTAGAACTCTCACTCAGAAGGAACAATTTACCATTCTGTCTGCCTTCAGAAAGTCTCTTCTGGCTTCCTGAATAGAGTGCCGCACGCATGTACAGGTGTGTGCCTAGGTGGCAAATTCCTTCTGAATTCTTTCACGGGTCAGAATGCTGCAAACATGACCATCGAAACTCTTTCCTTATTCTCTCCCCCCCCCACCCCACCCCCCATCTTCCTTCTGCTTTTTCTCACTTCTCAAATTTGCTTCTCTTGCCTTTGGCTTGCAATGTTTTTGTAAAACTCTCCCCTGTCTGACCCATCTAGTCTTTGGTATTTAGCTCAGAATGTGTTCCATTATGTTTAAGAAGACTTTTCTGTCAGTGGGGAGCAGACGGGAGCAGACGGGAGCAGACGGCACCCAGAGTTGGGTGAAGCCCTGAGGGTGTGCAGTGGGAGAAGAAAGAACTTTCACATGATTTATAGGCTTGTGACTGTTTTGTTTCATAGACACGAATGCTGAGACATTCAGATGAAAAGCAGAGAAAAATCCTGTAAAGGATCAGCAGATGTTTTGTCTATAAGACTTCAGGCTTTTGATGTTAGGCGGAAAAAACATGTGAATTCTTGACTGAATATTGCAATTTTCACAGGGCGTTTGGGGGATATTTGGATTTTAGTCACTATTAGAATTTTGGGTCAATTGAGGGAATTTAAAAAGTTACCAAAGTATTGTAGGCTCGTTATGTAGAAGTCTACAGACTAGAAGCTTAAATGTCCTTCTATGTCTTTTCTCCTTCGCTCCAATTTCACTCTTTTCTAAGATGAGTCATGGGTTGAATATGTATGTTTTGGGGCACTTTTTCTGTTCATTTGCATACACACATAGTTATATTATCATTTTTTATATAAATGGTCATTTTATACAATGTATTCTGTAATGTCCATTTTTTTCAGTGAACAATAGACCTTGGAGATCTTCCATGTCCCTATAGACGTCATTGTCTCACACTGTGTCATTGCGGATAGGGCTCTGTACCAAGACACACTGTCATTTACTTCACCATCTCCCCAGGGAACACTATTTTGGTTGTTTTCTTCGCTTTTTTTTTTTTTTCTTTCTCCATCCCTTTCTTTTCATTTTCTATTTTCTTTTTTAAACAAAAAAGCAATAAACATCCTTACACACATTTATTTTTTCCTGTGTGTGTCTTTGTGTTGGATGTTATCAAGGTTTATACATTTTTTTCTTATTCCAAGTAAAATTAAAAATCCTTTTGTACCCATTTTTTAAAATTGCAAATTGTCTGATAATTTTCTTTGTTTACTATTCTTAGGGATTTTGTGTATTTTCTTATTCATTTTAGGGGGTCTCCCCCCAACATTTTATTATGAACATTTTCAAGCACACAGAAAAGTTGAAAGAATTTGTGTAGTTTAGGGGTGTCTGGGTGGCGCAGTTGGTTGAGCATCTGACCCTTGGTTTTGGCTCAGGCTGTGATCTCAGGGTCATGAGGTCAAACACTATAGCTGGGGTCAAACACTGTATTTAGGCTCTGCCTCACTGTTGGGCTCTGCGCTCACTGCAGTCTGCTGGAGATCTTCCCGCCTCTCCCTCCTCCTCCCCCCTGCTTTCTCTCTCTCTCAAATAAATAAATTAATTTAAAAAAAGAATTGTGTAGTTTAAGCATCCATATACCTATTATCTGGACTGATAATTAACATTTTGCTATATTTACTTTATCATATATCTTTTCATCTATCTATTCCTTTATTCATTTGTCCATTCACCTTATTTTTGTATGTTTTGAACAAAGGTGCAGATATCAGTAGGCTAAATATTTCAGTTGCCTATCAACAACAGTATTTAACATTTGTTTACAGTTCTTTTTTTCTATGTAAAATTTATATATGACAAAGTGCACACATCTTAAGGGTATGATTAATGTAGAGAGCTTTCCTTTTCTTTTCTTTTTTTAAAGATTTTATTTATTTATTTGACAGAGAGAGGGAGGAGAGAGAGAGACAGAGAGTGTGCTGGAGCAGGGAGGCGGGGCAGAGGGTAAGGAAGAGGGAAATCCCCTCTGAGCAAGGAGCCTGATGCAGGGCTCAACCCCAGAACCCTGGGATCATGACCTGAGCCCAGGGCAGATGCTTAATCCACTGAGCTACCCAGGCGCCCCTCAACATAAGGAGATTTTAATACATTAAGAATAGTCATCTCTCGGGGCGCCTGGGTGGCTCAGTGGGTTAAGCCTCTGCTTTCAGCTCAGGTCGTGATCTCAGGGTCCTGGGATCAAGCCCCGCATCAGGCTCTCTGCTTAGCGGTGAGCCTGCTTCCCCCTCTCTCTCTGCCTGCCTCTCTGCCTACTTGTGATCTTTCTGTCAAATAAATAAATAAAATCTTTAAAAAAAAAAGAATAGTCATCTCTCTCTCTCTCTCTCTCTCTCTCTCTCTCTATATATATATATATATAGCAAGTATTTTCTCCCAATCAGCCTCTTATTTTTCAAGTTTGTTATGATAGTTTTCACATATGGAAATGGAAAATTTACATAGCCAATCTGTCAGTAAGTTCTAGGTTTATTTTATTTTATTTTATTTTACTTGTCAGGGAGAGAGAGGGAGAGCATAAGGAGGGGGAGCTGCAGGCAGAGGGAGAAGCAGGCTCTCTGCTGAGTGAGGAGCCCAATGCAAGACTTGATCCCAGGAGCCTGGGATCCTGACCTGAGCTGAAGACAAACGCTTAAGCCTCTGAGCCACCCAAGTGTCCTACATTCTAGGTTTTATGTCTTGCTTAGGAAGATTTCTCACACCTAATATTAGTTTAAAAGTTCTGTATTTTTTCAGTTCTTCAGTAGGTCTATTTTTAATTTGTAAATCTATATTAAATTATATTTTTGTGGGGGGAGGCCTATAACTTCACTTTTGCATTCAAAAAACCAATTGTCTCAAAGCTAAACACTCGTATTAGAATTATCTCTTACAGTCTTTGTCTGTTTTCTCCAAACCTTGGAAGAAACTGGGAGAGCAAAGAGAGGAAAGGCGCTGAAACTTAGCAGCAGGCAGGAGAGAAGGGGGCGGAGAAAGACAGGATGAGATTTTTGGAGTGAAGTTTTGAAAGGTTCGCTGCAATTTCCCACAACCATTGAATGAAGTAATTTCTGACATAAAACAATGAAAGTGTTAAGTTTGGCTTTCAACAGTATCTCCCCAATAATATTATTTTCTAACCAACATAATATGGTAAGATGATTCAGCGTTTGGGACTTAACATAAAGAGCACTTTCTGGATCTTCTTAGCCAAGACATCTGAGAAAGAGTTGGAGTCAAGATAAGAAGTGTATAAGCTCTGAACCGCAGTGTTAGTGACTGCTGAAGTTTGTAGTCATGTGGAATGGGAGAGGAAGAAGGCAGAGATCAAGAGCAGGCATGAGGAGGATCTGGTCTGCACCTTGCTCATTCATTTTTGCAGTAGGGACAAGGGAGCCTTTGGCAAGGGAGCATGACTTGGGGTAAGTGTTGCCATTTGAGAATCAAGGGAGCAAAAGCAATCTGGATATGTAGTTATTTTGAGAACTTATCTAGAATACTTCATTCAGTATTCATTACTGTTATGTAGGGTGACAGTCAACCAGAGAGAATCAGAGAATGAGAAGAAATTGCTTGTGAGGATAGCTGGCCATAATATATGCAAAGGTATTTTGTAAACTGCATTGTGTAACACCAAAGCAAATTCTTTTTATTATTATTGTAACATAGGGAAAGAAGAAGAAAGTACAATTTTTTTTTTTTTTTGGTTCCATGATAAACAATTGTAGACATCAAAATTGTAGACATCGAAAGAAGTGTATGTAGGGGTTCATATGTATCATGCTTTTCTCCAAACACAATATCTTTTTGTTCCGGAACTACTCAGAAGATAGACCTAGCCATTCCACTTCTTGGCATTTACCCCAGAGAAATGAAAGGATATACCAATGCAAACACTTGTACACGAATATCCATAGCAACTTTATTTGTAGTATCACCGAGTTAAAGCAACACAAATGTCCATCAACAAGTGAAAAGATAAACAAATGTGTCATATCCTTACAATGGAATACTTATTAGCAATAAAAAGGAATGAGCTCTGGTACACCCAATAGTATGGAGTAAATCTCAAAATAATTTTACTTAGTGAAAGAATCCAGGCAAATATTGGGGGGGATGGGTAGATTCATTACCTTGATTATGGTGATGGTTTCATGGATGTATATATATGTGAAAATGTTTGAAATCATACAATTTAAACAGTGTAATTTATTGTATGTCATTATACCTCAGTACAGCTGTTAAAAGTAAAGGTACTATCAGAAGGTGACCTATTGACTTTGCAAAACATAATCTTTTCTAAAAATTGAAACTTAAAATTTTTAAGCAAGCAACATTTACTACTGCTTTTAAACCACAATTTGATGTGGAAAAATCCAGCTGACACCATATATTTTTAAAGTTAAAACTTTTCAAAAAAGTTCTCTTAGAGTTGAAAAGTCTGTGCTGATCACGTACGAGATGAAAAACGAGTCAGAGGGAAACAGAAGAGGTTTATAAAGGCATCTATTCACCACCACACTCTTTGGGTTAAGGAATTAGTTCTCCAGCGGGAAATTATAGAAGCTCTCTTGGCATAGTCAAGAAAATCCACGTGAACAAAGACTCAGCTTGAGAACAGAGCTCAAAACTTGTAAATGCTTTCATTCAAAGATACAAACTTTTCCAAACACCAATTAACCAAGTCACCCAGCATGCAGGGAGCAGAGGGGTGCGCTCATCACTCCTTTTACAGACCAACAGTTAGAATCCAAAAAGGGTTCAGACAACTTGTCTGAGGTACCTGGTGTGGCCGCTGTTGACTCAGGGGTGAGGCTCAAGTTCTGCCTCCTGGTTCCCTTATTGATTCCGACAAGAACTCTTTAGCCCTAGACCAGCCTCTGGAGGGGGAAGAAAACAACATCTTAACCAGTTCGCTTTGGAGCCAAGATGGTAGCAGAGGCGCACTGAGGGTGGGATCCAATGGTCCGATGCTAATCTCATTTCCTCACTTCCTCCCTATTTTGAACCAGTTCATTGCTGTCTTCATTGTACTTTGTGAATGACAGAATCTATTATTGAAGGCTAAATGATTTCTTGGTAAACTTGCAATCAGGATTTTCACCCATTTTCTTTGTGTTTTCAGAGAGCTGTCAAGCACAAAGTAGCAAAGTAGAGATTCTTTCCACTCCAGGGAAACTCTGAGAAACTCTCAATCCTGTTGGATCCCTTCTGTGATCAATCTGGAGTCTTTGGGACCCAGAAAGGGAAAGCCTGTTAGACCTAAAGCACCAGCAAATGGAAGATCTATTTGACACATCCTGGGAGAGATTTACTCGTGAATTTTGAAAAATATTATAGCCTATCAGGGGCTCCCCATTCCCCACCCTTTTCTGGAATGTGAGCTCTGTTGGCTTTGCCTCACAAGTGTGGAGGAACCAGTTAATTTAGATGTGAGATCCTATGATCAGTGGCAATCTTTTCCTGGATGACATATGGTGAGAGGTTCTAACCCAAGTAAGACTCATTTATTATGAGTTTCTATTGTAGCTCTCATGGGAATGCTTGACTTGTCTGGGAGTTACTCATCTAGCAGGAGCGGCCATCTGAAGCACAGAGGAGAAGCCAGAAGGAAGCCAAAAAAGCCTTTGGGTGGCCAGGGTGGGCATCAAAAATTCATAGAGCTACTCGGCCTCTTTCATTTACTTTTATTTCAGGCATGACCTAATAAATTTAATAATCTGCTGATTTACAGCAGATTATAGTCCATGCATTACTGCATCATTTCCATTTAGAAACAGAAGCAAGAAACTGGCAGCTTTGTGGTGAAGCAGGGGACAGGGGATTATAAAAACACAAATAAGAATGCAAGACACAATCTGAGATGAGGCCAAAAAGCTCTCTGTCCAAAGCCCAAGAGTTCATTTATTTTGGATCTCGAAGCCAATATTGAAGATGATTTATTTGTCCTACCAATATGTATCTGGAGCCCGAGCACTCCACCAGGTACTGGGTATTTAATGTTGGAGCTGGTTCTGTCCTTATGGAGGGTAATGAAACATGTTGGGTGAGTTTTATCTAGGAAACTAGAGAATAACACAACATATTTAGAAAGATTTCCATAACAATGAAATATGTTTAAACTATTTGATTCCCCAAATTTTAGGCTCCAGGAATCTGGGAGGATCAATTATGTAGAACAGTTCATTCCACACTGGACTGAGTAAATGAGGCATTAATTATATTAGCGTGACATTGTTATTAGTTTTATATTAAGAGCAGTATGCATCTGTGTTATTTTCTGAAGACACAGCTGTCTGCTTTACCCTTTAATTATTGCTGGCTCCTGTGACGTTATACAATTTCAGCTCAATTAAGCCAGCGTACTACTCCTTGGGGTGAGGAGACTGGGCACAAGCTTGGGTGTTTTGGTGAGTGGAGGTGACAGATTTGAGGAAGGAGAAAGTCAAGAGGCAAAGCAGAGGTGCGAGCGACCCTCCGTTTTCATGTTTATAGAGCACTCTCATTTTGCCAGCCTCTCTCCCTACCCAGTCCCACTTTCTAATGGAGAAAAATAAAGGTCCAAAAGGAATAGATTTAATGGAATTAGAACAGAGGGTGGGGCTGCTTGGGGATGTACTGTGCATTTAAAATAAAACAAAACAAAATGCCTCTTGACTGCCAAGTCCTCTGGACTGCCAAGGCAGGAAATTTCTGCCCAACTGGAAGGGCCGGTTGCAGAAATCCTTGAGGGCCTTTCTGGAAAGGCTGGAGGAGGCGTGGCTGTGAGAGAACTCCTCGGGGCATCTACCGTCCCCTGTAGCCTGGTTGAAGTAGTGAGTCAAGTGTACCAGGGGTGTGAGGGCAGTGAGATGAGTCTGACCCAGCAGAGGGACCGGGTCAGAATGTGACCACGTTCAGGCAGGGTCATCTCTGTGTCAGAGGACTGTGTGGGCCCAGCAGGCCAAAGATGATTGAATTAAACAGCTAGTATGGAATCAGATTTAGAACCAGAGCCGGTATCAATCCATGAATGAGGCTTCTCCTCACCCAACTTTGACTTCCACCTCTAGAGTCTGTATTTTTCATCATTGTACCCTTAATACCTAGATCAGCTTCTGGCCTGAAGCTCCTGCAATGTTGGACGAGTGAATAAACTTAGGAAACCTTTTTGCTACCTTCTTACCATTATAATAAACTCCTTCTGAAACTACTTGCCATCCCTGATTTAAAACACATGTACACACACACACACACACACATACACGGAAACAAAGGAAACAGTTCCCTACCTTGCTTAGAATTTCTCATACAGTCATATCCAAGGAAATTAATCAGATTCTAAAATGGGGAGAAATTGGGCAAATTATGCCCACATTCTTATTGCCCATTACTTCACAAAAGTTTCCAGAGAGTAAAAATAAATCTTTACTGTTGTCTGAGTAAAGAGTTTGGTGGTTTACCCTTAGTAATGAAGTGTACACTCAGAAGTTTATGGCTAGGCAAGTTCTACCCTGAGGAGTTAGCAGTCTAATTATAAGGAAGACAAACAAGGATAAATACATATAAGTGTTTCTCTCATCAAAATAACCTGTAGGCAGGGCCTCTGTTCTGAGGTCTGTGAATATCCCTATCTTTTCAATATGGTGTCTAGGACCACAAAATTTCTCTGGACCCTTACCCCTTTTCCATCCCTCCCTCCCTCCCCCACCCCTTTCTCTGTCTTTTGATAAAGATTGGCACAGGTAGGAAATGCCCAGTGGGGTAGATGTGGCTTGGGGGTGGGGGAGGGGCAGTAATTTGCCAACCTCTGTTCTAGAAGAAGGAAGCTGTTCATGATTATAGTCTAGTGCAGGTTTCTTCTCTTGAGTACCATTGGACTGGACAGCCTAGGAAGGGCCATGTCAAGTAGGGTCCCAAGGCCCATCCATCTGTTATGAGTGAGCCCGCTAGCACAAGTGTCACGGGGAGGGTTATAGTTGCTCTCCATGGATGATTTTGTGAGAGTAAGCATCTACCCCTTGACCACATTGCATTTTCTCCCAAACTCACCAATGGCTTTACCATCATGGCCAACTTTTTAACTACTTCATTTAGCAAAAGCCCACGCTCCCTTTGCCCCATCTCCTTCTCGATCTTCTTCTGCGCTACTACTTACCTTCTTGCTTCTTCCAGTTTTCTGTTCTGGTTAACCTAGTTTTTGGCCAGTCACCCCTGCTTTCACTTTCTCCCACCAACAGTGCCTCTATTAATATTTCCCAAGGCAAATGCTCTTTTTCCCACTTGTGGTCACAAAATGGTCAGGGCCAGGTTTTTTTTTTTTTTTTTTTTTTAGGTCATCTTGGTTGCTATTTAGGTGTCCATATCCTTTCTCCAGAGTCCTATGCTATTTAGATATTCTACCTCTTACTTCTCTGGGCCCTAGTTCTTAAAAATTTTCTGCATTTGCCACCAAAAAGACCCTTATCTCCAGAAGTAAGTTTCCATGCTGTGCTTTTTACTGCTTCTTATTCTTATACCTTTCTATCTAGTTTCCACCTGAGCTCACCTCTAACATTTCTTAAATTGCTCCCCTGATCTCTTGATCCTCTCTTCTGCATTGCCATCAAAAAGCACCAATGTTTTCTCTGCATGAAAATTACCCAACCACCCTCCTTGTCTCTATATTTCTTGGTCCATTCAGGTTCTTTGACATTGAGTCTTTGCTTTATACTCTCACAATTGATACAGTGGACCACAGGTTTTTACCTAGGAATCAACCTCCCCTACTGGGCTGACAGAGGCTGGCTTCTTTAAACCTTGTCTCAGAGGTATCTATCTATTTACTACGTGGTATCTGATGCATAGTCTACAGGATTACTAGGCTAAAGATAGTGCAGATCCACCCTGGGCCCCATGAATTCTTGTAATCAGGCAAAGGCAGTCTCAGAATAAGCAGTGGTAAGGCTTCAGAGCGTTTGTGTGGTTCATGGTCAGCCAGGCTCTAGACAAGGTCTTCTGTCTCTAAGTGGGTCTTTCCTCTACTGTTACAATATCCACCTTATCTTCTTGGAGGTGCCCACTCTGCCTTCTGGACTCTTTCAGGTCTTACAGGAATCTCCCAGAAAGGCTGGTTTGCAGACATCAGTAGAATGGCTTCATGCACTTGGCCATGACAGAGAATTGGATTGGGAAGGGTTAAGGAGACTCTGATTTCTCCCCTTCTCCTCCCAATGGTGGGCTGCTCTGGATGGAACATGAACTCCTCTAGCAGATTGCTTGTCAGTGATGGTCCCACCATCCATCTATCACTTAAGCCAGAGACTCAGATGTTCCCTTAGATGACTCCCTCTCACTCACCCATTCACATCTGTCACTGAGTCCTGTCATCATTCGCCTTAATATCTACTTCCTTTCCTCTCACTGCCACTTTAATTCAGGTGAAAATGGGAATGACAATAAGCTTACCTACCTCTAAAAGTTATTATGGGGATCAAATAAGTTGATATCCATTAAGTACATAGAATAGCATGTGACACACCGTAAACGCTCACTATGCTTTAGTTTCTCTCACTGTTATTGACATTGTTATTTTCTCTTGCAGTTTGGGATCAGGTGCTTCTCGTATATGCTATTTAGTACGCTAATCTAGCTTTTACCCCGCCGTATTGTACAATCTCCTATTACTTCTGTACCTGTAAGACTGCAGAGTGTCTGACACAGAGCAGATATTAAAAAAAATGTTCTTGGGGCGCCTGGGTGGCTCAGTGGGTTAAGCCGCTGCCTTCGGCTCAGGTCATGATCCCAAGTCCTGGGTTCAAGCCCCGCATCGGGCTTTCTGCTCAGCAGGGAGCCTGCTTCCTCCTCTCTCTGCCTGCCTCTCTGCCTGCTTGTGATTTCTCTCTGTCAAGTAAATAAATAAAATCTTTAAAAAAAAATGTTCTTGAATTAATGGATGAATATAAAACAAAGATTTTTGGCTTTCTGTAAAATCAAGGAGAGGGAGGAGAAACAAGGAGAAAGAAGTTGAAACAACCAACCAACCAATACTTTAAGACAGGCTTATTCCTCTCCTTACCAACGATGTACATGTGTCCTCTGCACCAGCAACAATGGGAGCTCATTTTCTTTCTGGTTCAGCCAAATCAGCTGTCACTTTCAGGTCCCCATCTCTCTGATCTATTATGATGGGCGATCAAAAGTTGATTTCTCCACTGAAATGTTCTTTTCTCGTTGTTTCACTCCACTGTTACTTCCAGGTTCCCTGCTATTTTGAACATCCCGGAACGCTGGTCTCTGGATAACTGAGATATTAAAGACAGTTCTCAGGATCATTGTCAAGAGTGAAATGGACCTTCAGTTTCTAACTCTAATAGAAGAAAGTCAGTGTTGTTAGTTCAATAATGAAAGGTTTCTGAATCCTCCTACGGCTAAGTTTATTGGTGGTGGCAACGTAGAATTCATAATTAAACTCCTCTTGTCGCTCATGGTGCCGCAGTCCTACTTTCTTTCTTTCTTTTCTTTTTTTAAAGATTTTTGTTTATTTATTTGACAGACAGAGATCAGAAGTAGGCAGAGAGGCAGGCAGAGAGAGAGGAGGAAGCAGGCTCCCCGCTGAGCAGAGAGCCTGATGTGGGGCTCGATCCCAGGACCGTGGGATCATGACCTGAGCTGAAGGCAGAGGTTTTAACCTACTGAGCCACCCAGGGGCCCCGCAGTCCCACTTTCTTAACGATTGGACTTTGTTAGACATAAGTGTGCTGTTTTGCAAAGTGACTAGTTTATGTATAGATCTCTTCCAAGAGGGGATTGGATGACAGTTTGAAGAGGGTGTTGTAGAGGTGAGTGGGATGAGACAGTTTCCCTCAGATTCTAATTGGGTTGTAGCCAATGGGAAATGCTGGAACCATTCGACTTCTCTTTCAACCAATGTTTATTGAGCACTAGCTGCCTGCTAGACACTGTGCTAGGCCCAGAAAACCCCAAAATGAATGGCACAGGTTGCTGTCTCTCAGAAGCGTATAGCCTGCCTCAAATAGTCTGTCTAGGACAATTAAAGAAGTCACCATGTGATGCTATGTGGAAGAGTCAGGTCCCATTCAGAGATTTATTTTATTTTATTTATTTTATTTTTTTATTATTATTTTTTAAGATTTTATTTATTTGACAGAGATCATAAGTAGGCAGAGAGGCAGGCAGGGTGGGGGGGAAGCAGGCTCCCTGCTGAGCAGAGAACCCAATGTGGGGCTCTATCCCAGGATCCTGAGATCATGACCTGAGCGGAAGGCAGAGGCTTAACCCACTGAGCAACCCAGGCGCCCCCCATTCAGAGATTTAGTCCAAAGTCAGCATATAAAGTGAAATGACAAATAATCAAGAAAATCACCCCTCAAAAATCCCTAAAATCAAACCCCAGAAACTTCCTTCATTTTTTCTTTGCATTTTAGCAAGAGGTTCCTTTTTTCTAAATTAAAAAAAAATTATGAAGCTATATTTTGTAAGATGTCAGGAATAAAAATATGTCTTTCTCTTTCTCTTTGTTTTCTCCTCCTTCTCCCTTTTTTGTTTACTGAACATGTGCAGTTATATCCATGCAAGTTAAATGTACATATGATACAGCCCTTTGTTTATCCCTAAACTAGAAGTTCATATGACTCCATAAAGTGTTCTGAAAGCACAGGGTGAAAATGTTCTAACTTGGCCTGAGGAAATCTAAACGACTTTACCGAGGAGGTGTCATTCCAACTGGTAGAGGGTTAAGAGCTTTCTAAACACCCAGAGTAGCATGAAGAGAGGCCTGTAGTTGTGGGAGAGCACAGTTTCTTCAGGGAATGATTTAGAGTTTATGTTTGGGGCAGGCATGATGGTAGTGGAGAAGGTGAAGAGTGAGGAGAAAAGAGCTTCATCAGGGCAAGATCACGAAGGGACAAAAACACACCACATGGTTGGCACAGCTGGAGGAAGGAGTGATGGGGAACACTGTGTCCGCTCCCTGACAGCCCACCATTCTCCACCCTTCTTTCTCATTGCTCGCCACTTTCCCCGACTGTTAACTACTTCCTGAAATGGACTGATGCACCCTTCTGCCCCTCAGTCCTGCTGTCGGATCTGACTCATGGAGTGTTGTTTTCTAGCTGAGGACAAGGATGCATTTTTATTTCCTAAGCCTTTTATCTAAGGATCCTTTTATCTAAGGATCACCAAGTCATCTGGAGACATGGAATCATTATAGATCTCAATTGTGACCCTAAATGTGGATGGGTTTCATGTGTCTATTTCATAGATTCAACTGTGGGATAGCTGTTCTTGGCAAACCTGGGAACCAGAATTTGGTCTGGATGGGAAGCTAGATGCTATTCCATTTTCTGCTTTGTCATTCAGACCATGAGATGGATACCTTCAGGGACCACGGGAATATTGTTTTATTTCCCTAGAAAGAAAGCGAAAGTGAGTTCCGTATTCGGTTACCTCTAGAGAAATTAAGGAGATGACAATGGAATTTCTGGACTGGAATTTATTCAAGATAGCTTTGGTGTTATACCTAAAGCCCAGAGAGATGCTTTATCATTTAGAATCAGATAAGGTGACATATAACGAAGAAACCAAAATCAGAGTGTTTTAAACAAAATATAAATTTATTTTCCTTTCAAATGTAAGAAGTCTAGAGGTAAGCAGTCCAGGGTTGGTACAGTCATGTGCAGTCAAGAACTCTGACTTCGGTCTTGATATTCTGTTATCCTCTGCCTCTGTCTCCCATCTCAGGGTCTTGAGTGGTTGCACAAGCTCCGGCCATCACATCCACACTCTAAACAGCAGAAGGAAAGGAAGGGCAATTAAGAAAGAGGGAAAGTAGCACCTGACAACTCATAAAGAGATTTCTTGGAAGTTGCCACACATCGCCTCTGCTAACAACCCATTGACCAGAACTTAGTGGAGGCTGGGAAATGTTGTCATTTCTTCAGTTGATAAGGTAAAAAGATACTGCAGTAGATACTGCAACCTCTGCTACAAATCCCATGGGCAAAAGCCCAGGACTATACACGTGATCAGAGAGGTAACATGTCCTTGCCCTTCTCCTCTCCTTGATAACCAAGAGGCCTGTGCCTCAGAGAATCACACAGCTGTAGGGGCCCATCCAGAGGGTCAGTAAGGCCCATCCCTGTGTGGTAAGATTAGCCCTGGCATTACTTTTAATGCTGAGGAAGGGAGAGGTCTTCCTGTTTGCCAACATGCTAGCCCCCAGGTCTCTTGAGAACACCACCATGGATGACTGGATGTTCTTGGCCTGTTGGATGGATGAATCCCGCCTATTGATGTTTTATCAATGTAACACTCACTCATTCCAGGCAGAGCCACGAATGTCGGGGCCCTTACGGAAATGCTTTCTCAGATTCCCTACCTTTCCTCAGTCCCTCAGCTGTTTAGATGGTACATGAGAGGTACCTGGGATCTTTTTGGGCAATCATCAACATGAATTTGCTCTGTAACTAGGCAATGTGTGAGTGGAGCCCAAGGACACAGGAGGGAAAGAGGAGGAGGAGGAGGAGGAGGAGGAGGAAGTAGCAGTTCAAGTAGAACAGTAATGCGTGGAGAGAAGGAGGAAGGAAATAGGTGGGGCCAGCCCAGCCCTGTACAAATATGTGAATGAATGCAGTTTCTTTTCAGGGTCCTTCCGTATCTTTGGACACGATCCCCTTCCCTTGTTCTCCACTGCCTCACACCCCTCTAGTCACCCACCCTCAGCATCCTCCTTAGCATGCCATGACCAAGCTCTCCCTTCCTTTGTCCCCATCGAAAGCAACATCTGCTCTACTGTGTCTTTAGGGAGTCATGTAAGTGATAACACTTAAATACTGGCTAACAAATCAGAGTCTTGAAATATGTTATATTTATCCACTTTCCCCAGTAATTCCGATAAGCTTATTCATTTCCTTGACGATCAAGATAAGCATGTGCTCCTCCCAGAAGATATATTTACCTTGAGAGAGAGATTTCTAAGCCCAAACCCGGAGATCTAGTAATCACCTCCAATAGAATTTTAATAAAGGGAAAAGAATCAGGCAGACATTGCCCCTGTAGGGCAGGGGCTGGGGTTCCAAGGCACCAGCAGGAAGGAGGGAGAGGTGAAATAGGGCTCACTTCCAGCACCATGATGATGGGTGTGCCCAGCACAACATCAGCTCCATACTAAGGGACTGAGCCATAATGAATAAAAATGTGAATGGGGGTTTAATGAAAGGACAATTTACACAGCTGTGGGGTATGGTGTAGAGCAGCAGGAAGGGATGATGCAATGCGCAGTTTGGACATGAACATGGTGAAAGACCCACACCACCTCTCAGTCTGAAGGTGTGATGGGAAAGAGGCTGTTAGCCCTGGAGAGGGTTGTGGCTTTTGGAGAAGGGCCGTTTCCCAGGAGTTGTGGTGTTTGGTAGAAGAACACAGCCACTATTCAAACACAGCTTAGCAGGTAGCAATAAATTCCCGGACCATTCTCTCTTCCTGCCTTCTAGTTTTTGGTCTGTACCTCCCACTGGAGAGCTCACTGGAAGTCAAAATACAAGGGAGCCTGGGTAGAGCTCAGCCTCCCAAGGGCAGGGTGGAGAGAGGAGAAGCAAATGGAAACAGAACATGTTTCAGCACATTAGTCTTTAGCAGCTTATATTTTAGTATGGGAGGCAGACTGATATGGACATGATTTATGCACAGAGCGGCCATCAAGGTCATGAACAGAAGTGCGTTATTGGATTCATTTTATTTTTTTATTTTTTTAAAAAAGATTTTATTTATTTATTTGACAGACAGAGATCACAAGCAGGCAGAGAGGCAGGCAGAGGGGTGGGGGGGGGGGAAGCAGGCTCCTGCTGAGCAGAGATCCCAATGCGGGGCTCGATCCCAGGACCCTGAGATTATGACCTGAGCTGAAGGCAGAGGCTTTAACCCATTGAGCCATCCAGGCGCCCCATGGATTCATTTTATAAAATAAAATTCACTGGCTGCTGGCAAGCGCTGAGTAGGGTCTGGAGGTTTCCAAATCTTCACATCACTTGCAACTATCAATCAAAGTATCTTTTCCTTCTTCTCTCCCTTCTTCCTTGCCTCCCTCCCTTCCTTCCAACAAGTATTACTTGAGTCCTTCATGTGTGGCAGGAATCGTGTGCCATCTGCTCCTGGTTGGTTTCAGTCCTGGTGATGAAGTTCTAGAACCTAGGTGAGGTTCGGTGGGGTGAGGTTCAGAGCCGACGGCTAAGAAAGAATTCTTAAGACGTCTTTGGTGCAAAATGGTGGTTTATTAAAGCACGGGGACAGGACCCGTGGGGAGGAAGAGCTGCTGCCCCGGGGATGTGAGGAGTGGCTGGTTATATACACAGGAGTTGGGTAGGTGAGGACAAAGGGGTGTTCAGAAGGGCTATTGGGGTAAAGAAGACTGTCAGGATATTGAAGTCCTGGTTACTATCAAGCCAAGGCCACTTTTCCCTCTAATGAGGCACTAACATAAAGACAATTGGGAGTCTCCTGGTGGAATGTTACATTCCTGCTATCAAGCGTCCTTGTTAGTGAGATTTGGGTTTAGAAGAAATTTAACTTTATTTACTTTTCCTTCTACCTCAGCCTCCTTTAGTTTTTATGGAGGGGAGGGCGACATTAGGGCTTGAGGAACTGAGTTATGTGCCTTTGGAAATTGGGCTATTGATAAGGTAACTTCTTTGTTGTAAATCTCAAGGACATTTGTAAACCAAGGGAGACTCTCTGCAAGTTAACTATTTGTTTTTCTTTTAGGGCAGTCAGGGGTGCCTGAGGAATGTGACACATATTACCGAGGGGAGCAGGTGGAGAGGGGGTGCAAGGTGCCAGCTTTTGCTTTGTCCTCAGCCAGCCTCCTGCTCCCTCATCACTGGGGTGCCTCTCCATCACAACAGCCCCTTTGTCTCTGTCCTGCAGACTAGCCTTTCCAGACCCTTTCTGAGGGACAGTGAAGCTTCATTGTTGCTTGGGATAGAAAGAATGTGATGTGAACGTTTTTCCAAAGAAGTAGCTGTGTGGAGCTTGTAAGCCCAGGTGTAGACTGGGGAGTGGAGGGAAAGACTGGGATTCTGGAAATCCTGGGCTAGAAGGCAAAGGCTGTGGGGCAATGGGAAAGGGGAACAGCTGGGAGATTTAGTTCAAGGTCATTTGTTGGGAGATTAGTTCAATGTCATCATTGTATTAAATGAGAGCTCATGTCCCTTCATTTTCACCCCTTCCTAAAGAAATCAGCACAAATACAGACAAAATCTATGTTGGTGGCTGGAGGCAGAGCCCTCTCAGCTCACTTGACCCTGAATGACCCTTTTTCAGACCTAAACCAGGAAGGCAGTTGTGTACAAGACCCATTCGAACAGTCCCAGAACCATTAAGCAATGGAGCTGGGCTCTTGGACACTCGGCATCAATTTCTGGCAGTTTTCCCTCACCAAAATGCCTCCCTCACCCTGTCTGTAGGGACCTCCCCATTTATCTTTTCTTCATGCTGCTGATGGTCACTGACCTCATTTCATCTTTTTTTTTTTTCTTTTCTTTCTTTCTTTTTTTTTGAGAACCACTGTTCAGGCTCTCTCTCTTACTGCTTCATTGGTTAGCCTACTCTAAAGTATCTGTGAGGCATCCCCCAGAATTGTATAGAGTACCCACGTATCTGCTAGGCAACGTATTTCATTGCTTTTACAACTTCTCCTCCCTCCCTTGATGAGTCTCCAAAGCTCCACAGGGCCTCCATCTTGGTCTCCACTTCGAACAGCAGAGTGATCAGGAGTGGTGACCCTAGACTGCCCAGCATTGATGTCTGTTTCTGCTATTTGACCAGCAATGTGATGTGGCAGGAATCTCTTTCCCTTGTTGAGACTTAGTTTCCTCAGCTTAAAATGATAATGATAATAGTTTTTTTAAAAACTATGTATTTATTTTGGGGCGCCTGGGTGGCTCAGTGGGTTAAGCCGCTGCCTTCGGCTCAGGTCACGATCTCAGAGTCCTGGGATCGAGCCCCGCATCGGGCTCTCTGCTCAGCAGGGAGCCTGCTTCCTCCTCTCTCTCTGCCTGCTTGTGATCTCTCTGTCAAATAAATAAATAAAATCTTTAAAAAAATATATATATATGTATTTATTTTAGAGAGAGAGGAAGAGAACTTGCACAGTGGGGAGGGGCAGAGGAAGAGGGAGAGGGAAAGAACCTCAAGCAGATTCCCTGAAGAGTGTAGAGCTGGACACAGGGGTCGATCCCACAAACCCCGTGACCTGAGCTGAAATCAAGAATTGGACACTTAACTGACCGAGCCCTCCAGGCGCCCCAGGAACCATAATAGTTCTAAGTTGTGGGGATTAAAGGAGTTAATGTCTATAAAATGCTGGGCCCCAGGTCTGACCCCTGGGAGTCCTCAGTAACAGCATGCTTTTATTACTATGAGTGCTGGGTTATTATTATGGCCCAGGGCATGGTATATAGTGTTCATTTCATCTCTAAATCGTGTTCTGTGCTCAGTTACAAGGGTCTTCTAAGAATAGAGATGACTTACCAGTTCTCAGGTTTATCTCCATGTGAAACACCATCTTCTCAAGAGAAAGAGACCAAGGTAGGGTTCAAGCTCTGGTCATTAAGGCAGCTGGAAGCTTTGTTTAGCAAATCCTTGCAATCGGAGAGTCGATTTTTGTTGGGGCTGATGGTCCCTAGACAACTTTTAGCCCACATTGGGCACTGATCAGTTGAAACAACCCCAAGGTTTACAAGTTATGGTCTTGTCTAAGACCATACAGGGACCCAGCATCGCTCTGGGCTAGGGCGGTCTCCTAACTCCGAACGCAGCATTCATTCTACATCACTGGGGTTTTCATGTTTTATATATTTGATCCATCTATCTGTCTGTCTCCTCTACTTGGACTCTAGTCATCCAAACTATATCTTTTCCAGAGCCCCAGTTCATGACGAGGGAAAACTGAGCTGGTCTGGCTGACAGCAGAGGGAGGGTCCAGATCCCTGCACACTAGCCTTTTCCTTGCCTTGCACGGGGCCCCTTGAGATGGCCCATGTTGCTATCTTATCAGTGCTCATGCATCTTTTTCCTTGACATGGTGTCAAATTCCATTTTTTGAATCAGTTTTTCTGGTATTTGGAGTGTTTGAACCTATTCCTTCTTACAAGGGTATTGTCAGCAAATACTCTCCATATAATAGATTGTCAATGGAGAAGTTTTGGGACTGATCAGCTTGAACTTTGATCTTTGCAGGGAGCCTGGAAGCCAGCCTGACTCTAGGACCTTGGCCAGGGTTCTGGAGGATGGGACGGACCCTAAGACAAACAAGCCTACACCCCATTTTCATAAACCCAAATATCTCTGTCTTCAGCTTGCAGCACACCCAGGATCAAGTTCCAAAAATTCCATTTAATTTTCTTGGCTTCTATATTCACTCAGTTACAACTGGTCCAGAAGGAGTCTTGCAAGGAAAAAGGTTGTTTCTTTGAATGTTGGGTTGTTTCTAAACAAGGTTGTTTCTAAAAGCCTGCAAGGAAAAGGTTGTTTCTTTGAATGTTGTTGCCCAATTTTGCAGACATTTTAGGTTCAGATAAGGTTTTGGGTGGCCAGTCAATTCTTTCTACATGTTCTGAAGTGAAACCAAACTCTGCCACCTTCTGAATTCTGTGGTCGAATCTCGGCAATAACAAGCTAACACTCCTGACTCTGAAGCCAGATTTCCCTGAAGGTCATTTCTCCTCAGTGCTCGTTCCAGGTCACGCAGCTCTCTTCGCCCTCAGATCAGAGGGAGTGTAGTCTGGGCCTCTTCCTCTGGCGCCACGAGTGGCTGCTTAGAGGCATCTGTGTATGTGTGCTGTTGTTGTTCCCTTGAGAAGATAAGAGGAAGGTTTCTTGGAAGCATCACTTCAGCTTTCTCAGCTATTCTTTATTTTTAAACCACCATCTCTGTCTCAGTCAGTGGATCCTTCCACTGTAGTGGTTATGAGGAGAGCTAAGTGTATAGTGTCTCTCCTACTCTGCTGTGTGTGTGTGTGTGTGTGTGTGTGTGTGTGTGAAAATGGGAAGGGGCAGATAAAGGGGAAGAAGTTCCATTATCTTCTAAGCTCCATGAGGTCAGGGAACGTATCTACCTTGGTTACTGCTGTAACTGTGGTACATAGTAAACACTCAATAAGTATCGGTTGAAGGAAAGAATGAACATCTGGCTTCCCGTATCAGTAGATCTCTCCAGCTTCAGAGTTAAGGAGTACACCAGCCTCTGAGATCCAGGACGTGGACTTCAGGGGATTGTCTGATTAGGCTGTGGAGACTGGTCAGTAGGGCTCCCTTTCAGTCAAGGGGGTGACCTATGTCATATGTTGGAGGGTGCTGGTACTTCCTAACGCCTACCATAATCTCATGTCTTAAGGTCTTGAATGTGATTTGCTCTGAATGTTATTTGTTCTCGGTGAGAATGCTGATGTTCCCGGCAGGAGAGCGCCTTTAGATATGTAAGAAAGGGTTGGTGGCTGGAACATAGTTTCTGGAATCAGATGAGCTTGAGTTTTGACTTAAGTCTCACCATTTACTACCTGTGGGACTCGGATAAATTATTTGACTTCTCTCAGTGGGTTTCCTTATCTGTAAAATGGGGATAATAATATCTTCCTCTCAGAATTATCGACATTAAATGACAATGAGTATGGAAGGTGACCAGTCATGTACTGGCATAGAGGAGACACTCAAATACTGTGAGGTCTTTTTCTTGCCCATCTTCCTGAAAGCAAGGTTCTAGGGAAGAGGTATTGGAGGGTGGGAGGTAAGAGGGTGGTAAGAACAAATTGGGTCAGAGATTTAAAAATTTGTCCAGGACTAGTCCCATCGACCAATGTTGCCTAATTGGCATGTCAAACTAGTAAACAGGGAAATCTGAACCTTTTTCCAGTTATATAATTTTTTGAAACAACCCAATTGTGCCTATAGTGCCTTTGCACAAATTAGAAAAGTACTTCTATGGGGCTCTCAACCCTCTGGGCATATGGCTTGGCCATCAGACTGTGCTTCTGGGCACATTTGAAAAGGGGCCATTTCATCTGGGCAGACTCAGCCCTGAGCCAGGGCACACAACTTGGTAGGAAAAACTCAGGCTGAATACCAGTCCTCCTCTGCCCCTTCAGTCAGTTGCCCCTATGCAGTGAACTACTTGCCCAGCCACATGAGATGGGCTTGCCAACCAGAGACGACAATTTGCAGTAACGGGGGACTGAATCATCAGAGTAGATCTTTATGGAGGAAAATCTATTTGAGGCCGAAGGCCTCGTTCAAATCACTTCCACTTCCAAGTCTTTAACCAAGGCTGGGGTTAAGAAGTAGATAAATACTTCAAACCTGTTTCTTTATTCATAAAACAGTGATAAAAATGCTGTATTAATGATCTATTCCTGCATAACGAATTATTCTAAAATTTTGTAGCTTAAGAAAGAATAAGCATTTATTATCTCGCACAGTTTCTGGGGCTCAGGAATTCAGGAGCAGATGAGTTGGTTGATTTGTGCTCAGGGTCTCTTGTGAGCTTAAGATTTCGGTAGGTCCATCGATGTAATGTAATACACTAGAATAAAAAGAAACCAAAACCCCATGAACATTTTTATAGATGTAGAAAAAGCATTCAGCAAATCTAACACCCTTTCTTGATAAAAACACTAACAAATTAGGAATGGAAGGGAACTGCCTCAACTTGGTAGAAGGCATCTATGAAAAACTTAAAGCTAACATCATCCTTAATGTAAGAAGAATAGATACTTTCCCCTAAACATCAGCAACAAGACAAAGAAGTTGCTCTCACCACTTTTATTCAACATCTTATTAGAGGATCTAGCCAGAGGAGTCTGGCAACAAAAAGAAATAAAAAGTCATGCAGATTGGAAAGGAAGAAATAAAAGTACTTTTAGATGACATGATCTTATGTATAAATAATCCCAAGGAATTCACAAAAACGATTATAAATAAGTTCAGCTAGTTGCAGAATATATCTGCAATGAACACTCTGAAAACAAAATTAAGAAAGCAATTCTATTTATAATAGTATCAAAAAGAATGAAAGGCTTAGAAATAAATTCAACAAAAGAACTACAAAATGTTGTTGAAATAAATTAAGTAAGCTCTAAATAAATAGAATCATTCCATGTTCATGGATCAGAAAACAAAAATAAAGATTTTATTTATTAAACTGAGAAAGAGAGAGAGAGTGAGAGAGAGAGAGAGAGCGCACATGAGTCGGGGGGAGGGGCAGAGTGAGAGGGTTAAGCAGACTCCCCACTGGGCAGGGAGTCCTACACAGAGCTCAGTCCCATGACCCTGGGGATTATGCCCTGAGGCCAAGACAGATGCTTAACCCACTGTGGCTCAGTAGGCCCCAAGGATCAGAAAACCTGCTATTGTTAAGATGGCAGTATTCTCCAGATTTATCTACAGATTCAATGTAATTCTCATCAAAATTCCAGCTTGCTTCTTAGACAAGCTGATTCTAAAATTCATACAACCAGAATAAATAAACAGTCCTGAAAACAAAGCAAAACAAAACAAATGAAGTTGGGGGACTCATGGTTCTTGATTTCAAAACTTATTATAAAGCAACAGCAATCAAGACAGTGTGGCATAGTGGTAGACATGTAAATCAGTGGGATAGAACTTAAAGTCCAGAAATAAATCCATGTGTTAACCAATTTTTGACAAGGGTGCCATGACCCTTCATAGGGAAAAAAATAGTCTTTCTGAAAAATGGTAGTGAGACAACCAGATATCCACAGGCAAAAGAATGTAGTTGGACTCCTATATCACACCATGTACAAAAATCGACTCAAAAAAGATCAAAGACTTAAGTGTAAGAGGTAAGACTATAAAACTCTTAGAAGAAAACACAGGAGTAAGTCTTCCTGATCTTGAATTTGGCAACAGAATCTTGTTTATGACACCAAAAGCATGAGCCACAAAAGAATTAAAAGATAAATGAGTCTCCGTCAAAATTCAAATATTTTGTGCTTCAAAAATATTTAGTGCTTCAAAAGTTTCAATAGTGCTTCAAAAATACTATTAAAAAAGTGAAAGGACAACACACAGAGTGGAAAAAAATTTGCAAATCATGTACCTAGAATCTAGATATCTAGATTTAGAGTATATAAGACCTATTATCTAGATGTTTATCTCGATCTATAATATCTAGACAATATAAAGACCCCTTACAACTCAATCTTACAAAAACAAATAACCCAATTAAAATATTGGCAGAGTACTTGAACAGACGTTTCTCCAAAGATGTACAAATGGCTGCTAAGCACATGAGAAGATGCTCGACAACATTAGTCATCAGGAAAATGGGAATCAAAACCACAGTGAGATGTTATTTCAACCCACCAGGATAGCTCAATTCTGCAGCCCAGCTTGTTAATTCTGCATTTGTCTCCTCGTGGCTATTTATTTTGTAGCTAAAAGATACAATGAAGTAAATTGCAAAATTAACAAAGAGAAGGGGAAAAGAAACCTGGGACTGGGACCCGAGAAGAAACATAGCCTCCCTGGGGGATTCTCTATGAAAAGGTGATCTACCCCCCAATTTATATGGACTCTGGTCCAGCTTCAGGCAGGCCCCAGGGGTGCGGTTTCAGACAGGATGGAGATGAGGGTGTGGTAGAACTGTAGCCAGATGGCTGTAAGCGGCCAGCTCTGTTCCTCCCATAGTTACGGCTTCCAGAACACAACACTCCTTGTCTCTAAAACCCTTGACAGCTGTGGAGTTCAGGCTGTCCTCTGGTGTTCTTTGGTTGTCTTTCTATCACCGGCAGCATGTAGGCCCAATTGGATTATAAAAATATAACCCCAAGTTCACAAGTTAAGAGCAGAATCTAGTTATTTGGGTAGTTGCCATCATTGGCTTGGATGGGTCCTTCCGGCTTTCTGAGTGTTGTTCTTTCTCTAGCTCCAGAGGTTTCCTTTGAGGTCTAGTCTCTCTGGTTCACTCCCCTAGTTGCTTAGAAATCTATCCTCTCACCGTCATAATTTTATAAATATTAATTAACCTTTGTGTTAAAAGTTTCCAGAATGTTTGGGTATCTTATCTCATTTAATCATCAAGGTGACACTGTGACATAGGTAATGTTACCATCATTTGAAAACTGAGAAAACGAAGACATGAAAGTTTGAGCAATTCATTGAGTAGCCCACAGCCAGCAACTGGTGCCCATACCTGGGTTCTCTGGTCTTCCTTCTGACCATATGGTTCCTTTCTTCAGCCCCAGACAGTAGGGTTTCCCTTAACCCTACTCTCTTGGGGAAGAGAGTGACTGATATAAGAAATTCACCTAGACAAAAATAGTGCTTTGTACATTCTCCCTAAACATCCAATTCTGATTTGCATCATTCGCCGGAGCTCCTATCTAGCCCATTTGAGGATAGTGAAGACAGAGCGAGTCCTGGGGAAGGGCCAGAGGCCATTCACTGATGAGTTTACAACAACTCAAGATTAAGGTCAAGCCTGCAAACCCTGGATAAATTCTGGAATCCTTACCTTCAGAGGCTCCTCCAGATTGGCCTCAGAAGGGGCCCTGCACTGGTGTAGGGTGTGGATTCCTGCCTTGTGATGGGGTAAAAACTGGACCATCTTCTGCGGGCATAGTGGTGGGAAGGAGGGTTTGGTTATGTCTTCTGCAGAGCTCTAATGACCCTGCTCATCTGGTGATACTCCTTAGCACCAAGCACCAGTTTGTACCCAGCAGATACTCAATAAATGTATTTTTAACTTAATCACATGGTAAACAATATTTTGTCTCCCCCCCCCCCAGGAAACCTCTTCTACACATGAAATACACTTAACTGAAATTCCTCCCTCTGTCCCTCCCTTCCTTTTCCTCCACCTCTTTCTTCTTTTCTTTCTTACCTCGTTCTCTACGTTCACTTATGTAGAATGTTAACATTTTCGGAGGGTCTACCAAGTCTCCTCAAGCCCTACAGATAGAAGGACAGAATATAAACAGATAATGAGCTCCCCAAAATAATCTCATTTGATTTGTATGGTTCACCACTTTTACCCATATCAAATATAAATTATCATTAATTCATTCCACCCCAAATCCTAGTGTTTGCTCTATTTTATTTCTCTACTTCCTGTACTAAGAAGCTATTATCCACAGTCCTTCACTCCCACCTCTGGAGGGAGAAAAAAAATCCTCTTGTTTTCTGTGGGTGGCCTGTGAGGGTTCCTGAGCAGATGTTCAGGGAGTTGGATTCCAACATCTGTGAATTCAACCGGATCACTTTGGTAAGCTGTTATATTCCATAAGTTGCCACCTGGGTACGCCCCTCCTCCACCTCGGTTACTTCCTCCTCCCCCACCACCGCCCAGTTCAGTTCTATTGTTTAAACAAACTCTGCCAGTTTCTGACTGCTGTTTCTTACAATAATGAGTACCAGCTGCCTACTATTCAGGGAAGATTTCAAAATTATTTAGATCATACATGTATTGATAATTCTTTTCTCCCTTCTCTTCTCTCTTAAAGTCCCAATTCAGGGATTTAAGGGACATCAAAAAAATGAAATTGAGCAATTAGCTTTTAAGAAAATGATACATTATCTTTTGAGCAAGCTCCACAGTTTTCTTTGAACCACTTACCCAAAGTTTATGATACACAATGCAACAGTAGCCCTTCTTTGAAAGGAGACAGCATGAAGGTGACATAACGGGATTTCTCAGGCTCATGTAGGGCAAATAGGCCTTTATGGCAGGTGAGGGAGAAATCAAATCACTGGATTGAAAATGCAACTCTTGATGTGATACTTATGTACAGGGACTAAGTATTTGAAAATTTAAATTTACCAATCTGGTTGAAAGTGACCGCACATTTATACATTGTAAATGTATGATTCTGAAGGACTGAAGAAAGGAAACCAGTAGGAGAAAAAGCAATGATAATCAACACTGGAGTCCACTAGCTTAAAAGGTCCCCTGGGGGAGGGTATTTTTAAAGACAAAGAGGTCTAAGAGAACGGCTTGTTTCATAGGAAAACAATATGGTTTTAATAACATAAAAAAAAAGATCTTGATCCATGAGAAAGCAGGGAAGGGTAGAAAAAAATTAACTTGGCAGGGTCAAGGGTTGCTTTAAAATGATCTCAGAAGTGGAAGTCCGCCAGGCAACCAGTGAAAAGGATGGTCAAAAATTGAAATAATTTTCTGAGAAAACCAGAAGAGCTAAAGCAGGAAATGAAACGCAACTAGCAAAAAATATAAAGAGAAACAGGAAAAAAATTATTTAAGTATTCAAGCCATAAGTGAGAGATATAGAAAAAGTTTACCTTTCATAAATGAAAACCGCTAAAAATACTGAAGTGCCAAAGTTTTAAAACTTTAAAATTATGAAACTAGTAGCTCAAGTCTTAATCCCCATGCACAACCGTTTTATATGCATTTTTGAAAAACACTGGTACATTTTCTTCTATGCCTGAGCTATGTGATACTTGAAATGTGGCAGTTCAAATTGAGATGTACCATGTCAAATACACACTGGATTTTGGAGATTTAGTAAAAAAACAATCTTGTTAATAATTCTTATATTGATTACATGTTGAAATTGCTATATTTTGGATAATTGTAAGTACAATATATCATTAGAATTACTTTTACCTAATTACACAGTGGGTCACGTTACATTTCTATTGGATGGTGCTGTTCTATTCTTTATTTTCTATATATAACAATTATTAGGTGTTTGTCAACCTAGAATCATCTGAAGTTAATCAATTAAAATGAGAATCAAAATTTCACAAGTAGTTAGAGTGTGATTTTTATCATGAGAATATAATAAAAAATATACAGATAATTTTATTATAAACCTTTAAAATAAAGGTTAGGTTCTACTTGCAATTGCACACTAAATCTTAGAAGAAAATGTCAATAAACAAAATGATGGGGGAAGGGATTGTGGGAGGATTTTTCCCAAGAAAATGAAAGATAGCTTAATACCACATCTTTCAGGGTGCCTTGGTGGCTCTGTGGGTTAAAGCCTCTGCCTTCAGCTTGGGTCATGATCCCGGGGTCCTGGTATCAAGCCCATATTGGGCTCTCTGCTCAGTGGGGGGCCTGCTTCCTCCCGTCTTTCTCTCTGCCTGCCTCTCTGCCTACTTGTGATCTTTGTCTGTCAAATACATGAATAAAATCTTAAAAAAAAAAAACTACATCTTTTATTCTACATTTGATTATTTTGTAGCACAATTATAAGGAGAACCAATTGTGCAAAAATGTGTGATGAGTTCATCAATTTCCCGACTCGCCTCTCATAATACTTTAATAGAGTATTCTCTTTTGCTTGGTCCCTCTTGTCATCATTCTTGTTAATTTTCTCTTTGTTTTTTTTTTTTTAATTGATCGAATTCTAGAGATCCTTATTTGTTAGTGATTTGTGTGGCTATCCAAATGCCCTCTCCTTATTTTACTAAATCTTGCAACTACGGAGGCTTGGGGAGTATGTAGATAATGAGACCCCTGTGCATATTTATGTTGCTGGGGTAGCATTGTGATGCAGATCTAAGCCCTACCTGTCACTGAATACTGCATCACAGTGATTCCCCAGTATCTCTGGGAATGCTTGATAAGCATCATCAGAGATAAAAGGCTACATAATAGTCTATCTTATGGGTCAACCATAATCTATGTTATTAAATCATTTCCTTAGTTTGGATATTTATGTGTTTTTCTCCCCTTTTTGGGCTATTATTATAAACAATGCAATAAATAACATCTCTGAACACAAATCTTCGTTACATTCCTGGTTTTGTTTCTGGTAGATAACTGAGGTATAATTGTGAGATTAAAAAAAAAATATGGAGAGTTTTATGCAAATTGCCAAATAGTTTTTTGACTATTGATAGTAATTTATAGTCTTACCAGTGGCATATCAGTGTACATGGAATCACCTTTGCCAACATTGAGAATTCTAAGAAAAATATTTCTGTTGTGCTAGTATGTGAAAATAATAACAATTTATTTGATAAAAATGTTTATTAACAATACTTTATTTTCTCTAAATTCTCTGTTCATGTTATTTTCTCAATCATCTATCATGGATATATTTTTTTAAGATTTTATTTATTTATTTGACAGACAGGGAGAGAGGGAACACAAGCAGGGGGAGTAGGAGAGGGAGAGGGAGAAGCAGGCTTCCCGTGGGGCTTGATTCCAGGACACTGGGATCATGACCTGAGCTGAAGGCAGACACTTAACAACTGAGCCACCTAGGCACCCCTATCCTGGATGTTTTTGACCTCATTTATTTACAAGAGGTTTTTTATATTAACATTAACTCCTTGTTTAGTGTATTTGTAACAATCTAGGTTTTTACTTCTTTTTATTTATTATTATTAAATATTTCAACATATAGAAGTGGAGAATATTTATAAGAATTCTTTATACTCACCACCAGTTTTAAAATGTTAAATTTTGTCATATTTGGGAAGGAGTACAGAAATAATCCAATCCCTTGTGGAACTCCACCCCTAGTCACCTCCCTCAGTTATACTCAACCCCCACCCTCACCCCAAGAGTCATTTTTTCTGCTTCTGATTGTTATTTCCCTTTCCTTTATGAAGATTTACTTATTTATTTGAGAGAGAGCGAGAGAGTGTATATGCACAAGAGAGCATGAATCTTAAAGCAGACTCCCCGCTGGCAGTGGAGCCCACCTCAGGGCTGGATCTCACAACCCAAGAGATCCTGGCCTGAGCCAAAACCAAGAGTCAGAGATTTAACCCACTGAGCCACACAGGCTCCTGCCATTGTCATTTCTATATATGTTTTTTATATTCACTACACATTTATGTGACAATACATTACACAGAGTATTGGTTTTCATGTTTTAAAAATGTGTGTAAATGGTGTCTATCATACTGTATGTTATTTAAGAGGTGGTTTCTTCTTTTCTTCTTGTGATCCAAGGTAATTTTTTGGATTAATCCATGGTAATCCACTTGAACTGCTATTGATATTAAATCAAAACTATTCATTCTTCTGTTTAAGTTTTTTCTTTAGCTATGGCAGTTAATGCAAAAAATTTAGGAACAAGCTTTCCAGTGAATCTGTGCTATAGTTTTTCTAAAGTGTATATACCTAGAAAGAGAATTTCCGTCTGTCCTAAGAATGCATATCCTTAGTTTTACTCTTAATTTTAATCCATAGTGGGTTGTACCAATTTACATTCTTACTAGCAGTTTATAAGAGCTCATTTTTCTGTATTTTTAGAATATTTGGTACTGACAAGCTTTAATTAAAAAAAAAAAAGCTTTCCATTTTCCTGATTCTAGTCAAGTTGAACTTCATTTCATAAGTATATGGGCCATTTGGGTTTCTCCTATATATTATCTGTTTGTAACTTTTGACCATTTTCTATTGGGTTATTCTTTTTTATTGAAATAAATAAGCATTTCATATTTTTTGGACATTACTCTTTTGTTGATTGTATGCATTGAAAATATAGTCTCTCAGTCTATGGCTTATCTTTGCACTTTGTTTTTATATTTGTAACACTGAAGAAATTTAGAAAAACCCATTTAATCAAATCAATCCATTTTTTTCATAAAAAGTTAGTGCTTTTTTCTTAAGAAAATCTTTGCCCTGAGATCACGAGGATACTCTCCCAATTTTCTTCTAAAAATTGTGAAATTTTCTTTTCCAATTTATATTTAAGTCATTTGGAATTTATTTCTGTGGTTGGTGGGATGGGGGAGATAAAATTTTGTAGATAATCTGTTGTATTAGGATTATTTATTAAATATCCCATCTTTAAAAAAATTCTCCATTGATTTTTTTTTTTAAGGTCACTTGTCTCATTCACGAAGTTTTAATTGATATGAAAGTCTGTTTCTGAGCTCTCTATTTGGTTCCATCAGCTTATTTGCCCTTCCCTTCCCAATACATTCTGTCCATAATTCTACTCTATAGGAAGTCTTGATCTCTGGTAGGGCAAGCCTTCTCACTTTGTCTTCTTCAGCAATGTCTTGACTGTTTTCAGCCCCTTTCTCTTCTGTGTGACTATATGGATCAAATAAATATCTGAATGGAATCCTATTCCTTTTATGGATTTATTTAGGGAGACTCGACGTTTTTGCAATATTGAATAGTCCATTCATGGACATGCTTTTCTTCTCCATTTATTAGGGTCTTTTCTTAAGCATTTTAATATTGTATTTTTCTCAATAAAGATTTTACACAGTATGCATTAGCTTTCTAGGCAACTTACAGATTTCATTGATTTTGTGAATGAAATCTCTTGCGTTAAATTTTCTTTTCTTTTTTTTTTAAGATTTTATTTATTTATTTGACAGAGAGAGATCATAAGCAGGCAGAGAGAGAGAGAGGGAAGCAGGCTCCCCGCTGAGCAGAGAGCCCGACGTGGGACTCGATCCCAGGACCCCGAGATCACAACCAGAGCCGAAAGCAGTGGCCCAACCCACTGAGCCACCCAGGAGCCCCCTCTTGCGTTAAATTTCCTAATCGTTTATTATTTATAGACATCGCTTGACTTTTTAATACCTTTGTGGCAATGTAATTCACATACCATACAATTCATCCACTGAAAGTATACTATTCAATGGTTTTTGGTATATTCAAAGATATGGGAAAAAAAGATATAGTCTTGGATATAAATCTAGATAGATTGGAATTTTATCTTATGGAAACTCTTGTGATGACTTGCAGCACAGACTGGAGTAGGAAAGCCAGACTCTCAAGCAGAAGGCCTTCCTATAGTCAAAGTGAGTAATAGTGAAGACTCTTCATTTGTTCCTCATTAATTTTAAGATGGAGTCCAACCAATTAACTCACCCTGATTGACCAGGGCTGACGTGGTCTTTCCCCTCCTTCTCTGCCTCATTTCCCGCCTCGCCGTCTCAGCTCCAGCCTCACTGGCCTCTTTCAGTTTCGTGAACCTGCTACGTTCCTTTTGATCAAATGGTTTGAATAAATTATGCCATCACTGAGTAACTCTCCCTTCTCTCAGCATGCCACATTCATTTTTCTCATCAACTTCTACTCATGCTTCATGTCTCAATCCTTAATTGCGTTCTTCTCTTTCAGAGCACTCATCTCAATTTACAGTCATATATTTATTAGTGTTTTCTTGAGCAACATCTGTCTCTCTTACCAGACTGTAAATTCCATTGCTGAGGCAGGGACAGTCTGTGTCTGTTTCTCTTTGCCTAGTTCCCTGAACAGAGCCCGGCATAGAATAGGCCCTTAATGCATATGTATTAAATGTATAAATTTAAAAAATGAATTTTATGAATTAAGGAAGGTGAAGTCAGTAGGAACAAAATGGTTAAGAAGAAGAGGAGATGGCAAATTTTTTTAGAAAAAGAACTGACTTGACGTGGTAATTGACTAAATATGGGGGTGAAAGAGGTAGAGAAATTAGGAATAGTTCCTAAGTTTAACCCTTTAGTGAGTAATCAAGAGAGAAGCTGTGCTATTAATAGAAATATGGAAGCCAGAAAGAGGATGAAATTAATTTTAGATATATTAAATCACTATGAAGATTCTGAGGAAGACAATATCCAATGGGCAATTTCAGGTATATGGAAATTAAGATTTTGGACATGTTTTCAGAATGAAACAAACACTCCTCTAGGAGAGTGGAAGAAATAAACCAAAAGAGAATAAACAGAGTAGCAGGGGGCCTGGGAGCTAGATCCTGACAAATGTCTATTTTAAGGAGCCAGTAAAAGGAAAAGGACTTGACAAAGGTGACATGGGAACAGGCAGAGAGATGGGGACGTGAGGTTGATGATGCCATGGAAGTCATGGGAGGAGTGAATCCCACTGAGTGGAACATCCACACTCTTGAGGAAGAATGAGGACTGAAAATTAGCCACTGATCTTTAGATGACACCCTGGTGACTTTTGGGAGCCAAGCTTTCATAGAGCATGAGGAAAGGCAAGATACTGATTTTAGGAAAAGAAGGGATTGGTTGTATAGATTGGTGATTTAAGAAGTGTAGCAATGGAAAGAAAATAAAAATAAGATTGTAAATATTGTAAGAAACATCAAGGAACATTTCTCAAATTATTAGGAGTCTGAATGTGCTCACAAGCAGAGGCGAAGAGGTCTGTGGAGAGGAATTGAAGGGGCTGCTAATGGGGTCAGTCATGCTCACTGAGGGAGAGAGGAGGGATCAGGAAGAAGTGACCAAATAGGTGGTATGGTTAACTTGAGTAAAGAGGACACTCTTTCTGGAAGGAGCAAAGTCTTGAGGTGGAGGATATCACCCTCAGTTGGGTAGGAGATTATCATTTCTTGTCAAGACTGTTGACGATATTGGAGTCAGAGGGTGGACTGAGTGCTTGAAGGACATGGGCAATAGGGAACAGGTGTCCACATCCCCAGTATTCTCCATTTGCACAAGCTCAGACTGTGGGAAAAAATGGGATATTGCTCTAGAGCAAGCTGTCTGTTGTCTAGGCCAGTAGTGACACAGCCTCTTTAAAATGCTCCAGAAGCCATGAGAACCCAACTCGGGGGTGCGGTGGCGGGGGGGGAAGAAGAAGAAAAAAGAAAAAAGGAAAATAAAAAAAAAGAGAGAAGAAAAAAGAAGCACCCAGAGGTGCTGAGGCTGACATGCAGCAGCTGTCACAGTATATTCTGGGACTGTGCTCAACATCTGGCTCCAGACATGACCTGCCTCCGATGAGCCCCCTCTGAGGACTGTGGGAAGGGACAACTTCCTGTGCACACAGGTGGAGGAGACCATACTTCTAGTCTCCGGCTGTGTCTCTGGTCCAACCCAGCAGCCAACACCCTTCCTTTTGGCCATGAACTCTAATGCATGATCAGGCATAGGGCAGCTCATAGTCAGTAATGAAAATCTCTTATGTTTCCTCTCAACAATTTCAAAAGGGTTTTCCCAAAATGTGATCTCACTCATTTCATGCTCATGGTGCCATGGCATTATTGTCCTCAATCTGAAGATGCCAATCATTAAATGTCTTGAGTAAGGTCATGTGGCTGACATGTATGGAGTGCTTCTGGTTTGAAAACCCTGGCTCTTATAACCACCCACGGGTCTACCTGACCGATCCACTTTAGTGGTGAGGAGGTGGGTTCTAGAAATTGGGAGGCAAGAATGGAAAAAAAAGAAAAGAGAGAGAAAAAAAAGTGACAACGCCGGATGGCAAAACCCTGTATTTATCACTCAGCGGGAACTTGCCAGAGATAGCCAACTCCTTCTGGGGGCCAGGAAGCCATTCTTATTTCTCCTGGAGGGAACACATGGCACCTCTAAACTTAAGATCTTCTCATGGAAATGAAAAGTTTAGTGAGTTCTTAGAAGCAGTAGAGCAGGGCATTTTTTGTGTGTATTTGGTGACCACGGCGGTGGTTCGGACACGGACAGGAGGCAGAAACCTCTAAAACTGTACTTGTCAACATTAGGCAAACCCCATTACCTGAAGCACAAGGGAGAAATGGCCTGCTTCCTCCTCCTTCACTTTGGATGTGTGCTGGTCCATCCCAGGCGAAGGGCACTGACGGGATGTGTGACTCCAGGCAAGTCGCTTCATCTCTCTGGGCCTGGGCTTTCTTTCCTGGAAAACAATGAGCTTGCACTAGACGATTCCCAAGATCTGACTAACTTGAATATCCTCTAAGTCTATGGTTCTTAGGAAGATGGAAATCACGACAGCAGGAGGAATAAAGTTTCTTCACACAGTCTTCCTGTTCAAGGCTGTTTTCGGATTTCCCTTAAGGGCAGTGAAATCATTGAGCCCGTGAAACATCATTTTCTAGGTGGTGGGCTGTGCCTTTGTGCTATTTGTAGAACTAACGAACTAATTAACCAAGCAATTAACTAACTAATCAACTGACTGACTGACTGACTAACACATACCTGAGCAGTAGCCAGAGAGCCAGGAAGGAGCCACAGCGAGGATTCCCTGCTGTGGAAAACTGTGTGGTGCTGAGGCCTCCCTTCAGCAGGCCTAGCCCTACAGCCTCCTACAGACTCCAAACGTGGGCAACAGGCTTTAAGTTAAGCCCCCTAGACTGGCCCTTCAGTCAGGCCACTGGGCCTTGGACTCCCTCATTTCCAAGTAGGAGTTTTTTCCAATGCTCGAGTGGCCAGACGGCAGCTTTGGGTTGTTTCCCGACGGCAACCCCATACCTGCCTAGTGCTCCTCAGCTCACAGGGCACCGGTGATTTTGGTTTCACGAGGCCGTGCCAAGTGTGGAGAGGCCCTGTGTGCACTTTCTGTCACGTGTCCCGGTGACTCAGGCCCTTTCTGGTTCATGCTTGTCAGAGTATGGGAACCAGGGAGGAAAGGTGAGAATAAGCCTTTGCAGTTGTAGCTCTCAGGGAGGGTCTGGGGTTGAGTAACTGCTGTTCCACAGGTTGCCCTGAACCTGCTTAATGTGAGCATAATAAAGTCATGGTGGGGCAGCAGGACTGCTGTTTCCAGAGGAAGTTTCTAGAACCATGTCTCCAGCAGCAGCCAGCCAGAATCATCTAAGGGGAAAAAAAAAAAAAAAGAATCTACATTTCACCACTTCCTTTAGGGAAAGAGTTTGGTATTTAACCACCTCATCACCAGAGATATTTTTTGGGGCTATTTAACCTGAATCCACCCTGCCACGTTTCAGCGTGTGTCCTCTTATTCTGGGAGACAGAGTGGAAAATTCATTCCGGGACAGGAGGAATGTCTAAGCAACGGTAAGGGAAGATGCTTATGCCTGCTTTATTTTCTCTTCCCTGCCAATCTAGAGCCCTTTCACACTTGATTTCAAAGGGCCCTCCACCCCTGTCAGGAATCTTTCTCTGTCTAACCCTTCTTTTCCGCAGACGAGACCGGAGCCCTCAAGCTCAGAGTTTTTTTGATCACCCCTTAGTTCTTGCTGACAGGCTATTTTGAAAATACATTGAGTCAATTTCAGGGCACAGTGCTCTGTATTCCCAAGTAGGGTTGGTTCTCCTTAATGCAATTGTGATGTTGTGAAAAATGCCCGGGCTTGGCATTCGAAGTCACAGAGTCACCCCTTGCCAGCAGCTACTCGAGAGGCTCAACCTCTGAGAGACTCAGTTAACTCATCTGGAAAACAGAGAAAATGAGGGAAAACGGCTTTCACTTAACAGGTGATCCACAGACCCTAAGTAATCTTCTGTAAGGGCAGGGCCTATCTCTAACTCATACTTCTGTAGTTTTTCTCTATAAGGCCTCAGTGTTCTACTTTGCCCCTAGGGTAAGCTTCCTGAGCGCGGTTCCGTGATCTTCTCTTTAGCAGTTGAGGACAAGCAAGCTGGAAAGCATTTGGGGCCATTTTGAGGTCTGGTGAAGTCTGGAGAAGTCCAAGTTGGAGGCTCTCCACTCCAGGTGGGTGGAAGGAGATGGGGAAGACGGTGCTGGGGAACGAGGTGAGGCAAGACGCTTGGACTAGGAATCCAGGGCAAATGGAAAACCTGAGGATTTGGTCCTAGAAGAGAAGTTGGGTGCAGGCATATGTGGGAGAAAAAAAGGGGCCAGTCATGGGCCCATTGAAAAGAAAATCTGCCTCTTGTAAATTCACCGGCTCTTCAAGTTCACCTTTGTACTGCCTTGTCTGTATTACTGTGTCATTTCTGTAAGTCCGTTCGGCTCCTTATCTGGAGGAGGTGGGGTTTCTTCATCCAGGTGTGTAATTTACTACCTAGGAGGGTGCAGAAGGAAGCCGCGGGAATCACTTCCCCCAGAAAGCACGGATCTTGCCTTCATCTGCTTCCTTAGTTCTCCTCTGCACAAGGGTGGGAGACCCGTGCAATGGCTACAGGGCCGCCCCCCGTGAGTTCAGGGACAAATGTTGACACATTGACACCAATGTGACCCCAGGTGAAGCGGGCGGGATTGCTGCAGGATTGAGCAAACCACTCTAAAGTGTGCTGCTGAAGGAAATGAGATTTGGGTGGGAGACAATAAGCGTGGGGATCAATGAGGGCCAGGGAGGGATTTGTTTACAGAAGGCGAGGCCTTCTCTTTCTTTCCAGGAGGCCAGACGATTGGAGGAGGCCAGGGAGATTCTTGGAAGGTCCAGGACAGGGGAGGTCAGGTCCTCCACTCCACAGCCCATCTCTTAGGTCAAAGCAAGTGATGCCATCTGGCAGCTCCTGCTCGTTGATTTGTTTTCCTACCACAAGTGCCTTGACCCAGGCTAGGGTACCAGGTGGTAGATAGATGCTGGTGCATCATGGGTTTTGTTTTGTGGAGCCTCAGAACGGCGTTAAACACATTCTTTAGTTTGTATTGCATTCTGGTTTTGTTTCATTATTTGTTTTTCCTGTTCATCCCTGATCTTCATCCCCAGTTCTCTTCCGCCTCTTCCCTCATTCCTGCTCCCCCCAACCACCAATTCCTGATGCACGCAAGACTTTCTCTAATGATAGGACAAGTAGGCATGTATACACGCTCCCTTGGCTCTCTCAAGAGTTTCTCTGGGCACATACCCAGCATGGGGGGAATGCCGGGCATAAAGTACGTGCTCACTTAATTTCACTAAGTACTGCCTGGTTGCTTTCCAGAATGGCTGTTCTGGTTTAATGTTGGTCTGGAAATACATGGACACATCTACTTCCCTGAGTCTGCCCATCACTTGGTATTACCCAGATTTCTAATGGTTGTATCTTGGATGTGTGTGAAATAGTATATTGCTGTTTTAAAATTTGTAGTTCTGATTTCCAAGTCTTCCTAGAAATACAGGTCTCATCCCATACTTGGTATCTATTCTCTAAATTATGTATTGTTACATGTTTTGCTCATTTGGGGTGGTCTCCAATCTTTTTCATGAAGATTCCTGAGTTTCTTATATATGCTAGACATACAATTATCCATGTTTATATGGAAACTATAGCTTTGTTTGGTGTTCTTGTCCTGTTTTGGAATCAAGGTTTTATTTATTAACCTCACAAAGTGATTGATAATTTAATTTCTATAATGGCCATTTATCTACGTAAGCTTTTAATTTATTCCTTGCCAATTTTGGTACTTTATAAATTCACTGTAATGTGTCTAGGTGTGGATGGTCTTATTTATTTTCTATGTCATATGACACTCTGTGGGTCCTTTCAATTCTACTTCTCTCTGCCGTATCTTAACATTTTATTGTTTCTTTTTTAGGGAAAAATGATGTTTATTGTGCTTGTTTATTGTTAATTAATGTAAGTCTCATAGTATTTTCCTGCATTTGTTTCTCTTCTTACTAGAGTACTTCTTCCAAGAGAATATTAAAAGACATTTTACATATGCCTGAGATACCATTAGCTTGCCCAAAATTTTAAAAATAGTCTAATTGGTATTAAAATTCTAGGTTGACAGCTCTTGTCTTTCAACAGTGGAAAAATTATTCTTTTGGCCACCATCTATTGTTGATATTGAGAATTCTTGTTCCTTTTCAGGAGACCTACACCTTCTCTCTGGAAACTTTTAGAATTGTCATTTTTATTTTTGGTTTCTTGAAACACACATTTATTATTATTTTTAACCTTCAGAGCTTTCATGACATGATGGCAAAGGAATAAGAACTGGTACAAATTACCAGCAATAAAGAGAATGTGGAGAGGTCTTCAGAGGATAAGCAATTGTGTGATACATGGACTGTGGGAAGTAGGAGAAGGACTGGGGGCTGATGAAGTGAGGCAGACAGAGGAAGATGCAGTGAAGAATATACTCGGTGCAGACCACTGTCAAGGGAAATTGTTCTTGCAAATTCCTGGGAGGGCTCAAAATCTCTTGATTTGATGGTGGGCAAGAGGAAGATTTGGGCTGAGAGAAATCCCCGCCTTCTCCACCCTGAGGTCATGGGGTGGGGGAAGGATCATTCCTCTCTAACAAAACTGAACAACCTGTTGTTAGTGCAGGAGCTAATGACACTTCTGGATCCATTTCTACTCACCCTGAAATGGAAGCCAATAGTCAACCAATGCCTGCTGGTGTATGGTGTGTTCACAGTCAGCTTTGCTCATCCCGTCAATGACTAGGTATTTGAGGGAATTACGGTACATGAAAAGGAAACATTGTGAAATAGAGGAATGACCCTGTAAGAAAACAAGAGATAACTCAAGGTAAATAAGGAGCTTGAAAGAGGCAAATTTATATCCTCAGAGATATTCATGAAGACACCACTTCAGTTAAGCAAGATGCTATGACATGCCAACTAAAAAGGTGGAGGAGAAAATAAAGAATAAGGAAAAGAAAAAGAGTATAAAATGACCACCACCAACAAAACAAAAGGCATTTAGAATAATCCAGGAGCTCAATAACCACTGGAGAGGAGAACTAAAAAGACAAATATGCGGGAAGGAAGTATTAAAGAAACATTATAAGAGAATCTCCCAGAGTTGAAAGATACAAAAGTTGAGAAAGAAGTGTTTACTTAGTACCCATCATGAGGCAACATAAAAATGTGGAACACTAATAATGAAAGGAAAAATTTAAATGTCTCCAGAGAGAGAGAAATGAAGAAAAATATGAGAGACAACCTCCGAGTAAGTGGGCATTGGAGACTTATAAGAACAACATGAGGTGTTAGAAGATAATAAAGCAGTGCTTCAAATTATGAAGAAAATAACTTTCAACTAGAAGTCTATATCCAGCAAAAATCACTGTGAATTTTGAAGGCAGAAGAAAAGACATTTTCAGACAGAGGAATTTTGAAGGCAGAAGAAAAGACATTTTCAGACAGAGGAGGAGGACATTTCAGACAGAGACATTTTCAGACTTAAGAAAGTCTTAAGGCGGGACGCCTGGGTGGCTCAGTTGGTTAAGCAGCTGCCTTCGGCTCAGGTCATGATCCCAGCGTCCTGGGATTGAGTCCCACATCGGGCTCCTTGCTCATCAGGGAGCCTGCTTCTCCCTCTGCCTCTGCCTGCCATTCTGTCTGCCTGTGCTTGCTCTCTCTCCCTCTCTCTCTCTCTCTCTGACAAATAAATAAATAAAATCTTAAAAAAAAAAAAAAAAGAAAGTCTTAAGGCTACATATCTCTCTAAGGAAGTCACTGGAGAATGTACTTTTGCAAGATGAGGGAGTAAAGCCAGCCAGAGGGGAACTTGGGTTTTGGAAGCAGCCCCTGAACCCTTGAGCAGCCGTGAAGGGAAATGCAGATGACAATCTTGCTGAAGGTCTAGGGAGAGATCAGTACAGATTTCACCGTGAAGGAAACACTAATTTGTATCCTTTGCTACTTAGGAAGACATTATAAGCACAGAAAGGTTAAGTCAATTGGCCAAGATCACCCCAATGATAAGTAGTTCGTTAACAATCTGGACTTGGCCAGAATGACTTCCTAGCCTGAACCCTTACTCCTTTATCATACTTTGCTTCTTTTTGTCCATGATCTTAAAGTGATCCAAAGTTTCCACGGGGCAAATAAAAATAGAGATATGTTCTATGTGTGCCAAACCCTGATTTATTCGAGTCAGAGGGGGAAAAAAAGCCTATATAAAATTGATGAAATAACAAATAGTTATCTCCAGAAATAGTTTCTGGAGAAATGAAGGGAACCACCAGGAAAGAAAGTTTAAAAAAGTGAAAGGTTTGGTTGAGGAAGAGGGCCTGAGGAAGGGGAGAAAGAAGGCAAGAGATTGTTTCACTGCATTTGAAATCTTCTGCTCCTTTAACAATTATTAAATCCTGCACACATATTATTTAAAAAGTTTACATTTTTATTTCTTTGTATTTTTAAAAGGGTGAATAGGGCTCGTTTGGGAGAGAGGCCAGGTGAGGAGTTAGGGCAGTGCATGGAGGCACAGAAGAGCCAGGAGTTCAAGGCTTGGGGGAGACTGGTGTGCTTTATAGAGTGCCAGCCCTGCAGGGGGGCTGGGCTTGCTAGGAGAAGCTGGACATGGCTCTGGAAAAGTAGACTAGGGCAAGGCTGTGGAAAGCATTGAATACCATGCTAAGAAGTTTGGAATTTCCTTTGTTGGCAACCGGGAACCATGAGAAGTTTTGAGCAGTGTGATCCCATCTGTGGTTTTCAAAGGCTTATCCTCATGGTGACATCCTTATAGTAGAATTTGAAATGTGGGGACGCCAGGAGGCAGGGGCTATCACAACAATCTTAAGAGACTCTTGGGGACCTGAAGTAAGGCTTTCAACCTGTGAGGCAAGAGAAGCTCCAGACCTGTGACTGGAAGGGAAAAATCTTCCTGCCACTGTGGCTGCCTCCCAGGACTGCCACCCTCCAGACCTGGCTCTGCGGTGGGCTAGGGTGGCCCCTGCCCCCCTCTACCCCGCACCCCCTCCACCCCCGCCCTGGGTGGCAGTGGGTAGGTTTGGTGCCATTGCCCTTCCCCTCCTCTTTCAGGAGCCACTAGGAGCAACCCCTGGGCCACAGCTTATTCTAGGGTTTCAAACCTTACTATAAACCATTTTTTGGCCACTTTCCAAGACAGGTTTTAGTTTTCAGTACAGGATTTTTACCAACTTTCTTCTCACTTCCCTCCACACCCTTTAACGATTCCCTTGGTTTTTATAAGCCGTTTTTCAGATTTTTCCTCCTGCCTTGCCAACTCATCTAAGAAATAGGGTTTTTTTTCTCCCCTCCTCCTTTTATTATTAGTATTTTTAAAATAATAAAATGGAAAAAATGAATGTTTGTAAACTTCTGGCCTCTTGCTTTCTAGGTTCACACCCACTGGACCCCTGTGTCGGAGGCTTATAACAACATTCCACGCTGTTGGGTGTGCGTGTCTGTGTGACCGCAGCTCTCAGATGGCTTCAGCCCTGCTTCTCCTGTTCCATTACTTCCTTCCGGCCAGGTTACTAACTCCCATTCCTCCGGTCCTCCTGCCCTCCGGTTGCCAGGCAACGCATTTCAGGGGCAAGAGAGGCTGGTTGCCACTGCCCCACCCGAGAAACACCTTTGGTCTTTCTCCCTCCTGCAACAGCCCAGCTGGGAGTTGAGCAACTCGCTGAAGGTTAAAGGCAGCCATCCGTAACTGTGGCATTCTCCACTCGGCGTGAACCTGACTCATGAGGGGAAATACTCGAAGGCAGGGATGGGGTGAAGTAGTTAGCTTTCCCTTCATGCCCAAAGGCCATGTGCATCCTGCCTCCCAGCAGGAGAGGGTCAAAGTTAAGCTGAATAGGTCTTTGTGCATTTCAGGAATGTGAATTTCATTTCTTTCTACACCTCTCTTCCCACTGACCGCCCTTGAGATTTAGACAGGGCACAGCAGAAATGGCAGAGTCACTTGTTACCAGAGGTTGAATTTGGGGGCTGGGAATCTACTTTCCTAGTACCCAGCAGTCCATGGGACAGCGTAGGCATCATTTGGGATTGTTAGAAATGCAAACCTCTGTCCCACTCTGGACCTGCTGACCACCTGGAATCTGCATTTTGTCAGAAGGGCCAGGTAATTTGTATGCACTCTGAGAACCCTTGGTCAAATACTCTACTGTCAACTTGGTTGGGATGACAGGTGTGGCGGACAGCAGGACTCGTGTTCCAGAGACTTCTGCCTTTCTGTGCTCAGTGGCACGTCATAGAGCAGTAGCCCAGGGGGTCTTTCCTTCTTTCCATCAATCCTTACGTTACTCAGGGTGTGAGGTTAGACGTGTTCACTATGTTATCTCATCTCATCCGCAAACGATCTTATGGGATAACAAAGCACATTCACTGATCTCATTTTAGACAATAAACCCTCATTTTATTGATGAGGAAATGACTCTCTTGTTCAGAGTCACAGAGCTAGGAGCTAGACTTAGGCTGGTGACTGCTGAACATCTCACTTTCCACCTTCTTTTTCTATGTGACAGAGGCTGGAACTTCCAGTCCTTTTCAAAGTGAAGCTCAGAAAAGTAATTACTATAGAAAAAAGGAAAGCAATCAGCAACATAATGCAGGGTTTGGTCTGAGTCATAAATTCCATCATGTAGGGATAAAACTAAGGACTTTTTCTTGAGGCTCTGCAAACGATTCCAGTAGTTCAGAGGCCCTTTTGAACAAGAGGTTACATGGATTGAGTTTCAAAGAAAAGAATGTAAAAAAAAAAAAAATCTTCCAGATGCGAATGGCCTCCAGATGTGTGTATGGCTCTTCCAGATGGGTGGAAGTCTGGGGTGGGGGAGGTGGGGCGAGATGCCTCACATGTCTGCAAAATGGAATGGAAAAACTGCTCGCAGCCACAGGGGAAAGTACGACAAGGGGAAGAGAGATGAAATGGGAGAGGTGGCATCCAAGTTCAACTCGTCAGCGTGGGGCCAGACTAACTCGAATTCAGAATCATTCCCACGTGAGCTGACCTTTACATTCGGTGCAAGGAGGTCACACCCCAAACGTGCGGCTGGAGAGAAACCTCTGAAGGTTTTTGCCTGCAGGAACTCAGGCTCCTTGGACCTGAGCGAATCCGATTGGGCCCCTTCGAGGTTTCCCCGGGGCCGAGGCTGCCAGGCTGGTAGGACCGGCTCAGAGTCCCGCGGGGAGAACAGAAGTGAGGCCAGAATGCGGAAGGAGGAGAAGCCAGGAGCTCTCGGGGCTTTTCCTGCTCCAGCTTCTGAATCAGCCACTCATTCTTCGGGGCATCTCCCGCTTTGTTTCTCCACAATGGTGAGGAGGTCCCAGGTTTCTCAGATGAGTAAATCTGAAACCGCAGAAAACGGAGGCCTCGTGGCCAAGTCATCAGGGTTTGTCACATCTCTGAGAATCCGAGCCATGTTCAGACTCCTGGCCGCAAGGCATAAAACCCCTTTCTTTCCCTCTGTTGGCATCTTCACCTCCTCCAGGCAGACCTGCCAAATTGAGCTCCAGGGGTACGACTCCCAGCTTCCCACTTGTCCCTACCTTTTTCTTCTTCTATGTATATAAAGAGTGTCCTGAGCCTCCATTTCCATGCCATTCTGGAAGTATGTTTTTCCACAACACAAACAACTCACTCTGTGCTGGTCTCTCTGGAAGGTGGGAGGGGGGAAGTCCACATTTTTATTTCCCTCTAGGGGTTCTCAAGATCTAAAGAATACATTCCAACAGAATGAGTAAATTTAAGTTGCTAATTATTTATATTATTAAAACATGTGCATATGCAACAATGCCTATATACTGATCACACAGACACTCACACTGGTATAATTTCTGGCCAATAGGTTAACAATACCATTAATAATTACTAAGTTGACAAGTTAATTAGCCATCTTCTGTGTTTCCTCTGTGGGACCTAATGTCCTGTGATCTGTAGCCCAACACAATTACTTAAAGGCCACAGCAATTGGAGGTTAATAAATGATATAATTGGAAGGTTCTGAGATCATTGCAGATTGAACCCAGGATCGGTGCACTCTGGATACACAGGAAGCTGTTATTACTCTGAGATTTAAGTGTCAGGAAGTACAGTAGTTTCATGAACAGCATAATCAACATCATCACTATTGGTGAATCGTGAGTTCTTTATTTCCGTTTGTTTTAATCTAATCAGATTTGACTTCTCAAGCTACTGTTTCAGTTTGATTTTAGGCATATTTTGATATCTCCACAAGTACCTCATTCAGTTTCATGAAACTGATTCTGTCCTGATTCACTAGGACAGATATACATTTTTACATTTTTTGTACTTAAACTCACTTAGAACTGATTTAAGACCTAGGGGGAAAAATGACTTTGGTTTAGTTCAATCACATGGTTCGGGAAATGTATATACTTCATTCTGACTTTTAACAATGAACTTGGTGTGTTTTACCCCTCTGAATCAGACAGATTTCTGTCTGGCATTTGTGGTGGCAAAGGTGTATCATTTTGTCCTTGTAAGCTGGTTGTCTTCCTTGTGATTTTGAGAAGATTCCAGGGATCCCAGTGTCACAGTTAGCTCCAAAGTGCTGCACAGGAGGACTTCGAGCATTGCCTTCTGCTCAGGCTCCAGGATTCTAGAAACTGTCCACCTTGTGATAGGCTTTTCCCATGCCTCCAGCCCAGAGTCACACATCTGCGGCAGGAGACCCGGTGTTTGGGTTCACTTCCTTCCCTGGTGCTCAGCAGGCCTGTCCAGAGAAGAAGGAAGTGGCCTTTCTCCTGTCACAGCTTGGGTCCTTGCGCAAGAGGACCCCACCATGTACTCTCCAGCTCACTGCTCCTCAGCAGTGACTGAAGCTCGAAAACCCAGCCCTTGTCTTTGGATTCCAAAGGTGTAATTTCGTGTGGAATGTTCCTCTCTGTTGACTTGTTCTCCACCTTTCTTTTCACCTGTCTGTTATGCGTAGCTCTACCCTCTTGCATGTGTTAATTTAATCCTTCGGTGACCTAAGCTAGAGAAAATGTCTCAGCAATAAACTTTTCTCTGTCTATAAGGGTTTTCCTAGGATGTGACACTTAGTCCTCTAATGTTCGTATTTTAGATTAAATCTACCATTTATTGTATGCCTGTGTTCCAAGGAACTGTATTTATTACATTAATTGTTACTAACCCCTCATTCAGCTAGGTAGCATTATCCCCATTTTACAGATGAGGAGACTGAGGCTTCAGGGAGACTGAATGCCTCTTCCAAGGCCCTGCAGCTGGAAATCAGATAAATCCGGTTCTTCTGACACCAGAGTCTCTTCTTTGTGGACATCCAGTCTGGTTCAGGTTACCCCAGGAGGCCCTCTTTGATTTCAAGAAACTCTAAAATTCCCCAACCAAATCTATTTTCATTCACTTTATTTAAAAACAACAATGCTGGCATGTCTCAGAGGCAGTGTAATGAAGTGAAAAGGAGAAAACAGAGCTGTAGACTGAAAGACCGGAAATCAGTCCCTCATCCCGGAAAGGAAGATTTCGGGTTACCAATAAGTTTCCCTCCGGATGACTTTTGCCAAAGGTGCATGAACCTGTTACCACTTGTTTCGCTCAGTGGATGGATTTAATTCTGAAGCTGAACCTGCTTGAGGAGATTCCTTCTAAGTTCATGACTCTGGTTGTGGAAAAGCAGAACGAACTGGGAGGTCCTGGTGATGGAGCACAGAGCCCAAGGTATCTGAAGGAGATACAGCAGGATGGAAGGTTCTGTTTATCATCAAACAGTGTACAGTGCAGGCTTTCATTCTAGAACTTGTAACAAGATAGGGTTCTTATTAAAAGAAAATATAAACCATTTTCCTCAAGTTTATGCTCTGACACCTTTAAGGACAACATTTCTTGGCCACCAGAGGACAAGTCTATGTCAGCACAGAGTAGGAATGTTGTCAAGTGTAGACTTCTCCCCTCATTGTGACTCCTTCTATGGAGTCTTTGAGGTAGGATGTGAGGTCCTAACAGTATCATTTTTTGGGGGAAAAAATGATGACACTCCATGTTTTTGCCCTGCTTCTAGAACCCTGAAGATAGTCCTGAGGAGATCGAACAAGTCCTCCAATGGAAGCCCTAGATCTGAAAGGCACAGTAGAACTCTTCAATCCTCTCATGAGAGATGGTATTTCTGGAAGATGCACAGAAGACTTCTCCTATGGCATCAAGGAGACTATTAAATGCAGAAAGACTACAAAAGAAAGGGTGTAATTTCTAAGCACTCAAACTTTTAGGACAGTGTTTTTTCATCTGTTTATTGTGTGCATTTACAGGAAAGAAGGCCAAACCCTTCCCGGGATGCCCTCTTGGTCATTTTTGCCAATAGTGGAGGTGGTATTAGGGGAAGGAGACCAGAGCTTCTGTTCCTTTGGTTATATGTGATGTTTGCCCAGGAAATATGAGCAAACATCCTGGAATCCTTATCCTTCTGTATAAACTGGCTTATGGGTTGATTCTACAGAGGCTATCATATTTACAGATATACAATGATACCCCTGTGGAGAGTCTTTCATCATAGGATTTCTTGGCTTAGTCATCTCACCCCTTATTTGCAGAGATGAGTATAAAAACCAAGAGAGGTCACTAGTTGCAGAACAAGCAAAACACGTTGGGAGCCCAGCCTTCTTCAAGCTGGCCATGTAGCCAGACCCTGGGTCCGGCCTGTGGGTCTCCTCTGTACTCCCAGCCCTGGACATGTACCCTTCCTGCAGTAGGCACATGTGGTTAGTGGGCTGGATTCAGCCCAGCTGCTGTTGAGTCAGCTGCAAATTCAAGCTCAGTTAGGTTCCTTCATTAATGCCAATCCTCCAACAACAATATTGTATATCTATGGGTCACACACTGCATTGGACACCAAGGAGAGGAAGCGGGGGCTGCGACATGGCAACATTTCACTGGCACAGAAGAAAGGGCAGACACAGTCTTGTCCCTGTCCTTAGAGAGGGCGTTGCTGAAGCCATTAGAATGAAGCCATTAGAGCACAACTGGCGTATTTGATCAAAACGGCAAAGAAAAGAGCATGAAGGACGCATCCAAGGAATGAGCATCTGTCTCCTAGCGGTGGAGCCAGGCCAAGGCTTGAAGGAAGGAGGGACACAGACTGGTTCAGAGAGAAGGGGAAACCGTATGGGAATGTTACTGTAAAGGCAAAGAGTGAGACTCTTGTCGGTGAATGGGGGACTGGATAAGCTACGAAGTACACTAGAGCCAAAGGTCCACGTTGTACAGTAGCAGGGGTGAGGGGACCGAGGCGGGGGCAGGGGTGGGGAGGTAAGGAGCCATCTACAGGTCTTGAATTAGATATGAAATGGTCTTTGAAGCTGGTGATTCTGAGGAGCTTAGGTGGTATCAATTAACATAAAAAAACACAGAAACCAAAGCAATCCCTAGGAAGACAGACCTAACAGTCTAGCCCTGAGAAGCTTAAAAGATGAACTAGTGTTGATACCTTTGGAATGGAGAAAAAAACCCGGCAAAACAGGAAGTAAGGCAGAGGAATCATTAGCAGGATTCAGCAAAAAAAGGAAAAAAAAGGCTTTGGGATTGGAAGAGTGCTATTGAATGTATTTATTTTTTAACTTTTCATCTAAATTCAATTTAGGTAACATATAGTGTGTGACTAGTTTCAGGGGTAGAATTTAGTGATTCAGCACCCAATACTCCTTCCAGCAAGTGCCCTCCTTAATGCCCATCACCCAACTACCACATTCCCCAACCCCTTCCCCTCGAGCAACCCTCAGTTTGTTTCCTAGAGTTAAGAGTCTCTTATGGTTTGGTTCCCTCTCTGTTTTCATCTTATTTTATTTTGGCTTCCCTTCCATTGGATCTTGAAATTTTTGAGTTGGCAGAGCCCTGAGTTCAATATTCTTACTTTGCAAATGAAGCCAAAGGCCTACTCGGGTCAGTAAAGAAGTTGTTCATGCAGAGAAAACCGTGAACCTGTGAAGTTCCATTAGGCCCGGACATAATTTAGAAAATAACATAAATATATGTCAGGCTTCAGACCCGGAAACTCCTGTAATATAGTTGGGAGCCCAGAGGAAACGGAGTATTGAAGTTTGGGCTCATGACATCTGCATTCTGATTCCAGAAAACTTGACCCCTGGGAAGCCTGGATCCTCAGAGACCTTGGGGGGACAGAGACTTACTTTGCCTTGGGGCTAATATGGGTGGAGAGAATCTGGTTTGGAAAGCAGGCTAGGCAGAGGCCTGGTGGGATCTGGCAGTGATACCCTGCTTCTGGGGCTCCAGGGTCTGGGAGCTCTTCCGGGGTGGACCGTCCCAGTCTGGGTCGCCCGGCTCCCACCCAGACTCTTGTCAGCTTCGCACACTGTGATTACCCGTGACACTTCGGCCAGCACCATCTCGCCACACTATACCACATCCAAAAAAACAAACAAAAAGAATTTTAAGAACTTTCCCAGGGACTAGAGATATGTTTCAGCTTCATTTAAAATCCATCGTTAGAGCTGGGTTCCACAAATCTGTCAAATACTATAAATATGTATGAAGTCGCAGTGGCCTCCCACACCCACGGAGAGGCCGGTTGGTGGATGCATAACAGACAGGGAGAATTTTAAGTACATCCTGTTCCACCGAAGCTGACTTTCCCCCCCATTCTGCTCTCCCTCTTTTCTTTTGCTCTCTCTTGCTCCTCAACACTCTCCTTCCCCAGCAGAAAAAAATAATTGCTATGAAGGCTCAGCCTGGGCAGAGGCAAAGATTTCTTATTTCTCTTCCTTAAAATGTTGCAAAATCTTAAAAACTGCAAGGGAACAATCTTCCCTCCCTTCCCCGCCGCAACACACACACACACACACACAGACACACACACAGAGCTCTCCTCCAGCAAACAGGAAACTATCCCTGGGCTGTGGGACTCCTAAGCCAGGAAACTGGTCTTTGCTGCTCTGGCTACCTTCCCCTCAGGTTCTTCCTGGCCATTCAACGCAGTTCCAAAAATAGTAACCACGAAAACCAGAAGAAAAGATGATTTCATTGTCTAACCACTGCAACTTGTGGCCTGATTTGGGTGGTGGCTGATGGAGCCAATCCTCTGACTGGGCACCTTGAGAATTCTCTCAGGGTCAAAGCTGGTCCCTCCCATGGGAGGATTTCAACACCAGGTGCTCCCCGAGGAGCCGCCCATCTCTGGAGGGCAGAGAATCAGGCAGAGCTGGCTGGGCACACACGTGCCAGGGCACGTGCACATGCGTACACACTGCGAGTGAGACGGCCATGGAAGTCCGTGATCTCCCCCCTCCCCCGGGCACAACCTGGGCATGGGGCAGGCCGCGTACGCCCATCCTGGCTTGTGACAAACCTCTCCACGCTCTGAGACAGTCACTCCTGCGGGGATCTGGGGAATGTGCCTGTAGACCCGGCAGGCACAAAGAATTTGTACAACATGCTGAATTCCGTTCCCAGCACAACGAGCTGTCAGAGTGACAGGTACAGAGAGAACCCAGTTGTCTTCCAGGGCTAGGAGAAGAGGAAACTCGTTGGGGAAGTTGCAAAGGGCTGCCAGCACTTAATCCTGAGTAATAAAGGAGAAATCAAATCTTACCATGAAGTACCTCACCTCCATCCCTGCCGTGTAGATTAAACATCTCCGCACAGAGGTAAATACACAATGACTAAAAAGATCCATGTCCCTCAGTGTTGGGCTTACAGCCCTCAGGTCTGTATAAATTTGCTACCCCATCGGGCAAGTGGATTTTAAAAGAACTTCCATGCTCCTGGAACTTCCCAAAGTGTGTGGGGTTACAGGAGATATACAGGATCTGTGGAGCATCTTTGAGGACTTAATAGTTAATGAAGGAGAATGAACTAATTCAGCCGAAGTAACTGGAAACAAAATGCTCCAAAACGTGCCACTAAGCCCTGAGCACCTACCAGACCCTGCTCGGGGAAAGCAGCCATAAAAGAAAAGTGTGAGCAAATGCCTGCTCTCGGGGGGCTTATGCCCTGATGGGGAAATGAGTAGGATATGAAGAATTTTGGGATAGTAAGGAGATCGCTTAGAAAAACAGCGAAGCGGGGTAGGAAGTGTTGGGGAGGGCTTGCGATTTCAGAGCACGCGACCAGAAGATTCCTTACTAAGAAGGAGACATTTGAGTGAAAATGTGAAAGACTCAAATACGGAATTGCACGGTGCAAGCTGAGTTAAGTACTTAGTAGAGGGAAAAGCCAGTGAGTAAGTAGCCAGAGGGAATTCACTCAAGGAGGTGAGGTCAAGTCGAAACCTTGGAGAGCTGAAAAAGCTTTATCTAATCAGAAGAAAGAATGAAAGGGACCAGACTGGTATCCATATACTGAGATTTGGTACATTGCAATGAACGTTTTCTCTTATCTGTGTCCTGTATGTGACACACTTTAAAGAAAAACAGGCATATTGCTTAAATATCCCCTTTAGGCAGATACATCAACATCCAAAAATTTACCAGGATGTCCGCATGTCCCCATCGCTGCGTCTGGAACTTGGAGGAAGCAAGGTGTGGCACGGGTGTGGGAGCGTCCCTCGCTCTAGCAAGTGTTGGCAGGGGGGAGGTGGCACGGTGTGGGGGGAGGAGCAGGGAGGGCTGGGGTTCAAGTGCTGCTTGGCTACGTCCTAATCTTGTGACTGGGTATGCTACTTCATTCTCTTAGCCTCAGTTTCCTCATCTCCAAATTGGGGATGCTACTTTTTTTTTTTTAAACAAGGCTGTTGGAAGGTTCAGAAGGTACATATAAAGCATTCAGCAGGTCACACCTATTATTGTCATTATCAGGATATCACATAATGCTGCGAAATAAAATGATGGGCACCCTGTTATGGGTCTGAGGGGTACTAATAGCAGTGAAGCCTGGGTTTCACTGTGGAGCTCCCCACCCACTATAGATGACTAAACGGGGGACACGGAGAGGTTAAGTGACATATCCCTGTCACCAGAGGTGGGGGGTGTGCTTGGGTCGCGTCCTTGGACCTGGGGCTGCCAGAGCACGTTGTGGGAGTGGGGGCTGCAGCTGGGACAAGGGAGATGGGAAGAGGCAGGGAGGGTGTCAACAGGGGTGACCCAGGAGTAGGACTAAAGCAGACATCAGCCAAGAGGCCTCTTGTAAGCCGCCCTACAGAAGGGACATGCTCTCTGGCATCATGAAGCTGTGGACTGCCTCCCTGTCCTTCCCTGGGAGTGTCACTCAGAACAGGACCTTCGGAGAGTCAGCTCTGGGACTTCTGCTCTCCCCAGGCACTACCTCTTCCTTTTCTTTTGTTGATCTTGACTGCTCACCCCTGTGAGTGCTCAAAACCTTATGATAAAAACCTCATAAAGCTGACTATGACCCTATGAGAGTTTCAGGCATTTAATACTGGCTTGGATAAGACCTGAGGGAATTAAAAATTAAGTGAGTCAAGAAGGCCAGAAGGTACTTGACGGTTGGGGAAAAAAGCATGGGGTCAAGGGAGCTGAGTGTTTCAGAGCAAATGAAAAGTCCATGGTGGGTGATGGAGGCTGGCTGTCTGGGGGATAGAAGAGCAGGGCCTGCGGCAAATACCACATTCAGCTTCTGGAGTGTTTAAGTTACTTTGCAAGTGGGCATACTCACCCCTGAGCTCAGGCCCATCTCTCAGCATAGAGGGCAAGCTTTTCTGTGACTTTCTATACGTCCTCCCACGTACCATCCAGAGTCTCTTTCATGGGTGACCAGGGCCTCTCTTTGCTTCCCAGGGTCCAATAGGTAGGCATTCAAATCGTTGCTGATTCATTGATCAAAAGGCAGTTACTAGATTTAATTTATTTTAATTTATTTTTAACATTTATTGAACACTTATTATAAGCTAGGCACTCTGTTTTACCTGCATTATCTTGTCTTATTGCCATAAAAACTTTACGAAGCATGTATTCTAATTATATTTGTTTTGTAGGGAAGGAAACAGTGTAAGATAGGTTGCACGGTATGCCTAGGCCTCACAATAAGTAATATGGCCACAGCTGAAACTTGGCCACTGTCTAACACAAATGTCTGTGTGCTTGAACACAATGCTAGAGGCCTCAAATCCACCATCACTTAGGTTCTGACTTCTTTATATCTGTAAAAGTAAGTTCCTAAAGGTAGGAGGTGAGGGATCCAGGGGGGCTCAGTCAGTTGAGTGTCTGACTTCAGGTAGGATCATGATTTCAGGGTTGTGAGACTGAGCCTTGAGTTGGGCTCTGTGCTCAGCAGAGTTTGCTTGGGATTCTTTCCCTCTCTCTGCCCTTCCCCCCAACTTGCAAGCATACATGCTCTCTCTCAGATAAATAAACTAATTCTTTTTTTTTTTTTTTTAAGGAGATGCGTGATTTTGGTAGGGGGGGAGTCAAGAGACTAATGTACTTGGATGACATGAATGTTACAACCAAGACATTTCCACAGTCTTCTGTTCCCTCACAAATATGCTTTGTTCAATAAAAATAACAGAGCGCCAACTATGCTTAGACATGGTTGATAATTGGTGAGGATTCAAACCCCAAAGACCATTCTTGCCTTCCGGGATCTTATCATCTGACAGAAAGGGAGAGCCAGAAAAGTAAATGAATATTGTGTTTCCTTGTGATGAATGTCAAAGACAGGTGCACTCAGAGCCTATGGGAGCTCCCAGGATGGGCACCAACTCCATACTGGGGCAGACAATGTCTTCCTGGAGAAGTTGATGCCCACACTGAGTCCTGGAGGACAGGTCAGTGGGGAAAGGTATTTCATTAAGGCAGGATATTGAAGGCTTGGAGGTATCTAGAACTGTGTGGCTGCGATATGAGGCATGAGGGGTGGTTGATGGGTTGGTGACAGGAGGGACTGGGGAGAGAGGTACAAGCAGACCGTATGATCATCAAGTAGAGGAGTCCATGTCCTGACAACAGTGGGTTGCTATTGAATAGCTTGCCATAGTAGGGAGACATGGTAGTTTGGGAAATGTGCTCTGAGAAGAGGGAGGAAGAACCAGAAATGGAGCCTGGAGTTGGGGGACATACAGGAAGTGGCTGCAGAGATCCAAGTGAGTGATCAAGGAACAAGGCTGTAAGGATCTGAGCAGAGGATTTTAAACACTCGGTTGCCCCATCCCAAATTAGAAAATACATGTTGTGCTTTCATTCTAACGTTATTAGCACCATACTGAAATTCAAATGGGTATTTCTAACTCTCTTATATCTAATGCTGATTGATGATCACTAACAGTCTATGGACATTACTGAGAGCCTCTGTGGCAGGTACTGTTCAAAGTTTCTACAGGCATCATGTCGTTCCTTCTTCTTCTCAACCTTCGGGGATGGATTTTATTTTTTTTTTGTTATAGAGTGAAGATGTTGAGGCTCAAAAAAGTTAGGAACTTGCCCAGAGTCCTTCAAAGTGAAAAGCTGGTTTGCAAATTAAGCCCAGTGTTCTTGGTGAAGTCCCATCATGGATTTTTGGTGTTTTTGCAGGGTGTATGTGTGTGTGTCTAATTCTTCCCTTTCCCACCCACATGCACATTTCATAACTGTGTGTTAGTAATCCAGGTCCTTTAGAAAGTTCATTATTGTACCCTCCAATTCTTGTAATTAAATAAGGGTTGTAGGTTGTACCAGACACTGGAATGAAGATTTGGTAGTATGCAAAACGTTTGCTCCTATGTTATCCTCATTAGGTCCTTGTATATTCCAGCGAGGTAGGAAAGGCAGTATTATCTCCACCATACAGGTAAGAAAACCGAGGGTCAGAGAAGCAAAGTAGCACAATTAAGTGTTGTAGCTTGCCCTTAGTGTTCTGAGTTTATCCCTTTCCTTTTCATTATCCTTCACTGACTGCTTTCTGGTGACAGATGAGTACCCTCTGGGTACTTCTTTTTTTCTTTTTTTTAAGATTTTATTTATTTATTTGAGAGAGAGAGAGAGAGAGAGATAGCAAGAGATAGCAGTAGCAAGGAGTGGGAAGAGGAAGAAGCAAGCTCCCCACTGAGCAGCGAGACCGAAGCAGGTCTTGATCCAAGGACCTTGGGACCATGACCTGAGCTGAAGGCAGACGCTCAACAGACTGAGCCACCCAGGCGTCCCTGTCTGCGGACCTTCTTAAAGGGTAGCTACACCCTACTTGAAGTTATAGACAAGGGTATATTAGCAGTTTTCTTTCTTTCTTTTAAAATTTAATTTATCTATTTATTTATTTGAGAGTGAGGGAGGGAGGGAGAGAGCAGAAAGAGTGAGAGAGAACACAAATGTGGGGGGTGGTGTTCAGAGGGAGAAGGAGAAGCAGAATCCCCACTGAGCAAGAAGCCTGATTGGGGGTCCATGCCAGGACCCTGGGATCATGACCCGACCCGAAGGCAGATGCTTAACCAGCTGAGTCACCCAGGCGCCCCAGCCCTCTGGCTATTTCTATCCTCACATACACCCCAGTTCATTCAAGAAACACTGAGCACCTAGGATCTGGGCATGGGGTGCTAGAAAAAGTCCAACTCGGCCCTTAGGGAGTGAGTACTGCACGTAGGGGATGGACACAGTAGAGCTAAAGGTGAGAGGATGTGGTTAGCACCATCCTAGAGGTCTGTGCAAAATCCTCATTACTCATTGTGTTTAGGGCAGGGTGGGAGGATGAGGAAGGCTTCACCGAGAAGGTGACATTTGAACTGGCTATGGAGGTGGAACAGCATTGCTTCAGGGACAAAAGGGCAGGGCAACAGCAACAACAAGATGGGGATCACCTGTTAAGCCCTTGCTATGTGCCAGGCCCTGTATTAAGAATTTTACTAATATTAATTATTTGCTCCTCCTTATAACCCCATGAAGTATCAGCCAGTATCAACCTCATTTTACAGACAAGGAAGGCTTAGAGAGGATTTGCACCTAAGCAGTCTGATTCCAGCATGTTCTCTCGACCACAATAGCACAGGGCCAGGCACTCAGTCTAGAGAACAGAGCTTGAGCAAAGTCTCAGAGATGGGAAAATGCCCAGCACGTTCAAGGCGTAGGCTGAGAAAAAGGAAGGCATGGGCTTGAAAGGTGGACAGAGCCAGTGGGTGACTCGTGTGGAAGGCATACCATGATTTTATTTTGCCGGCAATGTTAGGTTGCAGTCACGTGATCTGATTTGATGAGATCTGTGTTTCATAGATAACTCTGGTGATAGGACAGAGGGGGCACCACAAGCTTCCATGCCTCCATCCATGCCTACAGGCCAAGGGAAGCAGGCCAAGGGGGAGGGAGGGGACGTCCCTGCCGAAGGTGACAGGCTCCATGCCTCCAGCTCCTTTCAGCTCTTTGTGGCCATGTGGGAATCAAGTGCTTTGTTTCCAGTCCCTCTGACTGTTAAAGAAACTTTGGAAAACCAAAATTGTGTGTGTAATGTCCTGATTTTAAAAAGTAGGAAACCAATTCATGTTATCTTGATAACATTTTCAGGGTTAAACAAGTTATTTAACTTAATGTGTGGGCGGCAAGTTTGCCGACAAAGCTACAGAGGATGGCTTGGGATAGGGAGCGCTCAGAGGACAGTAGACTGATGTCAGGAGGACTCTGTGAGAGTCTAGACAAAAGAAGACCTGAGCAAAGAGGAAGGGTCAGGCCTGACACACATTTTTAGTGGGTTAACTAGGACTCGGTGACTTTGGACATGGAGGGTAAGAGAGGGAGAAGTCTAGGTTGAGAGGGTAGATGATGGAACCATTAATTCATTTAATTTCTGTTCAGTTACTTATTGGTTACTTACTATACATGCAAGATACTGTGTTAGGAGCTGAGATACAGCAAGGAAGGAAGAAGACGCAGTGCCTTGGTGTGAAGGAACTCAGAACTTAGTGAGGAGATCTATTGGAGGGTAAGCCCAGAGAGGTTTAGGGGCACAGAGGGGCACCTCTCCTAATCTTATGAAGCAGAGGGTCAGGGAAGGCTCTGCTGAAAAGGAATACAGGAGGAGAATGTGTGTGAGAGAGAAGATCGTGGATCTGATTTTCGATTTGTTGGGCTGAGCCTTTATCTTCAACTCAGCTATTTTGGTGAACGGATATCCTCTGTGATGCTTTTCATTTTGTGACAGTTTAAAGTCCAGATGGCTTGCTCACTCATATGTCACATTCCTTTCTTGCAGTCATGTTTTCCCTTTGTCCTCTATTAAAATAGTCAGTACAAGCAGGTACATGGTTGGGTGTCTTCCTCAGTTCCCCTCCCATTAGCTGCTCACCTTAGGGTTTGCAATGTTTGTGAAATTAACGTGGGCTTGTGTGTGTGTGTGTGTGTGTGTGTGTTGTTTTTAGCTTACTCATTGCTATTGTGGTGAATGATTTGCTTTCTTTCAGGTATTATTATTTTATTATTATGGTCTGGTGAGTTAATTAAGAGGGCAACACTACATATCGTTAATCACTCTTCCTTCTTCCTGAGAGTAGCCCATATATTTTTTTCAAGCTCAGGCAAGGTTTTGCTTCATTCATTCAACAAAACGTTATTACTATTTTTTAAAGGTTTTATTTATTTATTTGACAGAGACACAGTGAGAGAGGGTACAGAAGCAGGAACAGAGGGAGAGGGAGAAGCAGGCTTCCCGCTGAACAGGGAGCCCGATGTAGGGCTCGATCCCAGGACCCTGGGACCATGACCCAAGCTGAAGGCAGACGCTTAATGACTGAACCACCCAGGCACCCCTCAACAAAAAGTTATTCAACCAGGAACTGTTCTAGCTGCTTGGGATGGCATTTGTGAATAATAAAGGACTCCTACTCTCAGGCAGCCTTACCTTCTGGTAGCCTCAATGGTTTAGCACTTAACTGACTTCTGTGTTGCTCTTCTGGGATAGTCACAGATGGGTGGCTGCCTCCCAGCCAGGAATATGTTCCCTACAGCCTTCTCTCAAGTGGGCCATATTCTCCATCACATGAGCCTCTTCATCCCCCTAGTCTGGATTGACCAGTAGTTGGGACCACCAGTAGTTGGGACCAACCAGTCGGGTCCAACCAGTAGTTGGACCAGACCAGTAGTCTGGATTGACTAGTAGTTGGGACAATGGTGCTCCAATTGCCAGGAGAAGGAGCTGCTGTGCTCAGCTCCTTTCCCTGACAGTTGGAGTGCCACTGTCCCAACTACAAACTTAAGTACTTTGCCCAAGTTCTAGATGGCCTTTTCTCTGACCATAACTTCTTTTTAAATCCCATAGATGGAAGCTCCTCTCTACACTCTGAAAACAATTTTTGTCCTCTTTTTAGAAGGTAATTTAACTGTGTCCTTAAATCCTCCCAATGATCTATTCACCAGATGTATACCTTCTGTCATAAAGTCCTTATAACTTTTAGTACTTTGTCCTCAACTAGGGTCCTTTCTGGGGGAAAGTCTCTGGATATGATCAAAGGGTGCCTGGAGCCCAAGCTTGTGATGGTTCGCTGAATTCTGTGGGGCAAGATCCTTAGGTAAGCTTCCCCAGGGTGGCTGATTCTCACCAGATCTTGGGAGTTGTAAGACTACCCTGGGATGAGGAGCCTGGAGGTCTCTCCACTCAGAGAACATGGATGAAGGGATCTCTTGAGGTCACAAGACTGCTCCATGAAGGACTAGGAAGCTCCAATTTGGATAGCACACAACTAGAATTGTTCAAAACCACCTCACATAGCTGGAAATCCTTGACCTTTTTGGACCATCCTGGATCTTCAGCAGACCCTTAAAGTTTCCATGAGCTAAGGAAAGGTAAGCAACATAGAGGAAAGCGAAAACCTACAGGAAACAAATAATTAAAACAAACAAACAAACAAACAAACAAACAAAAGCTAAGAAAACTAGGTGCTGTTCCTTAATAGTTCTGTGGCCCTGACCAATTAGGCATCTCTGAGCCTCAATTTTACCCTTCCAATAATGTAAAAAAAGAAAAAAAGAGGTTAAAACACAAGGAATGTATGCTCATAAGGTGGCATGCAAATAGGAGGCTTTGCTGTTGTTATTATTTTTTGTTATTGTTATTATTTTAAGATTTTATTTATCTTAGAGAGAGAGAGAGAGCATGCACGAGTGGGGGGGGGTACAAGCAGAGGGAGAGGGAGGTAATCTCAAGTAGATTCCATCCTGAGCATGGAGCCCGATGCAGGGTTCTATCTCACGACCCTGAGATCATGACCTGAGCTAAAATCAAGAGTTGGACACTTCACCAACTGACCCACCCAAGTGGCCCTCTGTTATTATTTTTAGCAAACCTCCCTTCTGGAGTCCATACTACGATGGACCCTAATCCTCAGAATTAGGGTGTGCCAAGAGCTCTTCCTCTCAAGAAGGAGACATCCCAAGAGTCATCCAACAGCCAGTCCTAATGAGCCAGCCCCTGCCCCAACTATCAGGCAGCCAGCACTGGGCTGAGGAATTTGTGCAGCTGTTACTTTCCACCAGCTAGCACGGACCCTGCATTTTATTGTTTCTGAGCTAAGACTGGAAATTCCTGGGCAAAGGAATCACCACAGGCTTGTTTGTTTCACTGTACCTAGTTTGCTGGGGGCACCCCATGGGACCAGGAGCTCATTAGGGACGGGTCACAGGCACACCTCCTACGGCCCCTCTAAGTGCTTTGTGACTCTAGCCTGTGCAGCTGACGAGGGTCACATCCTGAGCCATGAGATGAAGGCATAAAATGAGGGTGAAATGATGCCATGAGCCTGGAATTTTGGGAAATGGGTGTGTTCGAGTTGAGAACACTAAGGGGGCAGTCCATGGAGATTTAGCTAGAACTAAAGAATCTTTTGAATCTCAAATTCCTGGCAATCACCCAGCCCTATATCTGTAGGGTTGGGCCGTCCGAGTTGGCTCCATGTTCTCAGATGAAAGATCAAGGACAACAATTGTCAATTACTGTTCATGAGATAAAAAGAGAAGGAAGAGATCAGAGACGGCTGGTTGGCATCCATTTATACATGCTCTGCATGAGTTTTTAGAACTGAGGAAGTGACCAAAAATATATTATTACTAGATGGGACCCTCAAGATCATGAGGAATAGGATCCAGAGTGCTTAAGTAAGCTTTCTAAGACTGTACACGATTGAGAGATGAAATCAGTACTACGTGCCAGTGTGGTAAATGAGGGTGACAATATTTAAAAAGATGACAAATATAGTATTATGTGTACAGATGTGTTATATATCAAGAGTTACACCATAGTATTATTTATGGTGACAAAAAAGTCAAAGCAACAGAAATATCCATTATGATAGATGTACATGATGGGATAGTTTGTAGCCATTACAAGTAATAGAGTATCTTCATTATTGACATGGGAAGCTATGGGATGGAGCTACAGGGACCCTGGAGACTTTCTTTTGTGTGATAATAGCACACATCAATGCTGAGCCATCTGGGGTAAAATTTTATATATGTATAAATATACATATATATGTATTATGTGTGTATATATATATATATATATATATATAAATTAAAGAATGTTTACAATAATGATCTCAGAGGTGAGGTTTTGGGTTATTTTAATGTTCTTACTCACATTTTCAGGCACTGTTGGAGTTTCGTTCAAAGATCACATATCATTTTTTTAATGATCTGAACTCAAACAGTAAAAGGACATCCTCTTTTTTGGTCATGGATATCTGTGTGCTGTGGGAGTGAATTTCCCTACATCTGGTTCACTCATAGTGGCTTTCCCTTCACTGACTGGCAAGTGTTGCCCAGCCCACGATCTAGAAGGAAGAGCATTCTGGAGCGCGTGATGTCTTGGATCTTCAAATAGAAGTTGTTAGGACAATGGTGGATTAAGATAGCTGCCAAACATCAAGGAGAAGTCTTTGTTCAAGAGTAAGAATTAGGAAGAACAGAGTGGTTGATTATGAGCCTCTGTGGATGTGACTGTCTTGAACAAATGGATGGTCGTGGTTAGGGAGCCCCAACTCTAATTAAGGTGCTTGGGTGTAGTCACAGGTAAGGATAACTAAAGCAAAAATATAACAAGCAAGAGGAAGCTGAATTAGTGGCATTGGATAGAGATATCATTTGGCTGAAGGCACAGTGTGCTAACCAAGGAGGAAAAACCAGTAAAGGGTCTGAAAAAGGACCCTCTTTTTTATGTATTTTATATAAAATACCCTTTGCGTATTTGTCAGCATTTACCCAGCCCTGCTAGGGAAGAACGGTCGGGAATCCTGTGGCCACAGTCTCTGCCAAGTTCCAGAGCCTTGAGAGAACTTCCTACATACCACCCACAAAGAGTGGAGTGGACCTGGCATCCGTGTGTTTGGAATGGCAAAGGCCATCTTGTGTGCGCGCACACACATGGTGCGAGTCTTAGGGATTTGAAAGACGTCTATTTAGTCCTGCAAGACTTAGAAAATATTCAATCAATTAACCTAAAATTTAACTGGAAAGAATACTCCATTTTCCAATGAGGCTGAATAATGGAGGCACTTTACTAGTGTTTGCTTGTTTGTTTCCACCAGGAAACTATTCATGTCCTTGAAAGTGTTAACTTGGTATCAAGATCATCTCTAGAGTGTCACTGTGTCTCGTATGCTCTGCTGACCACACGGTCCCAGTGGAGTCCTGGGCTGGGCTGCCTAGCTTTGTGCCTTCTTTCCTGGCAATTTTCCCCGGGCAAATGTCAACCTATGTGCTAACTGCTTTCTCATATCTCTGGAAGCCTAGCCATAGGGGTGCTCAGTTCAGTCTCTGAGTTGGACGGGAAAATTTTGGAGGAATGAGATTTCTTTATCTGGGATTGGACACTTTGTTAATTAAATGTACTAGGTTTTAATTGAGTAATTGCTCTGTACCCAGCATCTACTTACTGAACCTGCTGCCCACTACTGTAGGGAAAGGGAGGGAGAGTCATTCTTTAATTATAAATATTCAGTGCTTTCCCTGAAATGGTCAGTGAAGCAGGAGGAATAATGCATTCAGTAACATGAGGGGCAACGCGAAGAAGGCAATATACCTTTAATAACCCCCCCCGCCTCCCCAGTATTGCCATTGACATTAGCTGGAGAAGGAGCTTTTCACTTTTTATTTTGATCATCATTTATTTGTTTTCTGGCTTCTCTGGCTTTGAAGATGTCGCCTTGTGGACACGGCTCGGGCGTTCCGTTCCTTCAGCCATTTCCAGCATCCATACACATCCCAGCTACCTAAGAACTTAAAGACGGTCATTAGTTATCAATCTGGTAACTGTCCAAGGTGGCAGGGTTGGCTCCTTTCCCCTGCCAAGTTCAGATGCCTTCGACAGCCCTTCCTCTTCGACGCCATCACACCGCTGGGTCGGTGAGACTTTCCACTCAGCTGCAAGTGCCAGGCCGAGGGCCCGCATTCTTGGAACGCTCTCAGAGTTTCATGAATTTTATCTTTCAAAAGCAGTTTCGGGACAAGCTCGCTGAGACAAGAAAGGGGGAGACTGAGAGGGCTTGAGAGCCTTCCCATTTTGTGGAATTCTATTCAGAGGACGTGTCACTGAGAGGGATTTAGAGAAAGGAAACGATGCAGGCAGGAAGAAAACAGTCTGAGGGAGAAATAAGGACAGGAGCACGGCAGGAGGGAAAAGAGGGAAGAATATGAAATTTCTGGTAAATTCTCAAGTTTCAAAGAGGAGTGGCAAGGAACACTCATTTGGTTTTGGAAGATGCTAGGTAACTTCCTTTCAACTTAGCTACCTCTCAAGCAGTGTTTGCTAATACTAGCATTGACATCCTCTGCACGTATAATGGCTTTGGGGAACATGTCTGAGATTCCTGTTGGCTAACCGAGTTTGTGCAAGAACAAATTGAAGCTATATTAGTTCTCTTTTCTGGGAGCCATCAGGGGTCAGACCTACCTTCGCAGATTTCTCCTGGTATCTCGTCATGAGAAGCCCTTGATTTGTACATTCATTAAAAGTGTGTACGCCAGTTCAAACTTGAAAATCAGCCCCACATGGCATCGTGCCAAATGCCGATGCTCATTGCTTCAGAAGGAGGGAAAAATATTCTCGTACTTGAGGGTAACACTGTGGCACTGGGCAAGAGGGGACATTCCTTCCTGAGAATATGTGACTTTATGGAGGTCACATGAAACTTTGCCTGGTTCTTTATCCATGTGGAAAATGAAAGTGTCTAACCTACCCTCCCGATGAGGGGCACGGGAGCATAGAGCAGAAAGGCAGATGACCCCGTAGAGTTGGCAAAGACCCATGCAGAGGGCAGAGAGAGTTTCGTTCTCCGGCCCCATGTGGTGTTAGACCCCTGAATTCTTTCCTATCCACAGTCTGAAGCTCGTGGCCATGGAACGAATAGGACTTCACATTCGAATCACAACCAGAGGCACGGTAAGCTGGAGCTGCAGCCCGAACAGACCTGATTTCCTTCCCAGACTGGATGACTTTGTTGTATAAAATAAGTTCAGTGACATTTCAAGGGTTAATCATGAGCCTTAGAGCTCCTGGACTGGCCTTTATTTTTAAAAAATACTTAGCTTTATATGACACCACTATGTGTATGTGTGTGTGTGTTTTAAGAGCTCAAAGCATTTGAGATTTTCTCTCCAAACCCTCAACATCAGCAAAGGGCCCAGGCAGGTGAGATTTTATTAGGTCCATTTGGAAGGAGAGGACATGGACTCACTTTGAAGTGGAAATGCAGGAGACCAGCTCATTTGCCAGCCCACTGCCAGGCAGAGGGAGAAGAAAAATGGATGATGCCCCCCCCCCCACCGCCTGTTAATGCACTGCCTCTTCCTTTCAAACCCAGTGCAGGAATCCAGCCGGACCAAATGTCTCCTCTGTTTCAGTACCTGAAGAGAAGTTTCTGCCTTTCTCCTTTGTTAGCTTGAGAAGGGAGCAAGGGAGAAAGCGTTTCCCCTCCAGTGTTTCTTGGCTCCAGATTTCTTTTCTTTTTTTTAAGATTTTATTTATTTATTTGACAGACTGAGATCACATGTAGACAGAGAGGCAGGCAGAGAGAGAGGAGGAAGCAGGCTCCCCGCTGAGCAGAGAGCCTGATGCAGGACTAGATCCCAGGACCCTGGAATTACAACCTGAGCCGAAGGCAGAGGCTTTAACCCACTGAGCCACCCAGGACCCCTGCATCAGATTTCTTAATAAAAAAATGCAACCAGACCACATACTTCTCAGCATCCCAGGACTTTACCCCCTCAGAGCCCAGTCTCCTTCACGTGCTGCAGGGGTGGGGTGGTGGGGAGAGGGAGTTTGAAGCTGGCAGAAGACCTTGGAGGGGAAGGCTGGAGGCTGTAGCTGGGAGAGGATGTGCTTGTCATTCTGTCCTTCTGTTGTTCTGCCCCGAAAGCCAGCGAGGGTTCCTGGGCCTCACTGTCCTCCCCTCCCTGAGGGTTAGGCTACTCAGAGATCACAGGGCCTCCTAACCCACTCCTGGGAGTGGCTTTTCTCAAACAGGCACTTTTATTATCAAATGAGTGATGGAGGAGGAGGAGGTGAGGAAAGATATGAGAAACTGATGCGATCTTGTGTCAAATCACTTTTTTTTTTTTTTAAGTTTTTAATGAAAAACCTACACTGTCTCAGCCTTCCAGGGACAGACTTCAGTTCTCCAGGATTTGGGAAGATGTGGTATCAAATCGGGGTGTGTGTGTGACGTGTGTGTACATGTGTGTGTGATGTTTTTCCCAGCATCCACTTCAGAAAATATTCTCTCCTTTCCACTTTAAAATATTCTTCCTAAAAACCAAAGTAATGTAGGTTCATTGCAGAAGATTTGGAAAATGTAGAAATGTGACCCAGAGGAGACTGAAATTCACCTGCAATTTTACCATCCAATTTTATCAAAATTTTGGTGAATAGCCACAGCCCACCCTCAATTATGGAGAAGAAGTTCCAAGAGGACAGGGATCTTGCTCACATCTGTGACCCAGTGCTCTGAACTGGGCCTCATGCAACATGCAGGTGTGTTGGTTGAATAAATGCATAACTGCAGAAGAATAATTTGAATTAAAATAGGTCGTCCCTATGCAGCAGAGAACAGAAACAGTTGAATGAATGTGGCAGACTGGGATCCAAGCTGCCTCTGCTAATTGACGATGCCTCACTCCCAGCTGAGCAGGGAGTCCCATGCAAGACTCGATCCCAGGACCCCGGGATCAGGACCTGAGCCAAAGGCAGATGTTTAACTGACTGAGCCACCCAGGACCCCCTCTCTCGGTGTATTTCTAACCACAGCTCTGTGAGATGGGTACCTTCTGCCCCCATTGGATGCACAAGGAGACTGGCCTAGGGAGGTCCGTTTGTCCACAGCCACATAGCCAGTAAGTGGAGAGTGGGCTTGACCAGCATCTGAGCTCTCATCTCCAGGGACTGCTGCCGGGGCTGTGGGGTTAGGTGACTTCCAGGGCCCCTCCTGCTGGAGCTCAACTATGGAGCAAGGTCCAGATGATTATTACATGGAGATGAGAGAGCAAAGTCCTTCAGCAGGGGACTAGCTCCCGAATGTGAGGAGTCCACAGGGGCATTCAGAGTATAATTAAAGGCCAGCCTGGGGTTTAGCCTGCGCTCCATCAGTCAGAGCCTGGGTTACAAGAGCTCTCCGTGTGTGCTCTCCTGGTTCCCAGGCTTCGAGTTACGGCTGCCCATAGGAGAGTGCACAGGGGTGAGGCGGGGAAGCAAAGAAAAAATCAATCTGCTCGTTCTTGACAGTGGGCAGCCACGGATGCCTTAGGTGGGGGAGGACGGATGGGGATCTCCTTGGATGATTAGCTAGGATTTCAGGGGGCAGGGCCGTGTCCCTTTGTCTCCCCCTCCCCAGATGAACCTTCGGACAGAGAACTTGTGTTTTGGCTCTGCCCATGGTAACCAAGTCTCTTTTTCGGTGAGGAGGAATGGGCTTCGGTAAACAGATCTATTTGTGTGACTTCTATTACTCATTTGAAGCAATGTCACTCCTTTTTCCACTGTGGTCTGTATGTGTGAGTCAGAGAGAGCCTAAACAGGCTTCTTTGAATTGATGGCTCACTCCCAGCCTCTCTTGACCAGCTGCCAACCTAGCAGGGCGTAACTTACCAACAAATCTTTTTTTTTTTTTTTTTTTAGTCAGACTGATTCATAGAAACTCCTTTAAAACAGAGTGAAAAGAAACCGCCCATCACACACCCCAGCACACCAGCGCTGGAAACTTATAACCCCGGGAAGCAGGTCCCTCCCCTCACTGCGGTCACATACCTCCAGAAGAGCGGACAGGGCAGCCACCAGCTCCTGCTACTCAGGGTGCTTCAGTGCCCGGAATCCTCAGGTAGGACACCTTCCAGGGCCGCTGGGAAGCTCAGTGAACTTTCTCTTTCCTTCTCTGCTCTCCTTCTCCCGACCTTGTCATCTAAGTCTTGCTTTTTAATTTTTTTCTTGTGCTTTTTCTTCCTGTAATCCTCTGGATTGAATTCTTGAAACTTCTGGCTACAAGTGGATACCCAGACCACTTTTTCTGTGAGTTTCGGGAAAATGCCTTTTGACAGGGGGAGTTGGGAGCCCCGGGGGAATTCAGCGGGCCTGGGCCGTGATCACGTTTTGCAGGAACTGGTTTCTTGCTTGGGAGCAGGGAGCAAGGACTTTGGAACACACCGGGATAAGGGATTCTTTACGGAGGAAACACTGCATACCTTTGAAAGGACTTGCCAGATGTTTTCCAGGTTGGCCGTTTTGATTCAAATGCATTCAGGGTTTGAGTTGTCTCTCTTGTCCATCGTTTGCTGATCTTTTTTGGATGATGGATCAATAGGTGCTTTTTAGTTCACTTTTGCTGTTGCTTAGACAAAGGGGTCTTTCAGCTTTTTCATTCACTTTTGTTTAAATATCAGTTTTACTTCTCCCTTCAAGGTGGGAGGAGGGGATGGGGCTTTTTAAAGAAAACAGAGAGGTGGGGGGGGGGGTTTCAACTGGTGTTTCAAGTAATATGTGGGAGAGTTTCATTTGGTGCAAATCAGCCTGATGGGGAATCCAGACCAGAGCTCCTTCTCTCCTTGCCAGATGTAGAGGATGGGAAGAGACAGGAGGGAAACAGGGAGGAGAGGGTGGGGTAGGGGAACTTCATCTGTTCCTGCTTTAAAAAAAAAAGTTGAATGGCTTTGTGCTTCCACCCTAGAAATTTTAGAGCTGAGTGAAAAGATGCCATCTTAGCAATAATAAACTGATTTTTTTGGTTGATGTGAGATTTTTCCTCATGGAAGTCAGTGATTGTCTTGGACCATTTATCTTCTCACTCTTCCAAAATGCAGTTGTGCAAATGCAAACACTCATGCTAATCATAACGTGAATCTAGAGAAAGGAGGAAGGGTGATTTCTATTTGCTTTTTGTTTTGTTTTGTTTTGTTTTGTTTTGGGTTAGCGTTTTGGTTGAGGTGTGGCCTATTTCAACATAGAGGCTGGTTTTATTTTCTCCCTACATAAACAAGCCGAGGAAAATGACAGGATTCAGCTTGTCTGATGAAATTAGGCTTTTCCTTCAGAAATGCCGTTGGTTGGAAGAGAAGATTTAAATATAATCAGCCCGTGTACATTGCACAGACGCCTCGTAAAACCGCCCTCGAGGGGATGATTAACTAAGTGCAAGGGAAACTTTTCAAGATGCAGGGAACTCCCACATTTGCTTAAAATGTTTATTATTTCCAGATTACATGGCTGTGGATTAAGGGAAGCCATTATTAGAGTCGATAGTAATGCTGTTCCATGAATCTAGTACAAATCTTCTTGTAGTTCTTGTTCAAGTTTAAACTATAGGCGATACTTCAGCGGTCAGCAGACAGAAAACACTGAGAAATCTGCGGGTGTAGACCATCCTGAATTGCATTTTTTGTGCAGCATTTCCCATTATGCTATAGTTCTAGAAGTGAGAAAATACACTATGATAAATGGTATTTCCTGGAGCTTGAGGACAATTTTGAAAATGCCATTCTAATTCCTGCTTTCCCCGATGCCTCCAAAAAGAAAGTGAGGGAGGGGCGCCTGGGTGGCTCAGTGGGTTAAAGCCTCTGCCTTCGGCTCAGGTCATGATCCCAGGGTCCTGGGATTGAGCCCCACATCGGGCTCTCTGCTCTGCAGGGAGCCTGCTTCCTTCTCTCTCTCTGCCTGCCTCTCTGCCAACTTGTGATCTCTGTCTGTCAAGTAAATAAATAAAACCTTTAAAAAAAAAAAGAAAAAAAGAAAGAGTGAGGGAGCTCCTTAGAGGCAGGAGTTTTTCTGGATTTCAGCTGCAAGTCTTTGAAAATCCTGAAATGTGAGGGTTATTTTTTCCCTCCCACCCTCAGAGGCCCACTGGATTCTGCCACAGACTGAAGAATGGGGCGGGGGTGGAGTGCTGTCTGGAGGGCGGCAGGCCATCCGGTCTGGCGTCCTGGTCAGAGGACCCCCCAGATTTTACATTGTTTAAGGGCACTATATTGTCCTGGGAGTTGGCAGAAGGCCATCAAGGGCCAGCCCAGAGCAGGCTACATCCCAGAACGGAGGCTGGCTACCTCCTAGGAGGACAGGGCACATCTCTGAGGGAGCGGAGGGCACATCCCTTCCACTGACCAGGAAGACTGTGACTTTCCCAACTCTTCCTGCTTCCCCTCCGGGGACCCGCTTGGGCCCATCCTCATCCAGTTCCAGGCGACCATCCAGACCTGGGGGCGCCCGTGGGAGTGGGCTCCATAAAGACCACCTGGGGTTGCAGAGCCCCTTGGCTTGGTCTGGAGGGGCGGGGGCTCTGGGGCCTTTCATTTAGGCCAGATGCTCTGGGGTCAATGGAGAGAGCGCAGTCAGAGCCCTAGAAGGCTTTCAGATGAAGCAAAATGCTACTCTGTAGACTCCTCAGAGCCTGACTGGGGAGCAGATCTGAAAAATGGTCCCAGAAAAGGGCACAAGGCAGGGGCGCCTGGGTGGCTCAGTGGGTTAAGGCCTCTGCCTTCGGCTCAGGTCATGATCTCAGGTCCTGAGATGGAGCCCCACATCGGGCTCTCTGCTCAGTGGGGAGCCTGCTTCCTCCTCTCTCTCTCTCTCTCTCTCTCTCTGCCTGCCTCTCTGCCTGATTGTGATCTCTGTCTGTCAAATAAATAAATAATAAACTCTTAAAAAAAAAAAAAGAAAAGGGCACAAGGCATATTTAGTTATGTTCTATTTTTAATTTTGTACACCAAATTCTCAGTTTGAGAGGGATTCTCAGTTTGAAAGATCAATTCATTCATTCTCCCACCATATGCAGAAATCCTATTTTAACACCACCTTGGACAGATGGCCATTTTGCATGTCCTTAAAATATGCAGAGTAGGGGGGCTTCCTACCTCAGAGTGCGCCTCCATGCTCCCCACCTCCATGCTGCGCCCCCCCCCCGCCCCACGTTGCTGGACAGCTCTAATTATTAGAAAATCTTAAATCCAGCCCAGTTGGCTTCTCTGTAACTTCTATACTTTGTTCTTAGGTCTGCAGTCCTCGGTACACAGAAATTCTCTATTCCGATTTCGTTGTTGCTCTTCGCAGTTCCCTTTATCCTCTAAACACCTAACCCTTAATTAATATTTAATGGGTGAAACTTGTTGGATCAGTATGGTTATTATGACCTAAGACTCAAAAAGAACAGGAAGCATTTTTAAAGCTTTCAAACTATATATCTAGTCAGCTATACCCACATGATGGGATTCTGAGATATTTCATTTTCTAAACACATGAATATGGTTTCTTCTTTAACTTACCGGATGCCTGACACAAAAGCTTGGAGATGTCTGGGACTCTTGGATGTCCATACTCAGAAGGACACACCCAGTTGCTACCCACGAGGTCATGGTTAAATGAGTCCAAAACCAGAGGCACAGGCATCTAACCCAGCCCTGTTCCGGTGATCCCATAACTTGGTTTATAGTTCTTGTAGCTCACACCTTCACATTGTTAACCACCTGTCATGAGAACTACAGGAACAAGTTGCCAATCCATTGTAACCCCGGACTAATTGCTGGCTTGCAAGATGGATGTCAGCCCTGGGGAAGAGCTCATCAGCTTCAGCCAGGGTAGATCTGAAACTTTCTGACCATAAATTTCTCCTTTCCAATACTCTTTCTGGTTCTGCTTAGATGATCCCGAATTGTTATTTAGTAATCAAGGAAGCCCAAGTAGGGTTCCAATTAGTTGTCTTGAATTCACAGTACCCCACCTCCCAAACACAGACATTGTGAGACCACTCTTATAACACTTCAGTCCCAGGTGCCCTGACTGGGTAAAAATAATTCTCTTAATTTAACTGGGAGATCCACTGACACAGAAGCACAAAGATAAAAGTACAAGCCCTTGTGAAGTTTGCTGTTTTCTCTCTTCCTTTTTAAAAATCTCTGGGTCAGCTTTTTCTTCCCTGTTTTGGATATGGGCATTTCCTTGGAACTAAAATGGACTCCTCTGCTCTTGGTGCCTTTGGTTTTATAGGGATATGGCAGCTTTTGTAGTTCCAGAGTCTGTTTATGAATTCTCTGAGGTTCAAATGAGGTCCTTCAAATGAGGTTCAAATGAGGTCCTTAAAATTGAAAACGTAGGCACAGTGGTTGAAAGTGGGGGCAAGAATCTTGGGGCCGATGTGGAGTGACTGAACAGAGAGCTGGAGGGCTGTGGTCTCAGCCCGACTCTGCCCTAGAACCATGGGCAAGTTACCTGTCTTCTTGACTGAGGGAACTGAACTTGATGGTCTCCAAGGCCCCTTGTGGCTCTGAAATTCTAGCGTTCTAAGATGTTATAGTCCTGTTTTGGAAATCCCTAGGCTCGTGCTAATGGTGTAATCCATAAAAATTGGTAGAAATTTAAACGAGGCATCGTGTTGCATTGAAGGGCATTTTAGGGAAGATTGAGGGTCCAGGCAGCCTCCTCTGCTTACCCACTCTGAGATTCCTTAGGCCTTATCATCAGATAGCAATGAGCATTCACCCAGCTTGGGAAGACAGGGAAGGGGTTTGAGTAATGAAGCATCAAGGGTACTAGCTCTGGTGAGAAGAGGCAGGCTCTGGAAGCCTGTTAAGACACTGACCACAGCAAGGGATTCACCGGTAACCAAACCCGGTTCAGGGAAAAATAGAGCTGGTCCTGGGAAAGGAACTCCACCCTCTTATCTGGGAGCCTGCAGCTCAGTGGGAGGGTGTGGTTGTGAAGGTGTGGATGGGCAAGAATAGGAGTAGAGGAGAGGGAGGGAGCAAGTGCAAAGGCCCGCATTTCCTTAGGCCTCTGTGTTGAGGGAGAGGAAAGGTGCCACTGGAAAGCTTTAGAAAGAGGGAGAAAGAGTGAAGTGGAAAGAGAAAGACAGGGAGAAGGCCAAAGAGCAAGGGAGAAGTGTGAGGAGGATTTCATTCCAATTTCCTTCCTCCTTTTCTTTCATGCCCACTGTGGAGCCCAGCATGGGACTTGAACTCAGGACCCTGAGATCAAGACCTGAGCTGAGATCAAGAGGCGGAAACTTAAATTAACCACCCAGGTGCCCCTTATTTCCTTCCCTTCTTGTCTGGGGACTACCCACCCCCACTGTTTCAGAACAGTCCTTAGGGCCAAATATTCTGTTCTTTATCCCCTCAAAGGGGGGGGGGGGTGTCAAGCAACAAATACGGGTCAATACAGGCTTGGTGTCATTTGAATTTCCACTGAGTGTTTATGCCAACGGGGCAGCGATCGCCCCTGACGTTTTCCCTCTTTTCAGAAGGGTCAGATCAGAGCTAAGAGCAAAATGAGGTCCTTGGTCCTTTGGCTTCATTCAAATAATCAAAGACCCCTCCCTAGGGGGCTGGGGCTGGGGAGCTGGAAAGAGGTTTTCAACCCCAGAAACCGTGAGTTGGGCTGGTGGGTGTGTTCCCGCTTCCCTTTGCCGGATGTGGCTGTGGTGGGGAAGGGACCCGGGCGAGCGGGGCGGGGAGCAGGATGGAATGTTGGAAGCCTCTCTCAGGGCTCGCAGTGTGCGGATCTGGTGTGGGCGTTCCGGGGGGACTCGCAGAGCTGACTCTGCTGGTGGGCCTCCTCAGCGGTAGGACAGGAAGCAGGAGACCCCCCTCCGCACCGTTTGGAGAGGCCCGGCTGACCTTCTGATTAACTAGGAGCGGGGGTGGAGGGTTGAGGCGGTGGGGGGAAGGAACAGAGCGAAGGGGAGCTCTGGAAGAAGTTCTAGAACGTCTGCCGAACCCTGAGACGAATCCGGGAGAGAGAAGATGCTGGAGGGGGAGAGAGTGGGCTTCTGTTCGGATTCTGGCTGAGCTCTGGGGAAACTGCATTTCCGCCTTTGTTCAGGGATCGGAGTAAAGCACCTCGATGCGTCTCGACCCCTAAAGAACCCAGCGCCCTCCCATCCCCCAAGACTGAGATCCCCGGCGGCCCACCCCGCGCCCTGGCCGGCCTCGGGGCAGGCGGCGTCGCTCGCGGCTCGGCGGGCGCTCCAGGCTGGGCCGGGGACGGCGTGTTGCCGCCACCTACTGGCGACCCGCCCAAGCGCCGCGGGGCCCGGGCCACACCTTGATTTTCGTCCCAAACCCGAGTTACGAGTTACCGTCTGGGCAACCCCGCCCTTGAAGACGTTCTGGTCGCCAAAACACTCCTCTTTTGTCAGAAGCAGAAGACAGCTGCAGCTTCTGTCCGCACCGGGGGACATCGCCCAGGGGCCCGGCCAGCTGCGGTCTGGGGGCGTGGGCTGGCCCCGGCAACGCGGCCCGGGCTGGCCTGAGCCTTTGCAGATGTTGCCAGATCCACCCCCTCCTTGACGGGAAGGAGGACAAGGGGAAATGAGAGAGAGAGAGAGAGAGAGAGAGAGAGAGAGAGAGAGAGAGGTTACTCTCCTTGGGAGCGTTTGCGAAAACAAGATTCATGCTCCTCGTTTGCCTTCGGCAGTAGCTGGTCCTCAGATTCGGCCAGAGAAGCTTACAGCCCACTCTGCCTCCCGAGCCTCATTGTACATCAAGTACCACAAAGAAAACCGACAACCCTATAGCCTTTGCGTCAGGCACGAGTCCTCACACTAGCCCTCTGAGGTCTATAGATCCCAATTAAGAAGTGTCGTAGTCAATCAACAAATCACCTCAGTGTGCACGTTAAATATCTGGCAATTTTAATATGTCCAGTATACCTCAACAACACTGAAACTTTAAAAAAAAAAAAAGTTGTGGCATCGGGATTTGAACCCGGAACCCATGCTCTACCACTGTATACTCCTATCTCTGTAGAAGGCCACCAGCTGGAGGTAGAGGGATTTTCCCAGAGTCAGCAGTTACTCAGAGGCAAAGTTTGTTTGAGATTTTGTCTAATAGGTGCTCCCCTCCTTCCCTTCCTCCCTCTTCTCTTTTTTCTTCTCTTCTCTTTTCTATTCTTTCTCCCCCCTTCCTCCCTCCCTCCTTACATCCTCCCTTCCTTCCTTCCTTTTTTTTTTTTTTTTTTTAATTGCATGCTTGCTACCCCACCCTGTCCCCTGGTTCTTCATCCCTAACTATGCAAGAGTCTGTGCCCCTTTACACTAGTGTCAGACACACCCTACTCTTTCTATAAGAACCCTCACTTATTATGGTCAGACCACATTTGGGAAATGGAACTCCCTTTCCCCCCAAGACCATGAAAACATAGAGCATGTAGTTACTTTTGTGGATCGATTCCTGATGTTTCTCCTGGTCATACAACCTGCCTTGCACGTGAAAACATCAGGCCCCAGCATAACGTGGGTATATTGAGGGACAACCTGAAATTCTTTCCTCCACACCAAACATCAGATATCCAGAGGCAGAGGAAATGGTCCTTTGGGATCCTTTCTCTCCCCGTGTTTCCCACGGAGAAATTAACATTCCCCTCTCCCACCCCTACGTAAAAACAATATTTAGAATGGAAAGTACGCCTGACATAAAACAACAATAACAATGGCCAGAAGAGCTCATCCAAGGTCTCATCCACTCAACCTGCTTTTAATCCCAGCCTTTTCCTCCTCCGGATACATCCTCTCTGACTGCTCCCAAAAGAGAGTGTTTCCTTTTCTGCTTTTGTGTTAAATGGACGTCCACTTTGCCAACCCAAATCATCCTCCATGGGACACAAACACATCAAAACAAACTGACCAAAGCAGAATGATACTGGTGCGTAGAGAGTAGAAAGGAGAAGTGGCAGCCACTGGCCGTCCGGCTGGGGAGTCGACACGGAGGTGGGGGCTGACTCCCGGAGATCATGTGACCAGGGGCAGCTTTGTCTTCCATCTTCTCTGTGCCTTGCAGGAAACACCACGTCGTTGGTCAGAGGGCGTGAGGCAGCTTTCTTCAAGGTTTGCAGTTTACAGAAAGAGATGGAGATTTCCTAATTGGGAAAACATAAATCAACGAAAACACAGAATCATGTTTACAGTTGAATAAAATGAGGACTGTGTTATGACGTGATTGAGTTTTGGGGATCTTAGGTGGTGTCCTTTGGCCAGTTCTCTGGTAGCCTGAGAGCTCTGCTACAAAGGTGGCCATTCTAGAAGAGGTCTGAAGAGGCCGTTTTAGATTAAGGATAGAACTAAGATCAGGGGTCATAGTTGCCAAGAGCAGATTCTGAGGTGTTGTCAGAAGGGCTTCCTAATGGGAGCGTCTTGGCAAGTAGTGAGCTCCCTGCCACGGGAGGAGTTTAAGCATGGCTCAGATAGTTCTGTGATTTAGGTTTGTATTTGAGGTTCATATATTGGGGAGGAATTTTAAGGCCCCTCTTCTCAGTCCAGAGATTCTATAACTTAAAGAGAAAAGTTAAACCCGTGGACAAATTAGTGTTTAGAAATGTAAGATATTTTCTTTGTATCTACTTATTTCCTCTTAAATAAAAGGCAGCAAACACATATATACTCTTGCAAATTCAAATGTCAAAGTTACTCAGGAAATTCATATGTTTACAAAGATATTTATATAGCAATATGTAACACAGAATTTGCATGTGATAAGATGCTCAATACATAGCTATAGTAGTGTATAAGTAATTTCTAAAAATTACAAAGGACTAAAATTCATGTATGTAAGAAAAAAAATTGCCTTCCTAATAACGTTTATTTGCTCACTGAATGGAAGTTTACCTGGTACCTGTCGTAGATAAGACTCTTCCTTCAGAAACGTAGAACTTTAGGAGATGGGGAGCCAAATAATTCTGTAAGTAATTCTGTTACCAGACAGGCTGCCTCTAGGGATTTTAATAAAAGGCTATGTAAGGACTATAGCGTGGTGGGGAAAATGAGTACTTCTGAACTGTGTAGGTTGGGAAGGCTTCCTAGAGGAGGCAGAATTTGAGCTTTTTTGAAAAATGTTCGATAGGTAGTTCCTGGAAGAAGGGCATTTTAAAAACAGGGCTTTTTCTTTGGAAACCATATTCTGAGGATTTCCAGGACCAGAGTAAGGTGTTTGGAGCCTCTTTCTCAGTGATGAATGGGAGGGGTGGTGAGGTGTTTGGAGGATTTTGAGCAGAGGAGTAATAAGGTCGGATAATGCAGTGATGCGGGGGATATGTCAGAGAGGGAGGAGCTCGGAAGGAGGATCATGCCAGGGGCTGACGCTGTGGTGCTGGCTAGGATCTGAACGAGGCAAGGACAACATGAGCAGGAAGTAAGGAATAGATGTGGGGTAAATAATGGAGGAAGAACTCATGACCTGACTTGCTTTGGGCAATAAAATTGGGATGAGAGGAAGGAGAGATGGGGGATTTGGCAGCTGACCATTATTACTGTCTTCTCCCCAGAGAAGACGGGGTTATCCAAGGCGGTCAGGAAAATGACTGAACCGTCTTCTAGCTAGCCAGCCGATTCACATGCTCTCAGAAAGCATTCTTGCACCATCTGGTAGAGGATGCCTCCACCGTGCCTTTGTCTGGGAGAATCTCACCCACTCGCAAATGATTCATGGACATTTGAGCTCTGCGAGACTCCCCTCTGCTCAAGCAGCCCCTGCCCTCCCCACCCTCCACCCCCGTTTCTGATTATGTTACACACCCAGGTTCAGGCTAGTTCTTCAGTGAGTCAAGCCCAGGATTTCCACCACTTCCTTTGCTGGAGAAGTGGGTTTTTGATTGTTCTGTTCTGTTGTATTGTTCCCAATTACTGTGACTTAGACCACCCTTAAAGAACTGTTTCCCCCAGACTCTGAGGCCAGGGGTTGAATAAATACACATACTCCATAGCAGGAAGAAGTTATCTGACCCTAGCTTAATAACCATGGATCCAAATTACGAATATCTAAACTCCCCTACTGCGTCTTTAGAAGTCAATTATCCTCAAAGTCTCTGCAGTATTAGGTACTCATCAGAAAAGGAAAGGTGTTCACAGGGGCCTGATTGATTTCTCGTGGCCAGAGCACCCTAAAAGCAAAGGCAAAGAGGCAATGCAAAGTAGTTTCAGAGCTATGTTCCTTTGATTCTTTCATATTTTAGGGGAGTAGGAAGGCATAAGAGGAAGGTAAGAAACCAATAAAGATTTAAGTGAATTGAGACAACTGGAGAGGACAGTAATCTCCCCGACCCTCACCCCACATTAATTAGTCATTTATTCCTCCAATCACCAGCAGTTGTAATTCTCAAGGTCATTTCCACTCACTGTAATAATTTTCTTTTGGCAAAGAACTTAATCCAAATCTAGAATAGTTAGTGGTTGTGAGGTTTGCATCAGGACTAGGAGCTTAAAGAGACTGCAGCTCCTCTGTGGGCTGGGCAGTGGAGAAGAAAAGGGGAAGAATGGTCAACAGAAAAAGATGGTGGTGGTGGAAGGAAACTGGCTGGCCTGCACGTTTGGAAGAAAGAACAACAGAAAAGGGATATTAGAGAGCTGATGTGTGGCTCTAAATCTCTAACTTCCTTTTCTCTTAACACTCAACTTCTCTCTAGAGTCAACATTCATGCTTCCCATACTTTTCTCAGCTTTGCACTCAATGCCATGATAGCCCTGAGTACCCCAGTCCCCAGAAGTCCTACTCTGCTTACAGTGATGGGTGGAGAAATGTGTTCCTGGCACCTCACATAGAACAGTCAGTGGATGTCCTATCCTTTGAGAACACTGTGATTGGCCTAGCTCTGTGGGCTTGGGTCTGAGAGTTAAGGTACCATATGTAATGTTATGGGAGTTCCCAGCAACCAGCTGACAAACTTTGGGACTGCCCAGTGCACCAAATGCTCTGAGGGGCAGGCATGGCACCTAATTGTCCAGGATTGCAATGCTGTTATTTTGTACTCTCCGGTGTGAGCTGCCCAGCTGGGACTAAGGGTTTGCTTTCCACTGGAGGGTGCTCTCCAGAACATTTTAGAGCGATGTGAGGAAGAAGCCAGTTCCTGTTTTAGTGAAACAAATTGCCAAGAAAGAAAGTTGTAGCAGCCAATACCTCCAATGATATGGATGTTCAGAAACGGTCTCTTTTCAGTGCTTTTTTATGACACAAGATACACACCAGGGTAAGGAATCAGTCTCCCTGCAAGCTACACTGCAAGTAGTGGGTGGGTGGAAGTTTCAAGAGCCTGAGACCTTCTGTTATTATTCCCATTATGCTCTGCTATTGGATAGATCTCCAGACATTCACCCACTGGGTGGCTCTCATGGTTTGTCTGTAAGGATATCAAGATCTGCCCTTCTACCCTACCTTTGGCTGAGGGTTTCTCTGCTGGGGGCTCTCTAGCATAGGGACTGGGTAACGGGGGATAATCCAGGTCAGAAATTGAAGAAAATAGTTTGTTCTGTTTCCAGATGTGTTGGGGGGCCACTGAAAACAATGGAAGCCCGTCTAAGCTGACAATGGATGACACTAATGGAACCTGACAAATGAGGGGCAGTGAAAAGATGGAGAAAGTAGATGCATTATGAGCTAACTCCAGTTAAACAGCCCTTACTTCTAGTGGGATGCAGCGGCCAAAGGCAGAGGGAATTATGCGTTCTGTACACTAAGAGCTCCAGCTAATCGAAGACATTCTGCTCCTTTCCTTGGTGGACAGATGTGTCCCAATCACAGGAATCTGAGATGAAAGAGAGTCAACTTCTTTGCTTGATAACCTCACCCACTCCTCCAGCCTGCCCCAGGCAGGGGAATAATGATCCGGTGGGGCTTTGGCTTAGATCAGGAGTGAGATCCCGCCTTGGTTCCTGTGGCAGCGGCAGTGGGTCTCATTTCATAAGCAGACCGGAGCACACTTAGTTAAAATGCACCGTGTTCAGGCCAGGGACCAAACACTGCTCATGTCAGGCAAAGAGAGCCTCTGCAGACAACTGGTTGGAAGGATAAGTGGCCAGGACATAATAGCAATACACATGGGGAAGCGCCAGGCCCTGAAAAACAGGGGACACTACACAGCAGGGCACTATAGGACCTCTCATTCCTAAGGCCATTACCCTCTAGGTCAAGAGTGAGATCCAGAGGCAGGGGGTGCCATGGATGGCCCAAAGTGAGGTCCAGTAGGAAGATGGTGTGTGGAAGGCAATAATGATCAAGTCATCAAAATGGAGAGGGTGAGAAGGGACAAAAGCAATGTGAGACTTCCTCTGCAGGGTTACATAGCAACCCAAGGAGACAGAAAGTGCTGCTGAATTCCCAGCAGCAGGTAAGGCAGGGAACTCACAGCATTTTCCTCACCTCATTTAAAAGGCCTCACTTTGCGTATTGTATTCTATTCTGGGCCCCTCAATCACTTCCCTCTGTTAGGAGGATGTTTGTCAGTTAGAAGCCAAAGGAATAAAAACGACATTTATAGAGCCCAAGTTGGATTAAACGTATGACTTGTTATGCAATATTTGTAACTCCCTACAGTCAGCCTCTTCCTTTCCCCAGGAAGGGCAGGATCAGGATCTAGTGATGGTGTGAATGTTGGGGGTGCTGGGAAGACAGCCAGGACAGGGATGAAAAGAGTGAGCTTTCTCCTTCTCATTCCCCAGGGTGTGTTCTTAGAAGTCTCCCCAGTCACGGGGCAGGTATTAGGCATAATGGCAATTTGTAGGAGATCCAAAATGGTTTATATACACTGCCCGGTGAAGTGTATATAAGTGTATATATATATAGCAGATATCCCACTACTTGTACTTAACATGGGGTAGCCCGGTGACTAACTGACTTGCTATGTTGGTAACAGCTACTCTCAGTTTCACGGAATACTAATAGTAATGCTGATAACCACAGCCAAAGCAGCCCCATTAGTACCTGCCATGTGGTGGACATTTCCAGTTTCATAAACAGGGTTCATAACCCTCTTATTTTCCTATGTGATGGGCATTATGGCCCCCTTTTTATATAGGAGGACACGGAGAACAGAAGGACATGACTAGGTGATTCTAACTCAACCTGTTCAATTCATAAACCTCTTTTCCCAGTGCATTAAAGTCAAGCAGAAAATTGTGGAGGTATGCGTGAACCCTCGGAAAACAAAAATGAATTTGAATGTGTGGGGAGATTATTCACAGCAGGCATGAAATCTCCAAGCTCTCTCCTGAGGCAGCAGGATAAACTCCATGATTTTTGTCATTCACAGTGAAATTGGACAAATCCCTACAAAGCAGCCTGGGTTGGAGGGAAACGCTGGGACTGGGAAAGAAGGCAGGGGTTGTTGGAGCAGGTTGGGATGGACGGTGGAAGCCGCAGTGTGCCTGTTATTCCTGACCTGTAAAGAGCAAGGCCCCTTTGTGTACATTAGAACATTCTAGATAATTTTTTTGAAGATTTTATTTATTTATTTAACACACACACACACACACACACACACACACACACAGAGAGAGAGAGAGAGAGAGAGAGAGAGAGATCGCAAGTAGGCAGAGAGGCAGGCAGAAGGGGAGAGGAAAGCAGTCTCTCCGCTGAGCAGAGAGCCTGATGCGGGGCTCGATCCGAGGACCCTGAGATCATGACCTGAGCCAAAGGCAGAGGCTTAACCCACTGAGCCACCCAGGTGCCACTAGATATTTTTTTTTAAAAAGAACATTCTAGATTTTGAGTACCTGATGTGGAAAGTGAGAGGAGATAAAAGGCACTTGAAGTGTTGAGACCATAGCATCAGTGCTGGCCACTAAGTACCGGGGACAATAGGAAAGTAGCTTGAGCAGGCTCAAAGCTTCAATTAAATTAGGTAGAGTGTGAGAGAGAAGGGGGACAATTGCAGGATGTGCCCAGCCATCTCCTCCCTAGGTGGGGACATCCACACATCCACCCTGGTGTGAATAACCTCCAGCTCTTTCCTTTTGAAGTCCCTTGAGACTGCATTGCATCATAGCTATCTTGAGCATGAGAATGGAGCCCTCCCTCTGCAGCTACATAAATCAGAATACCCACTCCCATGTGCATCCTTCACACTTTCTTTATGATCAATGAACTCCCTTCTCTATGATTTCTTGCATGATCAATGGGCTCCCTTCTCCTCTGCTGAGATGATGGCTGAACAGTGTGGTTTACCTATGCCCATTTTTAATCTGTATTCATTCCCAATCCTCCCACCACGTGATCTGTGCATTTGCCCATCTTCTCCACCGCGTCCTGCAGGGTTGAATGGTGTGTCAATGTCATGCACAAATAGAAGGCTCATTTAGTGATGTTTCCGTCTGCATACTTCTAAAGCCCCAGAACCGACATACTGCATCAAAGGAAATACAGCATCATGCCCTAGACCAATAGCAGAGTCCATACTATGAGGCAGACGCAGCCCAAAGGCTCAGGTACAACAATAAAAACCTGAAATATTCAGTCAGTAGGTGATCAGACCATTACACTGTAATTAGGTTGTTATAATTATTGACTGCCAAGCAGCATTATAATAACAGAAGTTGTGGCTTTTACATTTTGTATCTCATCCGGGAGCAAATTAGGAGCCTATTCAGTCCATGGGCCTCGAGTAAAAGCGGCTGTTGGGCAGAAGGGATCCACTTCTATTAATATCTCTGGGCGAACAGTTTGATAGAGCCATGGACACTTCCCTAGTGGAAAACGGAAATTTATATGACATCGTTGCACAGAGACTTGGAAAGGATAGCTGTGAAAAGGCCTTTAAAAAAAAAAAAATCAAAGTCTTATTTTGGTTCTTAAAACACAAACAAAATAAAACATTGACGGTGATAAAGTGTTTTTTTTTTTTTTTTTTTCTAGAAACAGGCTTTATTAGAGAGGTGAGTATATAGATATTTGAGAAGCAGAATCATGTTTATATTTAGGTATATGTAAATCGACGAATAGGCATTTAGGAAACTAGGTTAACAACATGTTTTCAGGAAATTATAATGAAATTGTGATGGTTTTTATTGCAGCTCCTCCTAATTTTAGCAGACAGTCCACACGTGTGGGAACGCTGAATGGTCTGATTGAATCTGACAGTAACCTCGCCCCCCATCCCCCCTCCCCCATCTTTTTTCTTTTCAGAACTCTCGTTGCTCTTCGAGGCATCAAGAAGCCAAGATGTTGGTATTACTGGCTGGTATCTTTGTGGTCCACATCGCCACTTGCATCATGTTATTTGTCGGTACCATTGCCAACGTGAGTAATACGTTCTTCTGTTCATTCATTCACCCAGAAGTTATCTGAATATTTACATAAGTTACTACAAAAGAAGTTTGAGCCACAATCCCTCCCCCTCGGGGAATATGCAGTTTAGTCGTGGGGAAAAAAAAAAACAACAACCCAAAACCAAAAACCAAAAAAAGAACCCCAACACCCACTGGCACTTCAAACAATGAAATAGCAGGAGGAGAAAAGCCGGTGTCTACCAAAGGGATCCCGCCAGGGCTGGAGGTGGTAAGGGGCTGGAGAAGACAATGAGGCTTCTTCAGTCTCTGGCAGAACCTTCTCCGAGGTGGAGCTGAGGGGGGATGGGTAGATGGGCGGGTTTCTTGGCGGAGGATGAGTCGCGGAAGGAGCAGAGGGGTGCATTCCAAGCAGGGGTGCTAGCCAGGATGCCTCCGTGAGAGGGAGAGGCTTTGTTCTGGCCAAACGGTGGTCAGCACCACCCCACCACCCTCCCCCTGCGCGAGAGCAGAGCTTCCTTTCCTTCTGGGAACCCTGGTTAGAAAAGGATGAGACGAGAAGCTTTGGTTGCCAGACCGACACGCTCGAATTCTGAGCCGATAGGAGCGTGTGAAGGTGGAATTGTGCCAGATTAACCTGGTTCCACGGAATTCACTCACTCTAGCAAAACAATGCAAAAATATTTTTCTCTGAGGCTTGGGCTGCTCTGACCTCTAGCGGCCCTTTGTAGCATCAGAGTGGCTTTTATTGTGCTTTTCTCGGAAAGAGACAAGACGGATCCTGGCCCGTAAAAATCAAGGCCACCCATCATAGGGCGGCAAACGGTGGCTCCAGAATCTGTTTGCGTCCTTGTTACAGCTACAGGACAAATGGGTTTTGAAGTTCAGATAAAAGCGTTTTGCTACCGTTGGTGGATGTGGTCAGCACGAGCAAGGCTGCCCGTGAGCCCTCCTCCAGAGTGCAGGTCAGCCATTCGGTGCCCCAACCCCCAGGGCTCTCAGGGTAACAAGCCTGGTCAGTGACTTCACACTGCATCAGTGGTTCCCAGAGGGCTGAGTATCTGAATTATCAGCCCCCTAGTACTGGGCTTGGCATACCATTGTTTATTGAATCAAGAGCAGGTGATCACACATCCTGGGCCCTGTCCTTCCAGCAGTGCTCATTCTAACGGGTGTTCTGGGTGCTTGTCTTCCAGAAGAGTAAGTATTTTTGTTGGACAGGGTGGGAAGGGACATTGGCATCACAGCAAGCCTTGGGGAATACATGTTGGTCACTATTCTACTTTCAGGGGCCCCCACGTCCTTCCGTTTAGATGGAAGTGGCTTCTTTTTTTTTTTTTTTTTTTTTAAGATTTTATTTATTTATTTGACAGAGATCACAAGGAGGCAGAGAGGCAGGCAGAGAGAGAGGGGGAAGCAGGCTCCCTGCTGAGCAGAGAGCCTGATGTGGGGCTCGATCCCAGGACCCTGGGACCATGACCTGAGCCGAAGGCAGAGGCTTTAACCCACTGAGCCACCCAGGTGCCCCGAGATGGAAATGGCTTCTTGACACCAAGACTCATTGCTGTTTCCTTCGTTGTCCACGTTTCCTAGTTGCCTCCAGTTGAGCGGTTTTTTCCTTCTTCTTTTTTTCTAACCCCCTTAGGCTGTTACATGAAACGGTCTTTTTAAAAAGATTTTATTTATTTATTTGAGAGAGAGACAGAGTGAGTGAACATGAGCAGGGGGGAGGGGCAGAAGGAGAGAGAGGAGCAGACTCCCCGCTGAGCAGAGAGCCCCCTGTGGGGCTGGATCCCAGGACCCCTAGATCATGACCTGAGCAGAAGGCTGACGCTTAACCAACTGGGCCACCCAGGTGCCCCTAAAACGGTCTTGAGAGAGCGAATGGATGGTACATACTTAACACCAATTGCTCATTCTGTGTTTCTGCTTTTTAGAACCTCAGAATTTTAAACCACTACGATTTAATTACTTCCTTTTTGTTGTTGTTAAGTAAGGAGGAATGTGAAGCCCAGAGAAACTGTGTGATTTTTCTTCAGTCACACAATCTTTCACCTTTTCTCTTGGGACCTCTGTGGCTTTTGTTTTTGTCAGACCTCATTTCCACAAAGAGGTGGGGGTGCTTAGCCTTATTTGAGGCTCAATGTGGGGTGTTGCTGAAGATTCGATCCTGACCCAAATCTGAGTTGCTATTTCTTTTCCTTTCAAAGCAAAGGGTCAACTTTTCAACCATTGCTTGTTTCCTTTTGGTTTCAGGTCTGGGTGGTTTCCGATGATAGACAAGGATCAGTTGGTCTTTGGAAAAACTGTACCATTGGTGGCTGTGATTACGTGCTGTCATATGCCAGCGAAGGTATGTCTTAGGGAACTGTGTTCAGTACTGACATTCGGGTGGTCAGGGAAACATGCACCCTGCCAGGGACCACTTAGCCTAATACCCTTCTTCTCCTCTTCCTGTGTCCACAGATGCCCTCAAGGCGGTGCAGGCATTCATGATCCTCTCCATCATCTTCTCCGTCATCTCCCTCGTGGTCTTTGTGTTCCAGCTCTTCACCATGGAGAAGGGAAACCGCTTCTTCCTTTCCGGGGCCACCATGCTGGTGTGCTGTGAGTATCCTAGGGGTGGGCTCCTCTGTATGGCGGCCTTACCATGGGCAATCATGGCACTTTGGACAGAGGAGCACCCGGCTCAGTGAAGCTGCATTGGACAATTTTCTCCTCTGCTTGTTTGTTCTCTTTTTGAGAACCTCTGCTGGAGCTTGGAATTAGTACTGTCCTGTGCTTTAAACACGCTGCCCTATTTAAACCTAATGCTCCCGGGGGTGGGGGTGGGGCGACCAAGTGGCCAGGCGACCAAGTGGCCGGGCCCATTGCATGCCCTTGTACAGGAGACTCTTGAGGGCAGGGAGGTGGGTGTCCTTAGACAAAGCCACTGCCATAGTGCACGCCCGAGTTCCTGTTCTCATCCTTCTGTTGGTCTTCCCCAACACCCATAACTGGGTGAAAGGCTATGTCGTTTTACATCCTGGGCAGCCCGCCTACATAGGCTGGGGTCTTGAAGGAAAAGCCAGGTGGTGGATGTGAAGTTCTCTGTTTTACTTCGCACTTGTAGCTACACAAACCGGTGTGGGTATGGGAGCCCAAACACCTCAGGTTTTATCAACACAACCATCAAGGTTGGTTCAAGGCCAATCAACAGAGCTATCCTATGGGGCTAAACAGTCAGATTTTATTTTCCCAGTAAAATTTCCTTTTACTATGAGGGAAATTGAATCTTTTAAAAGTTACACAATTTTTTTCTTGGTTTTAATAGAAAAAAACCCAAAACCAAAAAATGAGGTCTTTTTTTTTTCCCCCTTGTAGGGTTGTGTATTATGGTCGGAGTGTCCATCTATACTCATCATTATGCCAGTGGTTATGGGACCAGCTACTCCAAAAGTCACCATGGCTACTCCTTCATCCTGACCTGGATCTGCTTCTGCTTTAGCTTCATCATTGGCGTGCTCTATCTAGTCCTGAGAAAGAAATAAGGCCAAAGGAGTTCATGGGGATCCTGGGGCAGGGGGTGGGGAGAAGAAAGCCGTTGAATCTGGGAGGGAAGTGGAAGATACCACGCAGGAAAACCCAAGGGGGGGCGGGGAGGGGAAGGAGGGTGGGAGAGGCTGGAAATCCAAACCATTCCTGGGAAGGTTCTCTACCATGGAGCTCCTGCCCTAGGGAGGGAGTAGTTGGCTACTCTCTGCTACTCTCTCAGCTGGAGAGCCTCTCTCCAGCCACCAGACTTGGCCTCCAGCTGTTCTTAGTTACACACACTGCCTGGGGACCCACCAGCTGCCGCACCACTGGCTCCACTCCTGAGGCTGAACTCTGGGTCTCGCACTGCGGTCCTCAGACCTATTGCATCAAGTTAAAATAGCGGTACAAGTTCCAGCAAGCACAGATCTTGTTTTTGTGTTGATTGTGCCAAGCCTGGAAGCCATCCCGCCTTTCTGACCCAAAGCAGAACATCACATTCCAGTCTGAAGGGCCTGTAGGAGGGGGCTTTGGCCTGTGAGCCATTAGCCCTCTTTAGAACAGATATTTAACTCTGTGGAACTCAGTGGTATTTGTGATGAAATGGGAGAAAGACATAAAGTCCTAAGGCCAAATTGGTGGGTGAGTTAAACCAAGAAAGAGGATCCCAGGGGAAAGCCTGGGGGCTGGTCAGAACCCAGACTGGACCTCACGCAGTTGTCCCTCACAGAGAACTCATGTTGTGGACTTTGCTAGGCCTCTTGCTTAAAGCCAAAGCAGCTCTTTTGGCATTTCTGTAGCCACTCATGACCAGTTCTGTGGTGAAAGCACCACACAAATGATGAGACCAAGGGGCAGTCTCGTGACAGTGCTACAGTAGGGTTGTTTTTAGGATCCCCTGTTCATGCGATCAGTGTTTCTTTTAAGCACATACTGGGAGAGAGATGGACATGACTTCTTGTAACATGATTTATTACTCTCCCTCTAAATTATAACTTTGGAGGACGTTTTTCCTAAAAAAAAAAAAAATTATCTGCATTGGGGATCAGAACTTCTAGTCTCAGTGGTAGCTCTCTCTCTGACATGGGCTGGAGCCATTGCCTTTCAGAGGCCCTGTCTATCCTGCAAGTGAGGCAGGGCAATTCTGGAAGCTTAGTAAAACACACACAAACCAAAACCAAATAGATCCTTGGGGGAAAGGTGCTATATAATTGTAAAGTATTAAGCATACTAGATTTCAGTCATGATTAGAACAGAGTGCCTGCATTCCCAGGAAAATTAGAAAATTCCCATGAGACAAATAAAAACATAGGTGATAGACACATATTTTCTTTAAGAGAAAAAATAAAAAGCAAAAACTCCTGTGGTTCCCAGTCAGTTGGCAATTGGGCTGTGTGTTGCCATAGGAGCATTTCTATATAGGACTTAGTAGATGTATGTTATTCCTGGGGAAGCAGCATTGCTCTGGCCTGGAGCAGCTATTTCAAGCCATCTCAGATTCTGTCTAAAGGGGTCATTTTGGGAAGATACTTCCTTTATTACCAGAGAAGATCTACCCCAGGGGGAATGTGAGACATCTTGCCTACTTTTCCTTCTCCCAGCTCTCTCCTTATCCCATTTCTTACACACTTTTCCTTTCTGGGGAGTTGTCATGCCATGATTGCTGGTATTTATGTAAAAGGACTATGACTAAATATATTGCTCTATGTTCATTCTGGTTAAGGGAATATTGAGGACAGGCCACCAGATTACACGGGCTGGGGGTAGAGAGATGGCAAGCAAGAACTGTGGAATGATGAACTTTTTTATATGATTTAATTATCACATGATTATAGAAGGCTGTCTTATGTGCAGAAGCATACTTACATATCAGATATACTCAAAAGAGATACTCGCATTATGTTGAAAAGTCAAACTATGACTGGAGTGAACCATGTATTCCCTTGTCTTTTACTTTATTTCTGTGACATTTATGTCTCATGTAATTTGCATTACATTGGTGGGTTGTTCTAGTACTGTATCTGGCTTCTCCTTTAATAGATTGATATTTCATATTCTATAAATGTAAATATTTTGATACAAATGTTTATAACTCTAGGGACATAAAAGTAGATTCTGATTCCCTTCACCGTGTGAATGTTTTCTTCCTAAAAAAATGCAGGACAGTAGAGATAATAGTGACATTTATACTTAACGAAGTTGTCGATCAGTGCGATTTGAACAACTTGGCATTTATTTGAGACGTTAAACTACTTTCTGGTAATACATTAGGCATTCTACAAAAACTCTTTCAGGCAAATGAATGTTATTAGGTATAGTTTTATCTTAACATTAATTAAACCTCTAAAGCAAAAAATAGAACTTCATAAGCTACATCAGGGAGATGTCATGGGTCTTGAATCAGCATGACTTATGACATTAAGAAATGAGATACTTGAAAAGTTTCTTTGAAATAGCCAATTCCTCTAATGTGTCTTCAAAATATAAAGCAATTTACAAAGGTATGCATCACATACATACCTTTGCAAAAACCCATTCATTGCATAAACTGGGCATATCTCTATGGGACAGATGAGAAAAGGAAAACTTTAATGCTTTCTGTGAGCAATAAGGACTGGAATTAACAATAGAAAAGCAGAGTAGACACTGTATACCCTAGCACTATGTCAACACTAATATCATACAAATGGTTTTAATGTGGTTTGGTGCTATGTCAGACCCCTGTGGTTTTGGATGAAATAACTGCACAGAGTAATACACAAAAAATACACAACGGAACCTGAGAATAAAACTTTAACATATTTTAATGTCAATTAATCAAATTGTATTGATTATTGATACCCTCTCAGAGACCTATGTAATTTCTTAGATCGTTTCTGGCATACTATCACAAGAAGCTACTTCTCTCCTTTAGTTCTTCCTGGGATTCATTCTCCCATGTCATTTGCCTGGTAGTGGATCAGACCTCCAGAGGATCCTTTCTTTCTTTCCTTCTATAGATCTTTAATCAGACTCTCCAACAACTCTCCTCTGCCAGGATGAAATCTTCTATCTCAAAGACCTGGATAGTGAACGAGGGTGTATTACTTAGGATTCTCCACAGAAACACAACCATTAGGAGGTGTAAATTATATACAGAAAGACATTTACTTTTTTAAAATTGGCTCACATAATTATGGAGGCAGGCAAGTTCAAAATCTTCTGGAAGGATAGGGCTGGCAGGCTGGGACCTAGGGAAGAGCCATTGCTGCCATTCAAGTCCAAAGAATGTCTGCTGGCAGAATTGTCCCTTGTTTACGGGGAGGAGGTGGTCACTCTTTTGTTTTATTCAACTGATTGAATGAAGCCCACACACATAGAGGGCAAAGTACTTTACTCCAAGTCCACTGATCTAAATGTTAATCTCATCCAAAACACCCTCACAGAAACATCCAGAATAATGTTTGGTCACATGTCTGGTCACCATAGCCTGCCAACATGACAAATGAAATTAGTCGTCATGGGGGAAGCATTCCAATTATGAATAAGGCACTGGCTTACCAAACATTTCCAGAAATAATTTAAAAGAAGCTTAAACAGTGGAAATCTTTATGTTTACAATTGATACTTAGCTTTAATAATGAAATAGTTAAGACATGGGTGTTAACCTGAAAGATGATCTTGAATATCTATGAAAAGACAGGAAGTTGTCAGAGTCTCTTATAGGGGAGCTTCTTAGGTAGAGTTAAGTTGAATTAAGGTGTTTAAGAAAATACTCTTCGGTGAAACCGGTCCAAGTTTATGAAGATAGGAAAGATGAGCTACAGAGCTCTCCATTACCACTTAAGAATGGGATTTGCAGGCAAATGAAACTTATTTATTCGTCAAAGTGATAAACGTGAGGTGCCAAATGGTTAACAGGCAGCTACACACCCTGTGTTGGACTCAGCCATTATAGTCTCTGTGCGAAACCCCACTGGCTTTGAGGCACAGAAGAGTATTTCAGCAGGGCCTTGAAGGAAGGCGTATGAAAACTAAGAGGATATTGTGCAGGATTCCACCCTTAAAAAAAGACACTCTCTCTCATGTTTACTAATAGTCAGAATATACCAGAATAGAGATAAAATTCCCTAGAAAAAATGTGTACATGAGTTTTAAAAAAAGACTAGATTTTAGAGACTAGAGAGGAATGAGGTAGAGTGGTGGGAGGCAGGATGAAAAGAAGAAAACTTGGTGGAAATTTTGGAGGAGATTCTGAAGAGGATTGATTCATTTTATTTTTATTTTTTTAAATTTTTATTTATTTTTATTTTTTAAAAGATTTTATTTATTTATTTGACAGGGACAGATCCAAGTAGGCAGAGAGGCAGGCAGAGAGAGAGAGAGAGAGGGAAGCAGGCTCCCTGCTGAGCAGAGCTCCTGATGCGGGACTCGATCCCAGGACCCTGAGATCATGACCTGAGCATAAGGCAGCGGCTTAACCCACTGAGCCACCCAGGCGCCCCGGATTGATTCATTTTAGAGAGGTACTTGCGGTCCAGGAAAGCAAGCAGCTCTTGACCACAAAGCTGGTAGAGAAGGAGGTACGCTGATTAGGAGGAGCCCAAGGAAAGGTGTATTTTGGAGTTCTCCTTATTCTTGTTTCTGAAAGGGAGACATGTGGGCCTCCTCATGAGGTAGGAGGGTGGTACATTAAAACTTGTAATGATAAACTACTGGGTGCTAGCTACTGCACCTAGAGGCTAGGGAATGAAAGATCAAGCAGACATGTTTCCTGTCTTCATCTAATTTATAGTCTAGCCTGGGTGTAAGACTCATACCTAGAGAAAATGGAAGAAGACCCTGTGGGAGCACAGAGGAGATGGGAGGACCGGCACATGGGGGAGGATAGAAGATTTTCAGGTCTTCATCCCTTCTTCATGGTCCTTATCCCACTCCATGAGTAATTAGCTGACAACCTTTATGGATTTTACCTCTGCTGCTTCTCTTACCTACCCAAATCTCCCTGCCCCAAAGGCCATTGCTTTTTTCCAGGCTCTCTTTGCCTTCCATAACTGCAGGAGAGAAACATCCCAATGTCCTCCATGTCTTCACCTACTCTCTCCAACCTCTTCCTTCTCCATCACAGGAAGCCAATCCAGGGCCTGGAGGGTCAGAATTCCCATGTAGGATGCCAATGTTTATGGGAGGTTCATACTCAATCTTCAGTTAACTGATGACGATCAACAAGGGCTATAGAGTGAGTCCCAAATCAAGAATGACTGTCTTCATATGGCAAATGAAGGACTTTATTATATTAAGAGATAAACTGAATAAGGGGTGGGGGGTGGGGAAACAAGAACAAACTATTGAGCCCTTCCAATATAGGAATGTGTCAGGTTCCAAAAGCCATTTTCCTGAGCTGGTTATTGGTTAAACTCAGAGTATATTTTTCCATAGATGCCATTCAGAATCATTTTGCTTATGATATGGCTAAAAGACTTTTGTAATCTAGCCTGGAAATAAGTTCAATAATTATTGAACTATTATTATTTGCAATGGAAATGAGTTAGTTTAAATTCTGGAACATAGAGCCTTCTGTTACCTTTTTAAAAAATTAATTAACTAGGGACGCCTGGGTGGCTCAGTTGGTTAAGCAGCTGCCTTTGGCTCAGGTCATGATCCCAGCGTCCTGGGATCGAGTCCCACATCGGGCTCCTTGTTTGGCGGGGAGCCTGCTTCTCCCTCTGCCTCTGCCTTCCATTCTGTCTGCCTGTGCTCGCTCTCTCTCCCTCTCTCTCTGACAAATAAAAAAAAAATTAATTAACTATATTTTATTTAAACAAAAATTTTAAATTAACATATAATGTATTGTTTGCTTCAGGGGTACAGGTCTGTGAATCATCAGTCTTACACAATTCACAGCACTCACCATAGCACATACCCTCCCCAATGTTTATAACGCGGCCACCCCATCCCTTCCCTCCCTTCCCCCTCCAGCAACCCTCAGTTTGTTTCCTGAGATTAAGAGTCTCTTATGGTTTGTCTCCCTCCCAGATCCCATCTTATTTCATTTTTTCCCTCCCTGTCCCCCACAACCCCTTGCCCTGTCTCTCAAATTCCTCATATCAGAGAGATCATAATAATTGTCTTTCTCTGATTGACTTCTTTTGCTTAGCATAATACCCTCTACTTCTATCCACCTTGTTTCAAATGGCAAGATTTCAGTTTTTCTGATGGCTGCATAGTATTCCATTGTGTATATATATATATACCACATCTTCTTTATCCATTCATCAGTTGATGGACATCTAGGTTCTTTCCATAGTTTGGCTATTGTGGACATTGCTGCTATAAACATTCGGGTGCACGGGCCCCTTCGGATCACTACATTTGTATCTTTAGGGTAAATACCCAGTAGTGCAATTGCTGGGTCGTATGGTCGCTCTATTTTCAATTTTTTGAAAAATCTCCATACTGTTTCCCAGTGTGGCTTCCCCAGCTTGCATCCCCACCAACAGTGTAGGAGGGTTCTCCTTTCTCTGCATTCTCGTCAACATCTGTTGTTTCCTGACTTTTTAATTTTAGCCATTTGACTGGTGTGAAGTGGTATTTCATTGTGGTTTTGATTTGTATTTTTCTGATGCCGAGTGATGTTAAGCAGTTTTACATGTGTCTGTTGGCCATTTGGCTGTCTTCTTTGCAGAAATGTCTGTTCATGTCTTCTGCCCATTTCTTGATTGGATTATTTGTTCTTTGGGTGTTGAGTATGATAACTTCTTTATAGATTTTGGGTACTAGCCCTTTATCTGATATGCCATTTGCAAATATCATCTCCCATTCTGTTGGTTGTCTTTTTTTTTTTACTATTTCCTTTGCTGTGCAAAAGCTTTTGATCTTGATGAAATCCCAATAGTTCATTTTTGCTCTTGCTTCTCTTGCCTTTGGCAATGTTTCTAGGAAGAAGTTGCTGTGACCGAGGTTGAAGAGGTTGCTGCCTGTGTTCTCCTCAAAGATTTTGAAGGATTCCTGTCTCACATTGAGGTCTTTCATCCATTTTGAGTCTATTTTGGTATGTGGTGTAAGGAAATGGTCCAGTTTCATTCTTCTGCATGTGGCTGTCCAATTTTCCCAACACCATTTATTGAAGAGACTTTTTTCCATTGGACATTCTTTCCTCTTTTGTCAAAGATTAATTGACCATGGGGTTGAGGGCCCATTTCTGGGCTTTCTGTTCTTTTCCATTGATCTATGCATCGGTTCTTGTGCCAGTACCATACTGTCTTGATGATTACAGCTTTGTAAGACAGCTTGAAGCCTGGAATTGTGGTGCCGCCAACTTTGGTTTTCTTTTTCAACATTCCTCTGGCTATTCAGGGTCTTTTCTGGTTCCATATAACTTTTAGGATTATTGGTTCCATTTCTTTGAAAAAAAATGATGGCATTTTCATAGGGATTGCTTTAAATGTGTAGATTGCTTTAGGTAGCATAGACATTTTCACAATATTTGTTCTTCAAATCCATGAACATGGAACATTTTTCCATTTCTTTGTGTCTTCCTCAATTTCTTTCATGAGTACTTTATAGTTTTCTGAGTACAGATTCTTTGCCTCTTTGGTTAGGTTTATTCCTAGGTATCTTACGGTTTTGGGTGCAATTGTAAGTGGGATCGACTCCTTAATTTCTCTTTCTTCTGTCTTGCTTTTGGTATATAGAGATGCAAATGATTTTTGTGCATTGATTTTATATCCTGACACTTTACTGAATTCCTGTATGAGTTCTAACAGTTTTGGAGTGGAGTCTTTTGAGTTTTTCACATAAAGTGTCATATCATCTGCAAAGAGTGAGAGTTTGACTTCTTTGCTGATTCAGATGCCTTTTATTTCTTTTTGTTTTCTGATTGCTGAAGCTAGGACTTCTGGTACTATGTTGAATAGCAGTGGAGATAGTGGACAGCTCTGCTGTGTTCCTGTTCTTAGGGGAAAGGCTCTCAGTTTTTTCCCATTGAGGATAATATTTGCTGCGGGCTTTTCATAGATGGCTTTTATGATGTTTAGGTATGTACCCTCTATCCCAACACTGTGAAGAGTTTTAATTAAAAAAGGATGTTGTGGGGCACCTGGGTGGCTCAGTGGGTTAAGCCTCTCCCTTTAACTCAGGTCATGATCTCAGGGTCCTGGGATCAAGCCCCATGTCGGGCTTCCTGCTCAGTGGGGAGCCTGCTCCCCCTGCCGCCCCGCCTGCTTCTCTGCCTACTTGTGATCTCTGTCTGTCAAATAAATAAGTAAAATCTTTTCTTTTAAAAAAAAAGGATGTTGTACTTTGTCAAATACTTTTCCAGCATCTATAGAGTATCATATGGTTCTTCTTCTTTCTTTTATTAATGTATTATACCACATTGATTGATTTGCGGATGTCAAACCAACCTTGCAGCCCAGGAATAAATCCCACTTGGTGGTGGTGGATAATCCTTTTCATGTACTGTTGGATCCTATTGGCTAGTATTTTGGTGGGAATTTTTGCATCCATGTTCATCAAGGATATTGGTCTGTAATTTTTGTTTTTCATGGGTCTTTGTCTGGTGTTGGGATCAAAGGAATGTTGGCCTCATAAAATGAGTTTGGAAGTCTTCCTTCCACTTATATTTTTTGGAACAGTTTCAGGAGAATAGGTATTAATTCTTCTTTAAATGGTTGATAGCATTCCCCCGGGAAGCCATCTGGCTCTGGGCACTGGTTTGTTGGGAAATTTTTGATGACTGCTTCTATCTCCTTACTGGTTATGGGTCTGTTCAGGTTTTCTATTTCTTCCTGGTTCAATTTTGATAATTTATATGTATCTAGGAATGCATCCATTTCTTCCAGATTGTCAAATTTGTTGGTGTATAGTTGCTTATAATATGTTCTTATAATTGTTTGTATTTCTTTGGTATTGGTTGTGATCTCTCTTCTTTCATTCATGACTTTATTAATTTGGGCCCTTTCTCTTTTCTTTTTGGTAAGTCTGGCCAGGGTTTATCAATCTTATTAATTCTTTCCAAGAACCAGTTCCTCGTTTCTTTGATTTGTTCTACTGTGTTATTGGTTTCTGTTGCATTAATTTCTGCTCTGATATTTATTATTTCTCTTCTCTTTCTGGGTTTAGGCTTTCTTTGCAGTTCTTCCTCCAGATCCTTTAGGTGTAGGGTTAGGTTGTGTACTTGAGACCTTTCTTGTTTCTTGAGAAAGTCTTGTATTGCTATATACTTTCCTCTCAGGACAGCCTTTGCTGTGTTCCAAAGTTTTTGAACAGGTGTGTTTTCATTTTCATTTGTTTTCAGGAATTTTTAAAGTTCTTCTCTAATTTCCTGGTTGACCCATTCATTCTTTAGTAGTATGCTCTTTAGCCTGCATGTATTTGAGTGCTTTCCAACTTTCCTCTTGTGGTTGAGTTCTAGTTTCAAAGCATTGTGGTCTGAAAATATGCAGGAAATGATCCCAATCTTTTGGTACTGGTTGAAAACTGGTTTATGACCCAGGATGTGATCTATTCTGAAGAGTGTTCTATGTGCACTAGAAAAGAATGTGTATTCTGTTGCTTTGGGATGGAATGTTCTGAATATATCTGTGATGTCCATCTGTCCATCTGATCCAGTGTGTCATTTAAAGCCTTTACTTCTGGGCGCCTGGGTGGCTCAGTGGGTTAAAGCCTCTGCCTTCAGCTCAGGTCATGGTCCCAGGGTCCTGGGATCGAGGCCCGCATCGTGCTCTCTGCTCAGCAGGGAGCCTGCTTCCTCCTCTCTCTCTGACTGCCTCTCTGCCTACTTGTGATCTCTCTCTCTGTCAAATAAATAAATAAAATCTTTAAAAAAAATAAATAAAGCCTTTACTTCCTTGCTGATCTTTTGCTTAGATGATCTGTCCATTTCAGAGAGGGAGGTGTTAAATTCCCCTACAATTATTGTATTAGTGTCAATGTGTTTCTTTGATTTTGTTATTAATTGGTTTATATAATTGGCTGTTCCTACATTAGAGGCATAGATATTTAAAATTGTTAGATTTTCTTGTTGGACAGACCCTTTAAGTATGATATAGTGTCCTTCCTCATCTCTTGTAGTCTTTGGCTTAAAATCTAATTTGTCTGATATAAGAATTGCCACTTCACCTTTCTTTGGTTGTCCATTAGCATGGTAAATTGTTTTCCACCCTGTCACTTTAAATCTGGAGGTGTCTTGGGATCTAAAATGAGTTTCTTGAAGGCAGCATATCGGTGGGTTTTGTTTTTTTATTCATTCTGATACCCTGTGTCTTTTGACTGGGACTTTGAGTCCATTTACATTCAGGGTAACTATTGAAAGATATGAATTTAGGGACATTGAATTGCCTGTAAGGTGACTTTTACTTTATATTGTCTCTGTTCCTTTCTGGTCTGTTACTTTTAGGCTCTCTCTTTACTTAGATGACCGCTTTCAATATTTCCTATAGGGCTCGTTTGGTGTTTGCAAATTCTTTTAGTTTTTGTTTGTCCTGGAAGCTTTTTATCTCTCCTATTTTCAATGACAGCCTAGCTGGACATAGTATTCTTGGTTGCATATTTTTCTCATTTAGTGCTCTGAATTTATCATGCCAGTCCTTTCTGGCCTGCCAGGTGTCTGTGAATAGGTCTGCTGCCAACCTAATATTTCTACCATTGTGTGTTACAGACCTCTTGTCCTGAGCCACTTTCAGGATTTCTCTTTGTCACTGAGACTTGTAAGTTTTACTATTAGATGATGGGGTGTTGACCTATTTTTATTGATTTTGAGGGGGGTTCTCTGTGGCTCCTGGATTTTGATGCTTTTTCCCTTCACCAAATTATGGAAATTCTTGCTATAATTTGCTCCAGTATACTTTTACCCCTTTCTCTCTTTCTTCTTCTTCTAGGATCTCAGTTATTTTAATTTTCTTTTGTCTTATGGTATCATTTATCTCTCCAATTCTCCCCTCATGGTCCAGTAGTTGTTCATCTCTCTTTTTCTCTGCTTCTTTATTATCCATCATTTGGTCTTCTATATCACTAATTCTCTCTTCTGCCTCACTTATCCTAGCAGTAATAGCCTCCATTTTTTGTTGCACCTCATTAATAGTGGTTTTGATTTCAACTTGGTTAGATTTTAGTTCTTTTATTTCTCCAGAAAGGGATTCTCTAGTATCTTCTGTGCTATTTTTGAGCCCAGCTATCACCTTGATAATCGTCATTCTGAACTCTAGATCTGACATCTTGACATCTTACTAATGTCCGTATTGATTTGGTCCCTAGCCATCAGTACTGCCTCTTGTTCTTTTTTTTTTTTTTTTTGAGGTGAGTTTTTCCACCTTGTCATTTTATCCAGATAAGAATAGATGAATGAGAGAACAAAACACTAAAAGGGTAACAATGACTCCAGAAAAATATACACTAACAAAATTTGACCCAAAACTGGGGTGGAGGGGAGAAGAAAGGAGAAAAAAAAATATATATATATGATTGGTGAATAGAATAGAGCCACAAACTTGAATTTGGGTCTATTTTGGTTTGTTAGAAGAAACTGGCCCAAAATTTTAAAGAAAAAAAAACCTTATATATATATATATAAATAAAATAAGGGTAAACACGATGAAGAGATGGAATATGACAATATTAAGATAAAATTTAAAAACATTCTAAAAAATGAATTGATAAGAAGTTGGTCAAAAAAAGGGGGAAAAAAAAAAAGGAAAGAATGTGATCAGGCTGGAGACTAGAATAAAGCCTGCACTAGATTTAGGGTATATTTTGATCTGTTAGAAGAAACTGTAGCCCAAAATTTTAAAGAAAGAAAAACCTATATGTATACAAAAAATAAGGCTAAATACAATGAAGGGATAGAATATGACTACAAGAAAAAGAATTAAAAAAGATTTTTAAAAAAGGTATTGATAAGATACAATAGTTAAAAAGCATTAATATAGGAAAGAGGAAACATTTAAAAATATAAGAAAAAACAAAATTTAAAAAATTTAACTTTGAAAGACTAAAGAATCATGGGAAAAAAGCCATCAGTTCTATATGTTGCATTCCTCTATCTCTGCAGTTCTCATTGATTGGTGAACTTGGTCTCAGCTGGATGTTCTTGCTAATCTTCTGGGGGAGGGGTCTGTTGCAGTGATTCTCAAATGTCTTTGCCCATGGCAGAATTGTACTGCCCTTGCCAGGGGCCAGGCTAAGCAATATGCTCGGATTTGCTCTTGGGAGGTTTTGTTCCCTGATCGCTTTCCATACTGCTTTGGAGGACGGGAATGAAGATGGCTGCCTCCCAATCTCCCAGAGGAGGTGAAAGCTCAGAGCCCTGCTCCTCAGTGAGTCCTCAAGGAAAAGCAGTCAATCCCTCCCATCTCCCTCATCTCTGGCTGCACTCCATGCTTGCTCAACCTGTGATGGAGTGTTTCTGTCTCTGGCGCATAGCCTCATTTGGAGTCTCCAAACCCAGCCAATTCCTGCACCAGAAGAGAAAGGTGAGTCTCCCCGGATCTGCCACTTGTGGAGTCCCTGCTCAAAGAGCAGTGACCCAACTATGCCTCGGATCATGGTTTAGGGTAACCGCGAGCTGAGAGCTCACTCCTTGGATCTGTCTCTGTAGCCGGCTTCCCTGCTCTGATATCTGGGGGCTCTGTCACCCTCAGACACCCCTCTTTTTGTGACCCTGCGGGTTCTGAGACTACATTGTCCCCATGAGGGCTACACCCCCCGCTTAACCTCTGGAACAACGTCCCTCAGTGGCATAGACTTCTAAAAGTTCTGATTTTGTGCTCTTCTGCTTTACTGTTTGCCAGGAATCGACCCTTCCCCCCACGGTCTATCTTCCCATATATCACCTCAGATTCACTTCACACGTTCTACCTTCCAGAAAGTGGTTGCTCAATTTTCTGTTCCTAGAATTGCTGCTCTTCTTCTCTTCCATCTCCTGTTGAGTTTGTAAGTGTTCAGAATGGTTTGATAACTATCTAGCTGAACTCCTGGGACACAAAGATATTAGGTCTCCTACTCCTCTGCCATCTTGCTCCTACCTCCTCTGTTATCCTTCTAAACCTTTCATGGTAAGAGGAGTGTATCTGATGGAGAGTGGGATGGAGAGTAGATATGGGTCCATATTCAGAAGCAAGGCAACCTGTGGGCCAGCGAATCACTTTAACCTGAGTGGGGTATGGCATGTTCAGTTTGTCATTGAGTATAGGAGAACATGGTGTTTAGCATGACTCTGTCTGGCTGTAAATGTACAGTATATAGTTTTTTTATACTGTATATAGTTTTTTATATTGGTATATAGTTTTTTAAATTGGATGTTAAGCTGGAATGGCTTGCTCCACTCTTTTGGTCTCATGGCTCAAAATCAATCTTAATTTTCTAAATTATCATATCAATGGCTTTAATCCAGTCTATCCAGGGACTTTAGAATGATTCTAACGCCTTAGTATAGTAGTCGACATGCTCTTGGGCATTATGACATCTTACTATTTTAGTTTGATTTTATGACTTCTCCTCCCTCTTACAAAATGTTGACATAGGGCATATATATTTATAAGTTTTAAGGTGAATCAAGATCCAACCTGTTTTGAGTATTTGAGTACAATTTTGCAATTGCTCTTGAGGTAACTAGGCATTGCAAAATCAAGTTTGAGAGTTATAGTACTGGATTTATGAGGGAAGTAGATTATACTAATTAATTTGACATTTAGTCATGCTGTTTTTTAAAAAAGTTAGAATCTTTCTGGCAGTAATATTTAAATCCAGATTTCTTTCCATAAACCAAATTACCAACTTCACTTCAATATGGCATACTTGCACTGACTGCTAATTTCTTTGTCCAGAGTAATTCACATTCTTTACCTCTCATTGTATTTAATACTTCTCAGAGCTCCTGGAAGGACAGATAAAAGGTAAATTCAGACAACTCTGAAATGTTCAATTTAAGTTCATTTCATTTCAGGTTCATATGACCTTCCCCTGCACATCCCCATTCCAAGAGTTGTTCTTCCTGATTTAGAGAAAGGAACTCTCCTTTCTGTGGCTAATGTCCACCACCACCATTTTGTGAATTTCATATTCTTTTATTTCCTCAGGGATGCTTTACAGATACCTCTTTTCTCCTTGTATCTCCAACTTCTCTCTCTACTAGAAATTTTCTCTCATGGGTAAAATAAGCATAAATTTATCTCATTGTAATAAAACCAAACCAAACCAAACAAAACAGTTCTTCCTATCCTAATAGTTTACTGCTTGCTGTCTCTTCACAGGTGTGCTTATTGAAAGTGTTGTTTATTGTCTATGTCTCCACTGGGTCCCAACTTGACATTTGTGGGGTCTCAGGCAAGAGCACAAATGGAGGGCTGCAAACTGGATGTCTAAATATTTAAAACTTCGATATCAAGTTAATGAGTTGTTAAGTAAATGTATCCTATTGTTCTACCTTGATGAATATATGTAGAAGGTTAAGACCAAACTTAGAATTCTCAGAGTTCTTAGAGTTCTGGGATAGAGCTTGGTTTCACAGGGGAGAGTTGGTACCGGGCCTCCCACTCATAGCCTACTTTCCTTACTGGTCACTTCTGCCTCCATCCCTCATCATGAGGGACCCAGAGTGCATAGATATGGAGACCCCAGCCCACATACCTAAGACCAGTCCTCATTCCTTCCTCATCCTGCAAATGGCTACCCCTCAGCCACTTCACCCTAGAAGTGTGTACACCTGTGGTATGTTTTGACCTCTAAATAGATTTGACTAGGCCCAGAGGAAGGAAGCCTAAAAGTGGTCATGGGGACTTTCCAGGGAATCTGGGGTCCTGGATAATCAGAATAGAATCTTGAAGGAGAGTATGGGCTCTAGTAGGTATGTTCCTTGGCCCCAAGCCCAAGGGTTTTTAGTTGATGGGAGGTTGTAGTTGGAGGAGGGTTAGAGCCAAGCCTTGAAGACACAGGCCTAGTGAAGACCCCCCTCACCTGGTCTGTAAGGCCACTGGCCTGTCATTTCACTTTTCCCTCCTTCTTTCATGGCCGATTCAATCTACTTCTACCCTCACCAGTTTGCTGCTCTTCTATAGTATCTTTAGATTCCACAGCACAGTAAATACTCTTAATCTGTATCTTCTTCTTCCTCTCCTCCTCCTCCTCCTGATTCTTCTTTTCTTGACCCTCTAGTCATTTTATCTCTGTATTCCACACGATGACTTAATTAAAACTCATATAATTAATCACCATTTATCTTGTAATGAATCTAAAATTTGCATCTTGACTCACCAATTTTCTGGATTCAGGCCCATAAAAACTACAAATTCAACTGAACCCATTAGGTCCTGCCCCTTTCTTTTGTATTCCCAGTCTCAGAAAATAACCACCTATCACTTAGATGCACAGGCCAGAAACCCAAGTGTCATTCAGATTCCTCCTACTTCATTCTTCATATCTAATTAGTAACTGTATCTTGTTGATCTAACGCCTAAATATTTCTAGACTTTCCCCCTACCTTTCCATCTCCTTTGCTGTGATACCAGTTCAGACCTTTAATAGCATTTTAAAAAAATAGCTGAATAGTCTCTTAAAAATTCACTGCTATAACTCATTTTCTACTCTGTTGTAAAAATTATTGTCCTAAAATGCAAATACGATCATGCCTGTCCCCTCCTTTTAATCTTTCATTGGCCCTATTATGTTGTTCATGATAAAATTCAGAGTCCTAAACCTTTCTATTACAGACTTTTCTCCCCATGCCATTCTATCCTTGAGTGGAAACATACTACTTACATCATATTTTTGGAAGTGTTTTGCACACACTATTTCTTTTCCCTGAAAATCTTTCCTTCCTCTGGTATCTGGCTACCCCCTTCTGATTCCTCAATACTCAGCACATTCCTCATCTCAGAAAAGGTAGTACTATATGACTACCCAAGGCCCTACTGGGACGCCTTCTATCAATGCTTACATAACACTATGTGCATGTTCCATCAGAGTATTTTTCACAAGATATTTTAATTGTGGCTTTAACTGAATGGTACCATCACTAGACTGAACTCCACTGGAGCAGGGAATTCATCTTTCATATTCTTTCAGCATTTAGCATTATGCCTGGCAATTAACAGATATTCAATATAATTGTGTGAAAAGTGCCAGGGAAGGTGGTGGGGTTATCACGATGGGTCACAGAGCCCATCCCCGAGGTGCTTACTGGTTAGAAGGTAATTAGACAAGGGACTCCAGTGCAGGTGGAGTGTTGCTGATGCTGAGAAAGAGGGAGGAAGGATACCTCTAGGTAGGTGTCCCTAAGGCCTTTAGGGTCATTAAATTTGATAAAAGCTATCTCTGCAAAAATGTATATGTATACATTATATAATACACATGTATATATATATATATATTTTTTTTTTCATAAAATTTAGTGTACATACAAATTCCCCTGGAGCCATCCTTGGATTTCCTAAGTGGTACACCCCTTATGTCTGGGCAAGAGTAGCCTCTGCCTTATAGCAACCCGCTCTGACCCTTATACAGCTGTGTTCCATGGGCACATGTATTCAGGAACATTTGAGATGACTTGAAGGGTGGATACAATTTTGGAAGTTTTACACATGGGAGAAAGAGGGAAATTAGTTCAGATGGATGAGCCAAAAAAAAAAAAAAAGAAATAAACCCCAACAAAAAACAACCAAAACCCCCCAACATTTAGGGATGGAGAAGCTAGCTGGGTCCAGTGATATATTTGGAGGAGTAGATTAGGATCTGCAGAGAGAAGGTCCTGACCCTCTGAGTCAGGAGTTTTAAACTGACTTGGTGGGACCATGAGGGAGTCAGGAGGGAGTCATGCCCATGTTTTTCTGAGGTGGGCATCATATAATTTGACAGATTATAGAGTGGGATCTAGGGGAGGAAAAGGAAGGCGGGGAGAGGGCTGGGAAGCTGTTTCAGTACTTGAGGAAAGAAGCAAAATGGAAGTAACTGCACAAAGTGGTTGGGATGGGAACAGAAGAGCGGAATACAAAAGACTAGACTTACATGCCATGTGATTCAGCAAAAATTTGAGGAGAAGACCTCAGAGAGTATTCCGATTTATAGGACTGGATGACGGGAAACTGGTCATGCTGTTAATGAAATAGGGAAGCTGGAGAAGAATTAATTTGAGGCGGAAGAGGATGAGCTCAGATCTGGATATGCTAAGTGTAAAGAGTCAGCTGGCCACGGAGGTAGCTCTCTCCTCCAAGTCTAAAAGGTTCTAGGATAATCTTGAGGGTTCTGTTCCAGAGTGCTCCTGGAGGTCCCCGAAGCACCCCCAAACAGAAGTCCTTAGGATGCTGCATATTTCTTATGTTTAAACTCTAGAGAGTTAAACTTCTCTGGGCACACCCATCATACTGCGTCAGCTTGCTTGGGAGTGACCCTTCTTATATTTGTTTCAATTCAGCTCTCTTCCCATTTAAAATTTTGCTTTTAAATTGTTTTATTGCCAAGGTTAGCTTCCTCAAATTAGCATTCTATTTTTTCTTTATGTTAGTTCTGATGCAGATCCTATAGGCCCATGGAGAACAAGGCTTGGGGCGGGGTGGGCATGGAGAGATGACAAAAGGACAGGACATGGATTTAGGTCACACTTGGAGTTTTAATTTGGTATTCCGTGAAACTTCTTGTTAAAGCCCGATTTGCTTAAATTTGATTTTCAAAAGTGTTGCCTTTTACTGAATCTTCCTTTTGAACATTTTTAACATCTGCTTTTACTTTAAAAATGGTTGTCTTTCTTTGTTTTTAAAGGCATCTTTTACTTTTACCCAAACTTTCTTATCCCCCAGATAGAGACTTCTTCTGGGCAAATTATTTTGATGCTAAGCCTGTGAACATCACTCTCACCAATGAGATCTGGAATGATATCTGGGTACAGGTAACAGTGACCTGGCATGGACATTAGTCAGATGATTATGACAAAGCCCCTGTGATACCAGGATGTATGAAGAAATAAAAAAAAATGAGGGGCAATAATTTCTTCATATTCCGAATTAGTCAGATTATAGTCTGAATTAGAGAACTACTCAGCGTTGGTCACCACTGTTCAAAGGGATGTGAAGAAATTGGAGTGACTGTAGAAACAAGCAACAAAGATGATTAAAGGTTAGAAAATATGTTTCAGGTTGAAAGATGAAAAGGTTTTTGATGTCTTAGGAATGGAAGACAAAGGTGGGACATGATTCTGAAAGGTGTTTTACAAGGGGATGTTTAATGGAGAGATAGGACACTAGAACGTATGATAAAGAAAGCTTGTGAACAAACCTAAGAGAAGGAAAAAAAATTCACTCTCTTAGTTTAGGCCAGAGTCAACCTTTTACCCTTTCCTGTACCCTTGACAGACATTAATAATTAATCACAACACTTTTCTGCAGTGTAGGTCAACCCTCACAAATCTCCAACCCAGAATTCCAAGCAGCCTCTACCAGTCCTTTGAAACTTTCACAGAGGAAGAAATCCATCTGCCACTCTAGCTGTAGGTATTTCACTTTCTGAGGACTAGAGGTTTTAACAGCTGGTTTCTCAAAGATTTTTGCAGAACCATGGCTCGACGATATAGTTTGCTTCATGAGTTTCATGAGAAATAGAGTTAATTTATAAACAATAATAGATCTTGACCCTTTGAGCAAACTGGGACATCTCTGGAATGCTTTTAGTGAAGGAGTGGGGGAATTTTGCTACTAATTTAACAGATAGTTTAGTTGTCTTCTCAAGCAAGATCTTCACAGACAGCCTTTAAGATCTCATAATGCTGATAAGCTTGAACAAAAAGAAATATATGTGGATGCACCATAATGCCTTCTTCAGCCAATCAGTGTTGCGGGTCAACCTAGAGCCCAGTTTTTCTCCACTGGGTCAAATAGTACATTTTAAAGATAAGGTCTTAGTAGAAACTATTATAAGGGAATAATTTCTACTAAGACCTTGTCTTTAAAATGTACTATTTGACCTAGTGGAGAAAAACTGGGCTCTAGGTTGACCCGCAACGCTGATTGGCTGAAGAAGGTGTTATGGTGCACTAATGAAGCTAATTGAAGTCTCTGCTTTTTCTGTAGTTCTTTATGTGTTACTATGAAAAAAAAACCCTGATCAACAGTGGTATTCTGACAGCGAGTCTCTGGGAGGTAAACAGTGATAAATGGCAGATCAGGAAGCTGAAGGGCAGAAATCAATACTCACTCTTTCTAGGTAGTAAATTATGAGAAGCTTTGGATGAGAGGGACAGATGTTGTTTTTCAAATCACACTGTTTGAACTTCAGTTGTTTATAAATTTCTTCTTTCCCTGTGGGTCTAAATTTCTATCTTTGCCATATATACCCTAAGCATATGGTGACCTATAGCAGGTCAATTAAAAAGATGGCAGGTAACTCAACCTGTTAATATTTGAATTTTATTCTCTACCATCTAAAATTTCTCCAACTTTTTGGATGATGCCTATCAGAGTTGTTTTGTTAAGAAAGCTTTTGGATCACAAAAATGGATGAAAATAAAAAAGAACTAATTGTGCTTTAAAAAAACAAACAAACAAGAAACCCTTAAGTATTTCCTAATGCTAAGTTTCAAGGGCAGCATCTTTCTTGGTGCCATTTGGCTCAGAAACACACATTCTGGAGTCACTAAGTTTGAAATACAAAAATGAGAGAGATTTAAAAAGAGCCATTTCTTCCAATGAGGTCAGCAACAATTTTTACCATATTTTAGACAAATTCACCACGTTCCTCCAAGTCACACATTTACATATACCAACTTGAAATTTCATCGCTGAAACATAATAAAGAAAAAAAAATCAGTCTTCAAAGATGTTTTTGCTGCTTTTTTTCCCTGTGACAGTTGTTGACCTTTAGCGTTTATTGATTTTCCTATCTTTTCCTTATTTATAATCCCCCCCCCACCCTTTTTAAGAAGAGCAGAGTAGCTTCTTGAAATCTGGGCTTATAAAGCTGCTGTCAGGAAATTCACTATTTTATAGTCGCCGATGAGGCTGATGGGCTGAAGAAATGTATGTGACCTCATTGGAGATGTCTTGCAGCCTGTCACTCGGGTATAGGGTGTTTTTATTGCTGTTCACCTGAGGTAGCTACCAGGTGCTTTCCAGGACAAGCGTAGGTGTGGTCTCCAGAGTCGAGATTACAGATAGAATATAACCACCACAGCGCCCCCTTTCACCCAGGAGCACTGCACCTACAGAGGGAGGGGTTGACTCTTTTTTGCCCCCATGTCCTGTGGGCCTATGGTCTGCAGGCTTACCTGACTAACCTTAGACCAGAGCTCAGAAGGAAGTGAAGCCTCCTGCCAGACTTGATAATGATTATTTTGAAAAAGAGAGAGAGAGAGCGTGGGAGAGAAAGAGCAAGCAACCAAGAGAGCCTTACAGACCTTGGTGTTGTAAGGCAGAGAAACGAAACAATGGTTTGAGGGGTTCTGACTTAAGGCCAGATCATAAATACTGCCGAGACACGATCTAATTAACACCAAGTGTATCACCTTTGACCGTAAGTACCTTGAGGGCTTGTTCCAGGAATTTTTCCTCCATTATTTTCCCAGACCCAACATACTGCCTGGTTCATAGTAGACATTGAGGAAACATGCGGTCAACAAGTCAAAGAAGAGGATTAAAAAAAAGATCTTAACTTAAAATGAGGAAGAAATGGACTTCCATTAAAGCATCAGGGATATAGAGAATCCCTGCAGGGGGATTTCTTGGCAGGGAATATTGTTGAATTCTGTCATTGGTCATGGAGGAAGTTTCATATAATCAAAGGACATGCATGGTCACAATAGAATTTTAACAATTCTGGGATGAGTTCAGTGTGTTGTTTGGAGGAGGGCATGGATTAACTATTCACAGGCTCTCATGCTTCCCTTGACTTTGATGGTTCTGGCCCTTAGGAAGGTACCTCTTTCTCTGCTCCCTCAACTGGCTGTGTCTATTTTCTTGGATACTTCTAATTTGCTTACATAGTTCTAATTTCCTTACAGTCACTGAATTACAGAAACCACTCCTTTTGAGGCATTTTTGAGAATATGATATCGGTAAATGCATTTTCAGAGCAAAGATAATACGTTCTCCAACAATTAATGGTGCTATCTACTGAGGTACATGAAGGCCTAAAATGTGAGATGGCCCAATGACCTCTCTGCTAAAAAATAAAGTATAACATTATGTCCTGGTGTTAGCTAGCAAGTGTTAAAAAACAGAAGTCAGAAGCTACTTCCACCTTTTATTATTTATTTATTTTTTTGCATTGGCATCTGTTGACCTATATTGTGCATTCTGTGTAAATTCCATATGCCAGAGAAATTCAAAAGTAAAAAGGTCGTGTGAAAGTAGAGTGTGGGTTGGAGAGGGCCCAGAACAAAAGGATCCGGAATAAGAAGATGGTTTATCAAGATATAAGCAACGATTTCTGATTTTTTCCAACCAGAAAATAAATAAGCCCAGAAGATGCTTTGTCAGTGTTGGATCAGTAAGACATTTTACAGTAAGAAAAACGATGCATTTCCATCTTCTGGGTACTTCTTTGCTCCTTCTATCTTGGGGCTACCTGTGAGTTGGCAAAACCTGCCTGCAGCTTACTGATGGAAACTTTAGGGCTTTGAGGTCAAGAACCAACCCTTGAGGGGTGCTGCTTGTCAACCCAGTTAACAAATAAGATTGACATCCTTGTCCTAATGAGTGGCTGGTTTCCATTCTGTTATTTCACGCTTTGACACTAGATGTCAGAGGAAGACTTAGCCTTCTAATTTGTGGGTCTCCCACTGCTTTAACAGAAAGAAAAGGCTGCCTCGTGAGAGAAATCAGGTATTGAAAATTGGCAGATTTCCCACTGTAAGCCACTGGGGACATCAGTGTTCTTATGCCAAAACATCACTACCACACTCATGCCCTGTTAGATGTACTTTCGATGCTATTAAATCCCATGTACAGAAGGGTTAGATCAAGGTCACTTCTTAGAAATAGATTTTTGATGGGGGATGGGGAAATGAGAAGCACCGATTTACTCTTCCAATTTTATGATAAAACATATTCAATTTTACTTGGAAATAAAAGACAGATATAACACGGTCATGTTCTTATAATCCTTTTTATTAGTGAGTTAGGAAATAGCCAAACCAATTAGAAATTGCATGAAAGTCTCATAAGATCATTCCAATATTCTGCAGCGGTTCCTTTCATTTTGTAAAATGGCATTTTGTTTTAAATGCTATTAAGTAAAAATGCAGTTTTATTAGAGTTATTATTTTAGTTATATTGCCAGATTCCCAAGGCTTTTAGCCCCTTAGCAGGCTTTCTGATGTCATTAAAAAAAAAAAAAAAGCATGCTTTTTCATTACTAAGGGATGGTGCATTCAAAAATTTTTCCTTTTCTCTGTTTGGTTTGGTTTGGTTTGACCTGAAAGAAGGCAATGTGAACAAACTGGAATCAGGCAGGACAGTGGTTAAGGACAAGGCCAGAAAAGGATATGTGGTTTTCCTCATCATGCACATTCCCCCCACCCTTCAATTCTGAAGGGTCATGGCCATCGTGTTCTCAACCATCTTTTGGAAATAACTAGTCATCTACCCGACCAAGGTTAAAAATAGCACTCTTACAGTGAAAGGAGGGTTCACTCGGACATGGAGTAGCAGCCCCACCTGTGGAAGATATTCCAGGATTTCTCTTGGTGATTCTAGAAGCCATTATGTCATCTTCAAAAATAGCATTATTAATATTGCATGGGTGTGCCCTTTATTTGTGAGCTGGATGTTGTGGAAGGCACAGGGAACATGAAAAGGAAGAGACAGAACTTCTCTGAAGGCTCATGATGGAGACAGGAGAGAAAAATGCCAACCAATCATTCTAACACCCGTGACATTACTTACAATGATCTCTGGTTGTCATGGTCAGCAACCTTGATAGGCTGGGGCCATCCAAGAGGCTGGGGCCTCTTGGAACTTTAAGACAGAAGTTGATGTGGACAAATAATAAAAACAATTTCCCTGTGGAACTTAGAGGATTACTCAGACAGGCTCAAAATATGGAGGGCTGTCAGTACCATTAATTCTTGATTTATTGACTGATTTATTGATTTATTTATTTAAAAAAATCACTCAGATGGTGCATACTGTGTGCCAGGCATCGTTCTAAAAATTTTGTGACTAATCAAGCCATTTCATCCTTAAAATAACCCTACTAAATAGATACCAGTATTAGTCCCATGTTACAGATAAGAAAACTGAGGCACAAAGAAGTTAACTAGCTTGCCCAAGTATTGATAGATAGGGCCAGAATCCCGCAGGGCCTGTCTCACTTATCTTTTCTTATACCCAACCTGAACTCCTACCTCACAACCTGTGCTTTTCCTCTTCTACCCAGAAAGAGCACAGTAGAGTTTAACAGATTATGATTTTGGAGTCAGTCATACTTGTGTGTGACTCTTATCTCTGCTACTTAATAAATGTGAGTTTGGGACAATTTTTAACTTCTTTGAGCCTAACCTTTCTTATAGGGAATAATGGTAACCATTTCCTACAGTTGTTGGGAGAATAAAAGGAAATATCATAGTAAGATTACATAGATTCAATACATGCTCTGGCTTCCCACGGGAAAGCCAGCTCCAGTCACCCCCACTGATTCTGGCCTGATGATAATGCCCAGTGGGTTTCCTCTTACTTTGCAGAGGCCTGACCTATTTAACCAGTAGGACATTGCAGAAATGTCAGAGTGACTTCTGAAGCCAGGTCGTAAAGGACATAGCAGCTTTTGCCCGGCTTCCTCCTTGATCAGCCAGTCTGGGGAGAGCCAGCTATCACATTCGAGACCCCTCAGGCAGCCCCAGTGGAAAACTCCATATGGTGCCAGAAAGCCTCCATCCAACAGCTTCTGCTTGCCAGGCTGTGTGAGGGAGACATTTTAGAAGCAGACTCTCAGCCCCAGTCGAGGCTTCAGGTAATAGCAGTCCTGACCAAGATCTCGCTTACAACCTCCAAAATTCCCTGAGCCAGAACCTCCCAGTCGAGCCCCTTCCAGATTCCTGATCCACAGAAATTGTGAGATAGTGAGAATTTATTGCTATTCTAGACCACTAGGTTTGGGATAGTCTGTAAGGTAGCCATGAGCAACTAATATACTTTCCCTCACCTATTCTTTCTCCAGTATGTCAAGTGAGACCCTTTTCTTATCTCCATTTCTCAGAGAACATTCTGCTTCAGACATTAATTTAGTAGATGGAGTTTGTCCTGAGAACCCCTCTATAGTTCATTTCACTTTTTTTTTTCTCTTCTCCTGTCAACGACCAGTGTCTCCTCCCTGCTAATAGCTGGAGGGTTCTTGGTATTCTCATGTGGTCAACCAGTCTTCACTGGTATTCAGTTGCCCACTAGGCATTAGTGGGTGTGAGCTTTTGAGCTTTCTTGTGTCTCTTTATGGGGATAGCAGGACTGTAAGAGTAGATATGGATGACAAAATCCTTAACAGCATGGTGAGTATCTGTCTTAGGGTGAAGTTCTAGAGATAGAAGTGGCAGAGCTGATAGTTCAGAGGAAACCCCTACTAGGTAGGTCACATTAGGAAGATGATTCCTGAAAGTATTAAGTTGTATGGATGACTGTAGGTGTACAATGTGGGATATAAAAGGGACTTGCCTGGAAGTTTGAAAAGCCTATAAAACTGAAAGTTTTCAGCACTTTGGGGGAGGGTATCTGTGTTCCTACATAAATTTTCTTTGGCCAGCTTTCAGTTTAAGCCTGGAGCTTATAATGACCTAAGTGTTGGCCCAGAATATCCAGCCTATCACGATTCAACTCCCTGTGCTTATGGAGTATCCAGACATGCTAGATTTGGTGAAACCAAGTCCCTGAAGAGATACCACTAACTGGAACAAATGTGTTTGGTGGAAAGAGGCAGGAATTTGAAGTCAGACAGACCTGGACAGTAACCCTTTAGACCTGAACAATCAGGGCCTCTGTCCTGGGCCCAGAAACTCAAGAGGGTTCTGCACTCAGGAAAGTCCAAGGGGCCTAGAGGCCATTCTTGCCTGGTGCCCTGACTCCTCCTAGACCACACTTTGGGTCTTAGGGACCTAGGATTTCCTGCCCAAAGATATAAAACATCCTTCTGAGATTCTCCCCAATGGTGGACCACTTAGCTTCCTTGGCTTGAAGAGTGAGCAAGGGACGGTTGTTTGGGTTAAGGAAGGTAGGGGCGGGGAGGGCGGACAGAGCTTAGACCTAAGGGCTAGGTTGTCCACACACATGAGTATGAAGTTCTTTGTGGGACAGGATGGAGCAGAGTGGGAAGAGAAATGTGGCTTGAGGCTTCCCTTTAAACTCTTGCCCTGGGCCCTCTAAATGGGAGGTGTAGGTCTGGACCCAGGTTTGAGTAATTCCTTGTAAGTTAAAATAAAATAGAAATTCCTGTAGTAGCCTAGGGATCTGGCTCCACCGATGTCTCCAGCTCATCTTTACCAGTCCTTCCTTCTCTCTGCAACCAGCCCAATCAGGCCTTTCTATCCTGAGAGAAAGTCAGGGCTAGTCCCCTCTTGGGGTTCTTGCATCTGCTTGTTCTCTCTGCCTGGAATCTTCTTTCCATAGATCTTCATGATTGGTTCAGTCTCATCATTGAGATTTCAACTCAATGGCAACTACTTGAAGAGGCTTTCATTTATCAAACAGTTTAAGTGAAAATCTTCCCACCCACCTACCCTGTTGTACTTGATGATACCTGCATGCTGTTATCTTAATAGCATTTATCACTATCTGAATTGTCTCACTCATTTCTTTGTTCACTTGTTTTTTGACATCCCACCCACCTTGCATGTTACATATGTTTCAGGAGAGCAGGATTATCTTGCTCACTTGTTGTATCCCAACTGCTTTGAAGAGTACTTGGCATAGTAGTCGCTTAAGAAATATCTTAGTGCATGAACTTCTCAGACTTTGTTTTGTTGGCTATAAATGAGACTATGCATAGTTACCATGTACAAATTAGGTCCAGATTTGAAACAATAGACAAGGACCCAGCCCACGTTCCTGGTATGTATTAGGAATCCAGGAAATGTTTTTCCCATTCTCTCTTGCCCATACTGCAAATTCATCTTAAGTTTGCTAAAACGATGAGAATTCCATGCCTCTACCCCCGTTCCCCCTCTGGAACACTCTACTATCCTCCACCTCTTCCCGTTCCTATTCTGCTCTAATTTCTGGCGTCAACCCCCATACCTGGCCTGCTGCTTTTCTGGTCTTAACAGTTGTTAGTGTAAGTGTGTCCCCTGGTGGCCACATCAGATGCAGCACATTGTGGAGAACGGGAGGGCGCTCATGAAGGAGAGACCCATACATGAGCCATTCTCAAGCAGTTTCAAGAACCCCTGGTTCAGATGAAAGTCAGGGCCATAGAAACTACGGTCTCCACATATATTCACTGTAAAATTCACATCCACCTCTGTGATCTCACTGCCTGCCTCAGTTCAAGATCTAGAATCTTATCTGGATCATTATCTCCTTTCAGGTGAGAAATCAGCCTCTGACTCCCTTTCCACATAGTCTCCTTTTTCAAGTGGACCATCGTTTTCCTCAAGTTCAGATTTTCTCAGATCATTTTACTCTGCTCATTAACATTCAATGGCTCTCGATTATTTGAAGAATAAAATCCCATCTCCTCAGCCTGGCATCCTAGACATTTCAACATCTACGTTCAACTCGGCTTTGAAGTGCCATCTCTCCACTCTTCCCCTGCCTCCTTCCCCTCCACCTGCTCTTGTTTATGCATCTTGACTACTTCTTAGAAATATGCTTCTGCTTCACCAATGTCATGTTGACTTCATGCTGTTACCCCTGTCTGAAATGTTGTCCTCTCACTTTTCCCCATCAGTTTACTCTCATGTTTCTGAAAGCCAGCTCAAGGATCTGACTTCCATGAACTGCTTCCTACTCTCATACCCCTCTTGAGATCCACTGTTCCCACAAACCATGGCTCATGTTTCTGCCATGACAATTATGCAGGTCTTATCATCGGTTTGATTTTTTACAGGCTTGCCCTTACCAGGTTTATAAGTTTCTGTAGGGCAAGGATGGTGTTTCATCTGCTTTAACAGTGTCACGTATGTGGTAGGTCCATAAGAGTTGCTGAATGGGTAAATGAATATGAAGGCTCTGGCTGCAGTCTATGTTTTCAGGAGTCTAGTCAAACTGGCCCGAGAAGTAAAAGACCACATATGATGATGCTGGGGCAGAATCTTTGAAATTGGGACTGCCTTGGGAAATCTTGGATGCGTAGTTACTCTAACCCGGGAGCAGGGTGTCCACGGCAGTTCCGTGAGCTGAGCTTCCTTAGGGGAATGATACACACGGTCATTCCTGAATCTCTTTCTTTATATTGAGAAGATGAGGGTGAGGATCTTGGGATAATGTCTCCTTTACTCTGATGTGTCAACATAAAAGGCAAAGTGTAAAAGTTAATATTAGAATATTAATCCCGTATATATAGGAAACTGAATTCCTGCAACATTATATCTTTCCCAAAATTTAACTGAGTTTTATTTTTCTTTGGTAATTATATTTTATAAGTAGGTAACCATATTTTATAGTTAATAGTTACTATAACTATAGTAAGTTATAGGAGGTAACTATATTTTATAAGTAGTTGGGATGAGCAAGGCTGATGCTATGATATAATCTCTTAACTAATTTTGAGATAAAGGACTTAGTAAAACCTAATGGACACAACACAGTTCTAGAGCTTCAGTAACTAGATACATAAATTTATCTTTTTTCTGAGTCACTTCATTGTGTGTGTTAATGATCTTTTGTCTCAGTTTTCTCATCTGAAATTTGGAAATATCTGATTTTTAATATTACCAAGAAGTTAGGTGTCTAATAAACACTAACTGAATCATACCCATGACATTGAATATTTTCCAGAAAAATGCCCATTGCCTTAGAAAAAGTTAAATTTGAAGTTACATACTTGGGACCTGTCCTTTTGCTCAAAGACCTATACCCTGAGCCCAGCATTCTAGAGTGCATTGTCTTTTGCTGTTCTTCTTGGTTGCTGGGAAGGTTGTGTGCCTGGTTCAGAGAATAACCTTCCTACATTCTTTGATTGATTAGATACCTAATTTTTACACACTAGATCCCCTTTTTGTTCAGAAGAGAGCAATAGGTAGCTAACTTTGCAATATCTACTGTCAGGTTCTATACAGGGCCCACATCAGGCCAAGTCCCAACAACCCAACCTCAAAAGGAAGCGAAACCAGCTAAAGAGACTTGTGGGAGCAAGTGAGCCAGTCTTTGGGTTTCTGTCTCCATTTCTGGATGGAAGAACATATATATATATATATATATATATATTTTTTTTTTTTTAAAGGCACCAACTATGCTATATATTATCACTTACATGATGTAGTTTAATAAGACATACTATAAATATTTAACTCTATGACTTATAGCAATGTAAATTAAATGCCTGAGTATGAGTTTTAGAGTAATTGGAGTCTGGTGGGTCTGAAGCAGGTGTCCATGTCCCCAGCGTTTTTTGAATAATCCTAGGCCAATCTTGGATCTTAAGTACTCTAAAGACCAGTTAAATGGAGCTTGTCCTTGACTGTTCAGAACAACCTTTCATTTGGCACTGATTTGTCAGAGACCTTCAAAGTCATCCTGGGGCCACGGTTCAGAGATTTCTTTCTTCCTTCCTTTCTTTCTTCCTTTCTTTCTTTCTCTTATTGTTTTTTAATTAACATATAATGTATTATGTGCTTCAGGGGTACAGGTCTGTGATTCATCAGTCTTACACAATTCACAGCACTCAACATAGCACAAACCCTCCCCAATGTCCATCACCCAGCCATCCCATCCCTCCCACCCTCCTCCCCTCCAGCAGGACTCAATTTGTTTCCTGAGATTAAGAGTCTCTTATGGTTTGTCTCCCTCTCTGATTTCATCTTGTTTCATTTTTCTCTCCCTTTCCCTATTATCTGGTTCAGAGATTTCTTAAGGACACTAGCTAGAACTTGGTGTTCTAAGGCCCATCATGAGAAGAAATTGTTCCTGAAAGCCCACCATGGATCAAATCTTTCATGTTTATGTCAACTTGTAGAATTAATCCAACTGTCTCAGCCACTACTCAGAAGACAGTAAATAAATAAAATAAATAACATGTTCTTGCAAACATACACCCCTCTGTACGGCTCTGCATTGTAGACTACCACCCGTAAAAATAAAGCCAAAGTCTGCATCAACAGCATTGTGTATGTTCCCTGGAAAAGAGTTCATTTCTCACTACAGTCTTCTCACAACCAGGTCAAGTCCGTGAGATAAACAGTCAGTTGCATGTTGTATGTTTTTTGTTTTATTTGAAAGTGTTTCTCAAACACGCTACCCACCAATACTACTACAGGTCCTAGAGTAACTGGGGAGTACTCACACCTAAGCTATCTATGAACCAAATTCAATAGCTTTCATGACTCCCCCCAAGTTCAGGGAAGAGGTTGCCCACCAGGGTACTTGCTGCCACGAGGTAAGCAAAGAAACAAATTTAACAATTGAGGCTGGGAATGTGGGCACTAGTGTCCTCCATCCTGAAAGCAAACAATGTCTTCCATAATATAGAGGCAGTCGAGGCCAAATGTATATTTAGCAGTGTGTGTCTCTCAACCCTGTTCGAAGGAGATAACAGATAATGCTATTCCACCAGTTGCGTGAAGTGGGAGAGGGTCAAGAAAGCATTTGCAGCTTAGAGCACAGGCTGTGAGATGCACCCAATCTTAATACAATCCTAAATCCCTGGGCGGCAGCCACGTGAACAGAATTTGTAACCGGCAAAGACATTTTTTATTATAAGTTAATGTCTATGTGAGATGGAGCTTGTGTGAATGAGTTAGAGAGAGGTAGAGAAGAGAGGAGGGAGGCGGGAGAGAGAGAAAAGTGGGAAAGACAAAGTGAAAGATGAATGAGAACCAGTAATGGCAGGTAGAGATAAAAGAAAAGCAGTGTAAAACAAAGGGCGGTATAAACAAACTAATAACTTCTGGTGATTGCGGAGATACGTCACAAATAGAAGTGGGGAGACATGGGATTAGGACAGCTCACTGAAAGTTCAGAGTGTGGCTGTGGACAGAAGAAAGAGAGATGAGATGAATAACAGGAAAACCAAAGGAAAAGGCAAAGGTAAACCACTTCAAGAAATAGGTAGGAAACAAGATGTGCATTTGGAATTTAAACGAATTATTTTTGTCTCCCCAGTTTTTCACTTATAATGTGTTCTGCCAAAGACAGTCTAATTCCCAATTAAGATATGCTAATAAGGCTGACCATATACCATAGACTCACCAGGCCTGATAAGCAGCTTATTTTCTTTTTGGGTTAGGGGGAAGGCAGTTATCTTGTCTTTCCACACCTAAGTTTCTCATTGGCATTCCTCCTCCAAAGAAACAAAATCACCACGTATTGTTCTAACAAATGTTTATTTTAGTCTAATATACTTTCATCTCGGGTGAATTGACTACTAACCGCTCATATAAACTTTGTATTCCCCCATCGGCTTTCAGTTACTTTGATCAAGAATAGTATTCACATAAACCTCTTTTATTAATGGGGAAAATTGATTTCATTCTGGTCTATTTATCTGTGGATAAGTATAATTATTTTTCAAGATGGAATGCAACTTAGGAGGCTGCCTTAGAAGTCACATGGAGGGAGAAGGGGGGAAGTCATGCCATAGAGTCTGCCTCCCGTCCCACAAATAACAGACAGTGAGTATGAGCCACATCATGGTAATGGAATGAGAATCTGGATGGCCTTTCCAGGGATGTCAGCAGGAGCATTAGAAACAGACAGCAAGGCTTAACATACGCAGGAATGGGTTGCCGAGTGTCCAAGCATTATGAAAGGCACTGTCCACACATCGTCATGTTTCTCAGAGGTGGAACTCGCCCTTTCCACGTGCCTGTTTCTCTAGTGACAGTCCCTGCCCTGTGGTTCTGCAGGAACTCCGGGGTCCTTCCTGAAGGATGCTAGCATTCCCAGGAATTGCTTATATTCTCCAAATGTTACTGCCAAGCTCTTGCTACAGGGTTCTCCCAGATTTCCTCTGCTGGGCTCACTCTCACCTCTGTGGTGCACCAGCATCTCCGGTCCACGCCAAGCTGTCATCACAGAACCTTCCTTTATTTCCCAAGCTGACACCAACATTCATAAAGATACAGAGATGAGAGGTGGTTAAGATTATGAGCTCTGTGGTCAGACTTCATGAGGCCAAGTTCAGGTTCTGACCCTTACGGGTTGCATGACCTCAAGCAAGTTACATAACCTGCCTGTACCTCGGTTTCTCCATCTGTGAAGTGGGGGTGATAATAATAATTCCTTCTCAGAGTAGCTCTGAGACTCGACGAATTAAGGATAGGTGGGGTGCCCAGAAGTTCGCCAGGCACACGGTGAGCCCTCGGTGTTCGTTATGACTAGTGAGAGGTTGTAGCAGTTTAGAAACTTTACCCAAAGACTTCAGATTATAAGAAAAATTATAAGTTGGGGAAAACAGTATGAAACTGGCTACGAGTTATTGCTGCTACTGTAGACACTGTCTCAGAGCCTCTGATGGGTTGCTTTCCTCCCTGTCCTCAGCCTGTGCTGCTGCTCTCCTGCTGGAGTCACTCTATTGCAGCTCGCATTCCTCCCTCATCTCCCCCACCCCTCCAGTCCCAGACCAGAGTCCCTAATCTCTGAGTCCTGAGGAAGCCCCAGATCAATAAACAGCACAACAGTGTCTGCACTCTTGCTGGACAACACTTTCACCTATATTATTTGTAACTCTTAGGTCTTCAAAGGCTTAATCCCTTCTGGGATTGGACATGGAGCCTTGCATGTGCAATAACTACAAATCCCATTCAAGAATTCCTCTGCATCCCCCTGCCCCCCAAAAATCAACAACAATCTCTTACTGAAGATGAATTCTCCTGGCATTGCCGGGATGGGGACAGGCCTGGGAGAAGTGGGAGCCCATCCCGCGGCTCAGGATTCACCCATCGGCATTGAAAATGTTAAATATGACCCTTTGACTAAGACAGCTTGTTTCGAGCCCTTGAAACATGTTCGGTGCTGCTGATGATCGTCTGCTGGAGGAAAAATCCAAGATACTTCAAGACATGGTACGGAAACAGGATGAGTGAAGAGTTAAAGTTGGCAGCAATGACTCTGAGAACCATCCCTTGGAAATAAGGTGATGAAGCTGGAAAGGGAAAGCAAAGATCACATATTCATTCCCCACGCTTCTCCTCACTGCAAAACATACCGGTTTTATGCTGTAATCACCTTGACCTCTATTTCCATCCCTCTGCCAAATAGTTTTCTTGAAAACCGTTTCTGTGCTCCACGTTGCTGCATCCGATGGCTTTTCTTAATCTAGGTCTTCCTCCTCAACTCTTGAGAGCATTTGACATGATTGAAATTCTTCTCTCTATTGGACCTTCTGGTCCTTCATCTCCTGATTTGCCCTGAGCCTCTGATTCTGTCTCTCACAGTTTTGTGGTCTTTTCTTCCCACTCCTTTCCCCAAAGGTTAGAACCTAAGGCTTTCTCCTTGACATTTTCCCCCGTTTCTTATACTTTCCCCTCTAGTAACCTTATTCACTGCTGTCGTTTCAATGGTAATTTCTCTGCAGATGAGTCCCAAATTCCTGTCTTTAGCATTGACACTTCCCCGTCTACACTTACTTTTTAAACTGCCTTCGTGTTAGATATTCAGCTGTAACCTTAAACTCAAACTCAAAATCTTCATCGTCAAAACTATTGGCATTTGTTAATCTCTCTCTCTCTCTTTTTAAACTAATGGTTCTACTGTCTTCTATTGATGTAGATTAAAAACTTCCGAGTCAATGTTTTCAATTTTTGTTTTTTGTAACCATGATCCACGGTAGGAGCTACTTTTTCCACCTTACTGCTAAATATACAGATATAGACACACAAACACACATAACTAGAAGTTTCACAAAATGGCACTTACCTCACCACGTGTGATGTCCTCTGTTTTATTCTGATTTATTCCATTCCACTAAGAACACCTGGTTGTGACCCATTAAATTGGGTTCATGACCCATTAAGGAGATATAAATTGCAGTTATAACAATATCGCTTTTAGGGTCACCTGAGTGGCTCAGTCAGTTAAATGTGGATCTTGGCCTCGGCTCTGGTCTTGATCTCGGGTTGGTGAGATCAAGCTCCTGCACAGAGTTCCACACTGTGCGTGGAGCCTACTTAAAAGAAAATACGGTTTCTATTTATTTATTTATTTAGAAAATACTGCTTTTAAATAGTCTTTGATTTGTCTTTCTCTTTAAACTCCCAAACCTAATCAGTCATTAATAAATGGCCTTATTTTGGGGCACCAGGGTGGCTTGGTCTATTAAGAGTCTGCCTTCCACTTAGGTCATAATCCTGGGGTCCTGGGATCCAGCCCCTGTTTCCCTGTTTAGTGGGGAACCTGCTTCTCCCTCCACCTCTGCCTCTCCCCTAGCTCATGCTCTCTGTCTCTCTCTTTCAGATAAATAAATAATATCTTAAGAGAGAGAGAGAGAGAGAGAGAGAAAGAGACGGGCTTGTTTTCAAAGTGACTTGCATATTAAGTCTCGTTTTTCTATTTGCTCTCTGACTTATCCAAATGTCACCTCCATTGGGAAGTCTTCCCAGGTTTCCTTACCTGGGGCCCATCTCACTCTCCTCTAAGCAACTCTGTTTCTTTGGTTACACCTCCCTTAATTTGCTTCGCCATCTAAAGTATCACACCCCATAACTTTCTGTTTTCTTATTTTGCTTTATGTTTTTCTTCTTAGACCTGTCCCTTGACAATAAACAATGTATTTCTATGCTTTTTTATGAAGACTTGGTATCCCTAGCACTTAGAACTGAACTGTGCTTAGAGCATAGGCCATGACTAAAATCAGGCTGGAGGGAAGAATGAATAAAGTCCTGACTCCCAGCAGCAATAGAGACTAAGGCCTCCTCCAGGGCTAAAGAAAAGGAGGTACCAACAAACTCTTTTTCTGTTTTTATTTTTTAGTTAATTTTTTTTTAATCCACTTTGGATCCTGTGCCCACCCTCATGGCCAAGGGATTGACAGGTGCTGATTGACTTCATGCCTCAATTTGTTGCCCAGTACTGAATCATTCCCTATGAATGGTTCCAATCAAGCAAGACACACCCCAACAGCCAGGAGTGGGATTTAACCCCAAACCCTGGGTGTTGCACAGTAGTAGTGGGGGAGGGGTTGGAATGGGTGTTGAGAGACAACCAGAGATGAAGTAAGATAAGGTCTCTTCACCATCTAAAGTGTCACACCCCATAACCTTTTTATGGAAAAAAAAAAAAAAAAGGAAATCCCAGAGTAAATACTGGTTAAGTAGGACAGAAAACTGATGATTTCACACTGATAATTTTACCTGTAGTTGTATATGTGGTGAGTTAATGGATGAACTGGGATCATGACTCAGGTCTTAGAACTCCCAATCTAATATTTTTTTCATTGCATCAAACTGTCTCCTTCATTGTAAGAACTGATTTCCTGATGTGTGAAATATAGCTAGTGTATGAGATGTGGCACAGCTAATAAAAATGATTACAGTTCACCTCTTGTGGAAGGCTATTTTGAACAGCCTTAATGAATCATATGAGATAAAAATAATAATCAGAACACTTTTCAAACTATCCTGCAAAATTGCCACTGGTCTTTCTCTATTCCTAAGCACTCAGGGGTGCCCCCTTCAATAGCAGGGGGTACTCACAGCCTGAAGAATCATGGGTTAAATTCTGTGGTTCATAATTTTAAATTATATGAAAATTGTTCCTTTCACAGAGTCGGGTTTCTTTCCCAGCCAATGGCCTTTGCTAATCTGCATGGCTGTTTAGCTCCATTAGAGGGGCAGGTAGAAGAAGGCCTAAGGCGACATCACCTATCCAGAGCACTGAAGAGCAGCCTGAAGCAATGTCACTAACAGGCAGATGACAGTAATTCAGAGTCACTGATGACAATACCATGAGAGTCAGACAGGACCTTAGAGATCATCCAACCTAAACCTTGAGATATCACGAGGCTCAGGGCAGTGGAATGAGTCGCCAAAGTCACACAACAGGTAAGCGTCAGAGCCAAGACCAGGTTGAGGCCAAGTCTCCTTATGCCCAGTCTTTGATCTTGGTGCTGCCTTAGCAGGGAGAAAGAAACTAAGTTCATTTGACCAAATATGTCGAGAAGAGACACAATCTAATGAAGATGAAGGAAGCCATAGCAATGTAGGAATCCATTTTCACAGTTCCTATTTCTGGAAGGTCATTGAACCATGTAAGTCAAGTTATCTGGGACACAGAGTTGTAGGCCTGACCTATCCTTTTATATTCAAATGATCTCTTACCCATTAAAGCACATATTCTTAAATTTTTTTTTCCTTTTTGGATGGAGTAAGTTGTGGTCTTAAAGAAGTGATGAAAGCTCTAGGCCTTTCCCCCAGATATCTGTATGTGCATTCACAATTTTACAAACATTTTTGAGGGTTTCATGAAATTCTTGAATCTCATTCATGGCACAAGTACAGCTTTCAGATAGCTTTAAAGAGACAGTATGGCTCAGGGAAGTTGACAAGAACAGATCATGACTCATTTCAGCTGTCTCTAAGAGTCTTGATGGTGGGCAAGAAGGAATTCTGCCAGCGGACTGCCTTCGGACTTCCAACTGCACACATGCTGTTGGTTTTCTTTTCTGGAAAATCTTCACTGATGTGGATTTTCCCCAAGGGTACTGATGTTAAAATCATGGCAGAAAAAATAGGATGTCCTGAGTACACCTTGTTTCTTGACAGTGATAATTGTATGTGCTTCTGTCAAGGTGGCAGATACCAGAACTTTGGTTTATGGGAGCAAAGCATAGGGTGATCAGGCTAGTCAGTAAGATGGGGTTCCAGAACAGGGCTGAATAAAATGACTGAACGACTTTTAGTTTCCCAAGTTGCCATGCATCTTCATGCCTCTGTGGCTTTGCATATGTTGTTCCCTCCGCCTAGATTATTCTCACTCATAGTGTGCATCAGTCAGGGTTCCCCAGAGAAAAAGAACCAACACAAACAAATACATATATGGGATCGAAATATAAACATGTACTTTAGTAGAAATATATATTTATATATTTGATATCCAGAAGTATAAATATATATATATTTCAAAATAAAAAAATATATATAGAGAGAACAATTTATGTTAGGAAATTGGCTCATGCAGTGGTGGGAGGAGGTGGGGAAGTCCAAGTCCAAATGTTCAGGGTGAAGAGTGGCTGCTGCCCTTCAAGTCTAAAGGCCATCTGCTGGCTGAATCCTCTCTTGCTTGGGGAAAAGTCAATCTTTTGTTCTACTCAGGCCTTCATTTCACCGGATGAGGCCCACCCACATTATGGAGGGCAATCTGCTTTACTCAACGTCCACCAATTTAAATGTTCGTCTTGTTTAATATATCCTCAAAGAAACATCCAGAATAATGTTTGACCTGATATCTGAGCATCAAGACCCAGACAATGGACACATGAAATTAACCACACAGATTGTTTGCCTGGAAACTTCTCCTAATTTTTTAAGGTTCAGCCTAAATATCTTGCTCCTTCTCTGTTCTGCCACTGGACTCAACACATTCTTATATTCTAAACTATTTTCCACAGTATTATAATGATCTGATCACATGCCTGTGGTCTCTGTTAGAGGGCAGGGACTGCATGCAGGATCTATTGGAGATGATATTACCAGATGATATGCTAGGCTCTGCCCAATGCCTAGCATAGAGTTCCTTGGTGTGATTGGTGGAATAAAGTGATGAATTAATGGAAAGATTCAGAAGCTAGAAATAATAGCAGCAATGAGTTATTTAATCTTCAAACAATGGGCTTATTTTCTGAATATTTGTTGCCTCAGAGATGCAATAGAGCTTGGCCACCTTGTCCCAAGAACACATGTACACACATACCCGTATTTATTTTGACAGACCCCAGGAAGATTTGCCAAGGTCATTAGTGATGCGTACAATGATTAGCCCTTCCTGCTTTTCTCAGGGCAGGATGAAGCATAGGGAAGAACCAGGTTTATAGCTTTAGATAAATTTGACTTTAATGCATGTGGAGAGCCCTTTGCTGATTGTCTGAACTTGGGCATGATTTGTATAGTCTCAAAAACTTGTACTTTTAGAAAAAAATCGATCATATGAGAATAACAATAACAATACCTAGAACACGTGTTAGAAAAATTAGGTGCCCAGTATATATAGTAGGTACTTAGTAAACATTGATTCTCCTTCCCTCTTCTTTATTTAGGTTCGATGTAATATCTAGTACATAGTGCACTAATTGTTGAAAGTAATTAAGAACATATTAATGAGTTCTAAAGATAGTCTGGATGTCTCTTGATGTTCTAGGCTTCCTTTCTGTCTTCTTTCACTTTTTGACCAAAAGGGAGAACATAAATTGTGTAAGAGATGGGGAGGAGTCAAGATGGCGGAGAAGTAGCAGGCTGAGACTACTTCAGGTAGTGGGAGATCAGCTAGATAGCTTATCTAAAGATTGCAAACACCTACAAATCCAACGGGAGATCAAAGAGAAGAAGAACAGCAACTCTAGAAACAGAAAATCAACCACTTTCTGAAAGGTAGGACTGGCGGAGAAGTGAATCCAAAGCGACAGGAAGATAGACCGCGGGGGGAGGGGCCGGCTCCCGGCAAGCGGCGGAGCAACGGAGCACAAAATCGGGACTTTTAAAAGTCTGTTCCGCTGAGGGACATCGCTCCAGAGGCTTAACCGGGGTGAAGCCCACGCAGGGTCAGCGTGGCCTCAGGTCCCGCAGGGTCACAGAAGGTTCGGGGGTGTCTGAGTGTCGCAGAGCTTACAGGTATTAGAACAGGGAAGCCGGCTACAGAGACAGAGCAGAGGAGTAAGCTCTAAGCTCGGGGTTACCTTGAACCGGTCGCAGGCTCGGTCAGCTCGGAGCGCGGCCGGAGGCAGGGTGACGGGAGTAAATCGGCGCTGTTCTCTGAGGGCGCACTGAGGAGTGGGGCCCCGGGCTCTCGGCTCCTCCGGGCCGGAGACCGGGAGGCCGCCATCTTCATTCCCGCCCTCCGGAACTCTACGGAAAGTGCTCAGGGAACAAAAGCTCCCGAAAGCAAATCCGAGTGGATTACTCAGCCCGGCCCCTGGTAAGGGCGGTGCAACTCCGCCTGGGGCAAAGACACTTGAGAATCACTACAACAGGCCCTTCCCCCAGAAGATCAACAAGAAGCCCAGCCAGGACCAAGTTCACCTACCAAGGAGTGCAGTTTCAATACCAAGGAGAGCAGCAGAATTCCAAAGGAGGAGAAAGCAAAGCACGGAACTCATGGCTTTCTCCCCATGATTCTTTAGCCTTGCAGTTAATTTAATTTTTTTTTTCTTTTTCAATTTATTTTTCTTCTTCTGCTAAATTTTTTTAACTTTTACCCTTTCCTTTTTTAACGTTTTTTAACTAGTTTATCTAATATATATATTCTTTTTTTCCTTTTTATATTTTTTCTTTATTGGTTTTCTTTTTTTAATTGTTTCTTTCTTTTTTTCTTTCTTTTTTTTTTTTCTTCTTTCTGAACCTCTTTTTATCCCCTTTCTCCCCCCTCACGATTTGGGATCTCTTCTGATTTGGCTAAAGCATATTTTCCTGGGGTTGTTGCCACCCTTTTAGTATTTCACTTGCTCCTTCATACTCTTATCTGGACAAAATGACAAGGCGGAAAAATTCACCACAAAAAAAAGAACAAGAGGCAGTACCAAAGGCTAGGGACCTAATCAATTCAGACATTGGTAATATGTCAGATCTAGAGTTCAGAATGACGATTCTCAAGGTTCTAGCCGGGCTCGAAAAAGGCATGGAAGATATTAGAGAAACCCTCTCCGGAGAGATAAAAGCCCTTTCTGGAGAAATAAAAGAACTAAAATCTAACCAAGTTGAAATCAAAAAAGCTATTAATGAGGTGCAATAAAAAATGGAGGCTCTCACTGCTAGAATAAATGAGGCAGAAGAAAGAATTAGCAATATAGAAGACCAAATGACAGAGAATAAAGAAGCTGAGCAAAAGAGGGACAAACAGCTACTGGACAACGAGGGGAGAATTCGAGAAATAAGTGACACCATAAGACGAAACAACATTAGAATAATTGGGATTCCAGAAGAAGAGGAAACAGAGAGGGGAGCAGAAGGTATATTGGAGAGAATTATTGGAGAGAATTTCCCCAATATGGCAAAGGGAACAAGCATCAAAATCCAGGAGGTTCAGAGAACCCCCCTCAAAATCAATAAGAATAGGTCCACACCCTGTCACCTAATAGTAAAATTTACAAGTCTTAGTGACAAAGAGAAGATCCTGAAAGCAGCCCAGGAAAAGAAGTCTGTAACATACAATGGTAAAAATATTAGATTGGCAGCAGACTTATCCACAGAGACCTGGCAGGCCAGAAAGAGCTGGCATGATATATTCAGAGCACTAAATGAGAAAAACATGCAGCAAGAATACTATATCCAGCTAGGCTATCATTGAAAATAGAAGGAGAGATTAAAAGCTTCCAGGACAAACAAAAACTGAAAGAATTTGCAAATACCAAACCAGCTCTACAGGAAATATTGAAAGGGGTCCTCTAAGCAAAGAGAGACCCTAAAAGTAGTAGATCAGAAAGGAACAGAGACAATATACAATAACAGTCACCTTACAGGCAATACAATGGCACTAAATTCATATCTCTCAATACTTACCCTGAATGTTAATGGGCTAAATGCCCCAATCAAAAGACACAGGGTATCAGAATGGATAAAAAAACAAAAGCCATCTATATGTTGCTACAAGAAACTCATCTTAAACCTGAAGACACCTCCAGATTTAAGGTAAGGGGGTGGAAAAGAATTTACCATGCTAATGGACATCAGAAAAAAGCAGGAGTGGCAATCCTTATATCAGATCAATTAGATTTTAAGCCAAAGACTATAATAAGAGATGAGGAAGGACACTATATCATACTCAAAGGAACTGTCCAACAAGAAGATCTAACAATTTTAAGTATCTATGCCCCTAACGTGGGAGCAGCCAACTATATAAACCAATTAAGAACAAAATCAAAGAAACACATCGACAATAATACAATAATCGTAGGGGACATTAACACTCCCCTCACTGAAATGGACAGATCATCCAAGCAAAAGATCAACAAGGAAATCAAGGCCTTAAGTGACACACTGGACCAGATGGACATCACAGATATATTCAGAACATTTCATCCCAAAGCAACAGAATACACATTCTTCTCTAGTGCACATGGAACATTCTCCAGAATAGATCATATTCTTGGTCCTAAATCAGGTCTCAACCGTTATCAAAAGATTGGAATCATTCCCTGCATATTTTCAGACCACAATGCTCTGAAGCTAGAACTCAATCACAAGAGGAAATTTGGAAAGAACCCAAATACATGAAGACTAAACAGCATCCTTCTAAAGAATGAATGGGTCAACCAGGAAATTAAAGAAGAGTTGAAAAAATTCATGGAAACAAATGATAATGAAAACACAACGGTTCAAAATCTGTGGGACACAACAAAGGCAGTCCTGAGAGGAAAATATATAGTGGTACAAGCCTTTCTCAAGAAACAAGAAAGGTCTCAGGTACACAACCTAACCCTACACCTAAAAGAGCTAGAGAAAGAACAAGAAAGAAACCCTAAACCCAGCAGGAGAAGAGAAATCATAAAGATCAGAGCAGAAATCAATGAAATAGAAACCAAAAAAACAATAGAACAAATCAACGAAACTAGGAGCTGGTTCTTTGAAAGAATTAATAAGATCGATAAACCCCTGGGCAGACTTATCAAAAAGAAAAGAGAAAGGACCCAAATAAATAAAATCATGAATGAAAGAGGAGAGATCACAACGAACACCAAAGAAATACAGACAATTATAAGAACATACTATGAGCAACTCTACGCCAACAAATTTGACAATCTGGAAGAAATGGATGCATTCCTAGAGACATATAAACTACCACAACTGAACCAGGAAGAACTAGAAAGCCTGAACAGACCCATAACCAGTAAGGAGATTGAAACAGTCATCAAAAATCTCCAAACAAACAAAAGCCCAGGGCTAGATGCCTTCCCGGGGGAATTCTACCAAACATGTAAAGAAGAACTAATTCCTATTCTCCTGAAACTGTTCCAAAAAATAGAAATGGAAGGAAAACTTCCAAACTCATTTTATGAGGCCAGCATCACCTTGATCCCAAAACCAGACAAGGATCCCATCAAAAAAGAGAACTACAGACCAATATCCTTGATGAACACAGATGCAAAAATTCTCACCAAAATACTAGCCAATAGGATTCAACAGTACATTAAAAGGATTATTCACCACGACCAAGTGGGATTTATTCCAGGGCTGCAAGGTTGGTTCAACATCCGCAAATCAATCAATGTGATACAACACATTAATAAAAGAAAGAACAAGAACCATATGATACTCTCCATAGATGCTGAAAAAGCATTTGACAAAGTACAGCATCCCTTCCTGATCAAAACTCTTCAAAGTGTAGGGATAGAGGGCACATACCTCAATATTATCAAAGCCATCTATGAAAAACCCACCGCAAATATCATTCTCAATGGAGAAAGACTGAAAGCTTTTCCGCTAAGGTCGGGAACACGGCAGGGATGTCCGTTATCACCGCTGCTATTCAACATAGTACTAGAAGTCCTAGCCTCAGCAATCAGACAACAAAAGGAAATGAAAGGCATCCAAATCGGCAAAGAAGAAGTCAAACTATCACTCTTCGCAGATGATATGATACTATATGTGGAAAACCCAAAAGACTCCACTCCAAAACTGCTAGAACTTGTACAGGAATTCAGTAAAGTGTCAGGATATAAAATCAATGCCCAGAAATCAGTTGCATTTCTCTACACCAACAACAAGACAGAAGAAAGAGAAATTAAGGAGTCCATCCCATTTACAATTGCACCCAAAACTATAAGATACCTAGGAATAAATCTAACCAAAGAGACTAAGAATCTATACACAGAAAACTATAAAGTACTCATGAAAGAAATTGAGGAAGACACAAAGAAATGGAAAAATGTTCCATGCTCCTGGTTGGAAGAATAAATATTGTGAAAATGTCTATGCTACCTAAAGCAATCTACACATTTAATGCAATTCCTATCAAAGTACCATCCATTTTTTTCAAAGAAATGGAACAAATAATCCTCAAATTTATATGGAACCAGAAAAGACCTCGAATAGCCAAAGCAATATTGAAAAAGAAAGCCAAAGTTGGTGGCATCACAATTCCGGACTTCAAGCTCTATTACAAAGCTGTCATCATCAAGACAGCATGGTACTGGCACAAAAACAGACCCATAGATCAATGGAACAGAATAGAGAGCCCAGAAATAGACCCTCAACTCTATGGTCAACTCATCTTCGACAAAGCAGGAAAGAATATCCAATGGAAAAAAGACAGCCTCTTCAACAAATGGTGTTGGGAAAATTGGACAGCCACATGCAGAAAAATGAAATTGGATCATTTCCTTACACCACACACGAAAATAGACTCAAAATGGATGAAGGATCTCAATGTGAGAAAGGCATCCATCAAAATCCTTGAGGAGAACACAGGCAGCAACCTCTTCGATCTCAGCCGCAGCAACATCTTCCTAGGAACATCGCCAAAGGCAAGGGAAGCAAGGGCAAAAATGAACTATTGGGATTTTATCAAGATCAAAAGCTTTTGCACAGCACAGGAAACAGTTAACAAAACCAAAAGACAACTGACAGAATGGGAGAAGATATTTGCAAATGACATATCTGATAAAGGGCTAGTGTCCAAAATCTATAAAGAACTTAGCAAACTCAACACCCAAAGAACAAATAATCCAATCAAGAAATGGGCAGAGGACATGAACAGACATTTCTGCAAAGAAGACATCCAGATGGCCAAGAGACACATGAAAAAGTGCTCCACATCACTCGGCATCAGGGAAACACAAATCAAAACCACAATGAGATACCACCTCACACCAGTCAGAATGGCTAAAATTAACAAGTCAGGAAATGACAGATGCTGGCGAGGATGAGGAGAAAGGGGAACCCTCCTACACTGTTGGTGGGAATGCAAGCTGGTGCAACCACTCTGGAAAACAGCATGGAGTTTCCTCAAAATGTTGAAAATAGAACTACCCTATGACCCAGCAATTGCACTGCTGGGTATTTACCCTAAAGATACAAACGTAGTGATCCGAAGGGGCACGTCCACCCGAATGTTTATAGCAGCAATGTCTACAATAGCCAAACTATGGAAAGAACCTAGATGTCCATCAACAGACGAATGGATAAAGAAGATGTGGTATATATATGCAATGGAATACTATGCAGCCATCAAAAGAAATGAAATCTTGCCATTTGCGACGACGTGGATGGAACTAGAGGGTATCATGCTTAGCGAAATAAGTCAATCGGAGAAAGACAACTATCATATGATCTCCCTGATATGAGGGAGAGGAGATGCAACATGGGGGGTTAAGGGGGTAGGAGAAGAGTAAATGAAACAAGATGGGATTGGGAGGGAGACAAACCATAAGTGACTCTTAATCTCACAAAACAAACTGAGGGTTAATGGGGGGAGGGGGGTTGGTGGGGGTGGGATTATGGACATTGGGGAGGGTATGTGCTATGATGAGTGCTGTGAAGTGTGTAAACCTGACGATTCACAGACCTGTACCCCTGGGGATAAATTTATATTATATGTTTATAAAAAATAAAATTTAATAAAAAAAAATTAAAAAAATATTGTGTAAGAGATGGTCCCATATGAAAAAAACAGAGTTGGTTGGTGTGTGTACAATTTTGTTATTGCTATTGTTAATTCCTAATATTTTCGGGCAAACAGACACTTCTGAGAATCTTCAGAAAGCTAAGGACTCTTTCCCCAGAACAATGCACATACACAGGACATTTTGCATATAATCTCAGGGAGCTCATGGATCCCAGAGACTCCAGGTTAAGAACCCTGGGTCAGGGGCATCTGGGTGGTTTACTCGGGTAAGAATCTGACTCTTGATTTTGGCTCAGGTTTTGGTCTCAGGATCTTGGACTCAGTGTTGTGGAGCCCTGCTCAGGTGATAGAGCCATGCTTTGGGCTCTGTGATTAGCAGGGAGTTTTCTTGATATTCTTTCCCTCTCTCTCTCCCTCTTCCCCTCTGCCCCTCCACCTCCCACCTCTAAAATAAGTAAATCTTAAAGAAAAAGAACCTTGGGTTAAAATCTCCTCATGTGCCGTCTATCTCCTGTTCATTGCCTCACATTCCCTCTCTCTCTGTCTCTCTATCTTGTCTCTACCTCTGTGTCTCTGTTTCTCTTTTTATCTGTATCTTTATCTACTTAGCTAATATGTTTAGGATTAGGATAAGGATTGTGGATGGATAAATGGATGCTTAAATAAAAAAAGTAGAGGGTAAGAAAGAGCTATGGAGTTAGAAGGACTGCTTCCCCCACCCCTGCCCCCACCCCCCACCTCCCCTGGAAAGTTCCCTGGTGGTCACCTTGGAGCTGCTGATCTACTATAAGGCAGAGTGCAGTAACGGTTAAACTCATGGCCTCTGGAGCTAAACTGCTGGGTTCAAATCCTGGTTGTGTGTGACTTTGGGCAATTAATTCTGTCTGTCTCGCAGTTTCTAAAGCAGGGCTAATGATAGTACTACCACGTTCAATTGTTGCAAGAATTAAATAAGTTAAGATATATATGGGTTTTAGAATAATATGTTTTAGTAAGTGCTCGGTAAACTGTTAGTTACAATTATTTATTTTGATGATTGAAAACACCAATAATATAATTACTTATATACAGAGCATGACTTACTACCAATAAGAAATTCAATATCGTAAAGAGGGACACTGTGATTAGAAATCCCCTCTTCTGAAAGATAGAACTTCCCTTCCTTTAAGGTGACTTACTCTTATATAGGAATTGTAGGCTAATAGGGTATTTGGATACCATCCTGCACTTTTTCCCTGAGACCCAGTGAGAAGTGGGATCCAATGTCCATAAGATGTTTTTTCTATCATAACATGGTCTTCTATTAGGAGAGGAGGAGCCCAAACCTATTTCTAGACATCACTAAGAGGGTGTACTGTCCTTTTGTCTCTTACTTAGGAAGGGTCTCTAGACCAGTAATTATGTTTATACCAAGGCAAAGAGATATACCATTGTATTGAATTATAAAGCTGACACTTTCCCATGAGAGGTTGCTTAAAAAAAAAAAAATGAAAAAGAAAATGTAAATGTGCAGTCATCACTGTTTACACTTCACAATTTTAAGGTAAAAGTCTGTCTAAAATGGAATATATTTTCCCTAATTTATAGGTCTTGTTTACATTTTGGCCCTTCATTCTTCTCTTACAACACGTGTCTCCTCACTTTTTAAAGGAAAGTGTTAACCATTGCAGAACTGCAGCCAAGCTGTCTAGTAAGTGCAGTGTTAGCAGGAGGTAAGGGCCACACAATAGAGGCCAGCTCCTGGCCCAGTACCCCCCGCCCCTCCCACTCCTCTCCCTACTCCCCTCCCCCTTCCACCATTCCCGGAGGGGGAAGGTAAGGCCAGTCTGTGTCCAGAAGGTGGCACTGCTTGCATAGCCCACCTGGGAGGGAAGGGATGGTGGCCCCTCCTGGGGTGGTCAGGGCAGCTGCAGGGGGCGGGGGTGGGAAAGAAGGGAGAGGAGGTAGCTAGGAGGTGTGGAGGAAACACTGAGAGGTGGCAGGTGGTCGTTTTTCTACTGGTTCCAGAGCTGTGAATTGTCAGTTTTGAAGGGCGTGTAATTTAATTCTAATTGTAAACTCAAGTGGGAGGAGATGCCGGCCTGAATTCTAAACACATTGACAGGCCTGGGGGATATCTAAAATCCCGAGGTCTCCTGGTAACCTACTTGCATGAGAATCAAGGCTCCTCCTGAGAGGAAGTCAGTCTAAGGGAAGAAGGAGTAGGTTCTGAGCTTGACCAGTTAACAGTGTGGTCCTGGATCTCTTAAGTGCTAATTGTTCAGTCAGCCTGGCTCCTGAGTCTGCATCTTGTGGGGAGGAAGGAATCTAGGGAAACATCCAAGAGATGGTTGATGAAAAGTCCTAGGCACTGCGGTACAAGCCACACAACCTTGGGACTCTCCTGGCAGATGGTAACACCAGTGGTGGCTCAGGCCCAGAGCAGGTCCCAAGTGCTGGCCCACCAGGCACCATGCTGTTACTGCGGTGGTGGGGACATGGCTAAAATGCTCATAATTGCCATGCACCCAGAGCTTACTTTCTGCCTGGCTCCTTGCCAAGTTCTTCAAAGTCTTCTCTCGCTTTGGTTTCAAAATAAATCTAGAAGGTAGATTCTATTTCTGGGCTCGTTTTACACAAGAGGACCCAGAGATGGACTTGACGTGAGGAGACCACAGGGCCTGGGTCTTGGGCAGGCTGGGCCTGTCCCAAGCACATGGCTGCTGCCCCCCTTACCCTTGGAGCCCATCTGAGCTTTGGGCAGGCTGCAGGACTTGCCCACAGTACCTGCCCGGAGGACTAGATAGGGTTGCGGTGGAGGATTCAATGGCCTGGCATCGTCTTGAGGTCTTTGTGGTGCTCCTGGACTTGAACAAGGCCTTGAAGACCTGGATTTGGGAAAGGACTTTCAGGCAGGGGTGAAGGCAGGAGAAGGTGAGATGTGAAAGGGACACTGAAAGGCCAGTCTGAGTGGGTGCAGGGGTAGGGGTGAAGGCTGTACAGGAAGAGTGAGCTGGAGGGGCAGGTTGCCATCCATGTTGCACACGTGGGCACAGAGGGGACACGTGGTGAACTGAGCCCCACTTCCGTATGACCCCAGAGACCTTCAGATTCTCTTCTGTCTGTGGCCTCACTCCCCAAACTTTGAGTTCTTGGTGCTTACCAGAAGCCATGGATTATTTATGGACCCTGGTCCAGCCCCATGAGGTTGGCATAAAAAATTTTTTTTTCTTCCTGAAGAAAGTTGAAGAAAAAATAACTTTACTGTCAGTTCTCAATTATCTGTGAGGAAATAAGGTTCATGGAAATCTACAGATTTCAGTAGCTAATGGCTTTGCCTTCTTTTGCAACCCATGTTTCGCCACTGCTTCCAGAAACCAGCAACACTGAGTAATCAGATTTTCACATTTACTCCTTCACGTCCTCCATCTGAAGTGCTAATCAGCAGTGAAATGGCCCAAATGTGGACAGCGGGAGGGAGAGGGAGCAGAGGTCTGGAGAGCTGTCCATTTATGTGTGAAGCTCCTGAGACATCCAGAACTGAGCACTGGGATGTTTGAGCCAGTGCTGCTGTGGCTGGCTGCTGGTGGGAGCCAAGTGGTGAGATGGGTAGGCAGAAATCTGGGGCACAAAGGCTGTGACTGTCACTGAAGTTCAGAGGTCAATGGTATCCCACAAAACTACCGGTTTGCAGGGGAAAGGAGTTCAGTCAGGAACTCTGTGTACCTCATCATCCCTCTTCTGTTCCTCTGGATAATGGCTTTGTGTGGTAAATATTTATGCAATATCTGAATTATTGGTGATGTCATGTGTGCCCTTGTATCTTAGAACATACTGTGATTTAGAATTGGAACTCTTTATCATCGCCATTTCTGCTAAGTAGAATCTATTCCTGATGCGAAATGCAGGACCTTGGGAGGAACATTAGCCAAGAGAAAAGGGCCTGGTGTGTCATCTGAAGAGCAACCCTCCTTTCTCTTGTAAGCAAGGAAGATGGGCTTTGGTCACATAAGGAGGTTGTGAGTGGGGGGTGATGGGGCTGGAGAGAAGGAGGTCAAGTGTTTTCCACCTTTCTTGATAGTAGGAGCATACAGAGCTTACCGTAGGCCACAGATAGAGGTGCCAGGGCAGGAAGTCAAGGGATGTGGAGGAAGATGGTGAGGTCATCTGGCAGGCGGAGGAGAGGCAGGGAAAGTGTGGGCTCTGTGGTTGCAGCCTCTGCTTGGACCTTTGTCTACTGTTCTGACCAAGCGGCTCAGAGAGCAAGCGCCGTTACAGCTCCTTTTTCTCTTGTAGCATACCGCCCATTCTTCCGTGGCCTCTGGCGTCTCACCCCTGACAGCTGCTACCCTGGCCTCTTGTAGCCCCAGAGCCATGCCCAGCCATTGCAGCTTTGTGCCGTGCCAGACACACCCCTGGATCTTCGTCCTCAGGGAAATCCAGATCCTGATGGGGCTTTGCACAGGTTGGGAGTCCGGGCCACATATCATGGCACACTGAAGCCCAGGGAAGGGCTGACACCTGCAGAGAAGAGAATCTTTGAGGACAGATATGATTGAGGTTCTTCCCACACTGGCAGCCTCCCATCTTCTTATGGGACATGAGTGACTATGATAATGGTGGAAGACAGAGTTAGGTAGGAAATTTGAATGCTCTTGTAATATGGAGAGGGGATTTCTGTATATAAATGTTGGAAGAGTTTTTTCCTGTGCCCCGGGATTCTGGGAGCAGGCGTTACCTCTGACCTTGGCCTTTCAGACCCCAGGGAGACTTGGCCCTTGATGTGCTAGGTGGGAAGTCTGTTTTGGTGCTATGTTCCTGGAAAAGCTGGGCTTGAAAATGGAACAGGTATTTACTGGATTGTCTGGAGACTTAATGCTTGCTTCCGGCTCTGTGAAGGGTTAGGTGTGTTATTTGGCCATTAATGACACAGTCCTGGAAAAAATCACGTCGCCAGCCTGGCTTCAGTTCCTTCATTTGAGAAATGAGGGGATGGCAGAGATAATGTCGAAGGTTATTATTTGCCTCGAATAGGCTTTTATTGTAAGTCTCTGGACAAACAGCTTACATCTCTATTTCCTTATCCACAAATGGGGATTATAATACCCAGCCTTACCTTTTAATCTATAGGAAAACCCTCAAACCTCTGGGGAGGAAAAGTATTATTTAAATTCAGAGTAGAATTATTATTATATTCTATTTGTTCTCTCCTAGTCATTCATCACTGATGCGCTCTACAATTATTTTCTGGGGTGAGTTTATGTGAACAAACAGTCACACTAGGCAAGTTTCTTGAGCGATGGGCCATTCTCATTGTGCTGAGTGAAAGGACACCAAAAGTCTTTTACTGAGTTATTTGAGTGTGGAACTTGCTATCTATTTAGTATACAAGCCAAAATTGGAATACATTATTACCTGTATAATATGAGATTGGTGGTTATTTCTCCTTTCCAGTGTTTTCTTGCCTTTGAATTTCTGTGGGCTTTGTTTTGACCAGTTCTGACCTGGGAAAGCACAGCCTGAGTCCTCTTTGGCTCGCAGCAAGACCTTGATGATGTCTAAAATGCAAAAGCTACCTGGGGTTTAGAGTAGAACCAGGGTCCCCACGCCTGGAAAATCTGCAGAGCCCAATGTGCATAAATAAAGGCATACCTCACCTAGCTAAACAAATACACACAGGCTTATAATTGCTTTTGTATTTTCCCATTGTAGCCACCAGAGGCCTCCCAATTGTGGGCAATTTTAATGTCAGTGGAAATCTACTGGGAATTAACAACAACAACAAAAAATCATTTTAAAATTGAATAGAATGTCTACAAAAGTTCAAAGTCTGTTACCTTGTTCATTCAACATCGCTATTCATGCAAAATGCCATGCAAATCAGTCCTTATTTACTGAGTACTTTGCTTCAGTAACCAAAAAAATGCTAAGAAAAAAATGGCTTATGTTTAGCCATCTATTTTTCCAAAAATAGGACAGCAATTAAAGTAGTACCACATGATGTGACTGATGATATCAGTGCAGGAAAAGCACACCATCTTGGTGCTGATGCTTAGGGCTGAGCCTCTGTCCTTCATCAGGGGCTGGGCAGTGTGTCCACAAGGGAAGTCCTGGAGAGCCAAGGCCATGAGCAAAGTCGATGCCACGTGGGGCATAGAATGATGAAAGTATACTTTGTGAATAGGCATGACAACTGTGCCTTCCAACGGGGGATTGCAGAGGCGCTTTGGCAATCTGATTTCACCTCTATGGTGCTCAGTTTCTTCTATAAAAATGAGAGGTTTGGGCTATGTGATTTCTAAGTCTTTCAAAGTGTGTGACTGTTTTCCAAAACATTTAAGACCACTTACTGTTTATCTGTTATATGCAATTGCCACACAAAGGGCTTTAGAAATGTTTTCCTATTCAACTGTTATGACCAGTAAGAAGAGGCAGTAAGCTCAAAGAAGTGAAGTTATTCACCAGTGGTCACACAGGTTGTAAGAGATAAAGCCAGAATTTGTACCCACATCCGTTTTATTCCAGAATTTCTCACTGCCCATGTCTTTCATGAATTCCAGACCGAGAGAATAAGTTCAGTTAACCTACATGATTTAACTCCTGAGGTGTAGTGTTAGTTAAGAATTGTACTGGTGGTAAGCAGCAGATAAGACAAAGGCTTATGCATTCACACATTTATTCTTTTACATAAGTGTGGCAATAGGTTGTCTGAGGCAGGTATGATGGCTCTGGGATCACCAATCATCTTAGCTCCTTCTGTCATTCTGCTTTACTATATTCTAGGATGTTGTTTCCATCCTCTAGGTGGACCTAGGATCCAAGATGGCTGACGAAGATCCAGCCATAACATCTGAGTTGCAGGCTTGAAGGAGGAAAGCAGAATACAGTTGGCAGGTCTGCAAGCTGAGTTAGCTCCACTGAAGTAACATTTCCAAAGTTCCAGCCCCTCTGCTTATAGCTCAGTGACCAGAATTTAATGACATGTCCATACATAGTGGTGAAAACAGAAAGCTGACAAATGCAGTCTTTATTCTGGATGGCAAATGACCCATTAAATAGCAGGGTTTATGCTGTTAAGGAAGAAGGGGAAAATAAGTACTGGAAATCAAATAGTTGTCTTTGCCACAATTACCAACTTCATAGTTACTTCCAACTCTTTTCTGCTCTTGGAGCTCTGATTTTGTTCCAGTTTCTGCCTCCCCCTAAGTATCTCTGTTAATCCTGAATGGTCAGAGTCAGTCAATGGTGGTACCACTTCCCTTGCCTGTGATGGGTTGTGATTAAGCATAAGAACTAATTCTGGATGATGAGGTATAAGAGGACTTCTGGAAAAAAATTTTCCCCCCTCTTAAAAAAGTGATGTGTGGGAAAAGACTGACTCTTTCTTCTACTAGACATTGTCGTGTCTGACAATGGCACCTGGAAATATAGTGGCCATCTTTTGTAACCTTGTGGAAAACCTCTTTTTGAGAACAAAGCTGTCCTCAGAGGATGGCAGAGGGGAGAGATGGAAAGAAGCCGGATTTTTGAGGATGAACTAACTCTGGAGCTGGACTACTTCTGGACTTTTTACAAAATACATTTCCATATTGTTTAAGTCAGTTGAATTGGTATTTTCTTACTTGCAGCCAAGGTCATGCTGACTGACATGTAGGAGAAAGAAAGAAAGAAAGAGAGAGACCCATTCCTTTATGCCCTCAGGATGGCAAACTTGACACTAGTCTATGCCTGTCTTTGGACTGAACCCCTGCATTGCTCCATTTCTAATAAGAGGTATTTTTTTTTAAATTGCCACAGAGAAGATACCTCTACATGGATTATTTAATAGGCTCGGGGTAAAATCAGAATATTTTGGAATTGCAAGAGCCTTAACTCCCACTCAAGACTCAAAGAGAGTCAGTGATTTCTCCATGGTCCAGAGCCATAGTTATGGGTAGAACTGAAATTGGGGTCAGGCTGTCTGAAGACCACCCCCTCGAGAAGTTATTTCATCACACCATTGTCCCTCTTCCCTTCAGTCCACCCATTGCTGCAAGGTCTGAAATGCTGTAGGTCTGTCTTGGTCCCACTTAGAACTCTTCCAAAGAGATGGCCCCTGTGGCCTTACCTTTCTGCCCCTCTCATATAACCCCTTTAGGTTCCATTCCAGCCGTGTTGAGAATGATGACTTAAAACTATAAGCAGGAGATAATTTTCAGTTTTAGCTGTTGCTGACTATATCAGCCATGGCTGTCACCCTTCCTGTCTAACTCCTCTTGCCAAAACATGCTGGAAATAATTAAGATGGCCATGTATCCTTCCCTTGAAATCAGACCCCAGAGGGCTTCCATGTGCTCAAGCCCCATCTGCTCTTCATTCCAGACCATATCATGTCACAATTATTCCCAATCATGTCTCTTTTGGCCAGCCAGCCTGCACCTGACTGGGAGAAATTCCCCCATTGAGAGTCAGAAGTGTGTGCAGCTGTCCATGGTGGTAGGAGAGATGCTCTGGGACTTAAGTGATAGGCTCAGTCATATTATATGGAGCGTCTCCAAGAGAGGCAGTGTGGTAGTGATGGGCCCAGAAGTCAAGCCAACCCAGCTCAACTGTCTACTGGTTATAAGACTTTGGATAGTCTCTTTAAGTTCCCTGTGCCTCAGTTTCTTCACCTGTAAATTGAGTATAATAATATCTTTATTATAGAGTTTTAGTAAATACTAAATACTATATATATGTGTGTGTGTGTGTGTGTGTGTGTGTAGTCTGGGAGGCTCAGGAATTAAGTGTCTGCTTTTGGCTCACGTCATGATCCCAGGGTCTAGGGATTGAGCCCCTCATCAGGCTCCCTGCTCTGTGGGAGCCCTGCTTCTTCCTCTCCCACTCCCCCTGCTTGTGTTCCCTCTCTGGCTATCTCTGTGTCAAATAAATAAATAAATAAAATCTTTAAAAAAATAAATAAAGTACTTAGACACTCAATAAACTATTTAAAAAGACCTAGAAGGCATTCGATAAACTCTTAACTTTAGCCATGGAATTATGATAGATTCGGGCTTTAACTTGTGCCTTGTTTTTTTCTGAGTTAATGCTCTTTGCTTCTGTTTCCTCACAACCAGGGAAGAGTTTAAGTGTCCATCCTCCCCATTCATAGATTCTTAGAGTTGAAAGGAACTTGGAAGTCTGTATCCTGGTCTGCTCGATCCTGGCCTCTCATGCACTCTTGCTGAGCAAACAGGATTATTACAAAGGAAGTCAATCCAACAGGTGAAGCCTGAGTTACCATGACTCCAAGAGTTACCATCATCCTGCCCGAAGAAAATATCCCCCAAGAGACTCTTAAGGCACCAGAAAGAACAGCACCCTGTTAAGGGCTTATGGGGGAGATCAGCCTGGCTCTCACCTCTCCTATCTCTGCCTACCCAGGCCATTCTGGTTCTTTCTTCAGTTGGGGTTTCTCTGTGTCTCTGAGGTCCCCTATATATCATCTGGTCTTTCAAAGCCTAGATAATTCTAGAGAGAAGGGAGCTCTGGGTATTACCTTAGTCACCCTGAGGAAGAGATAGAACAAAATGGATGAATTGGGGTGAAATGGTATCCCCTCTGCTCTCAGAAGAGCTCCATCTCCTGATGGGCTGATCAACGTGATGTGATCTCAAGAATGTAATATTATCTTTGATGTTTATCATCCTCCCTAGAGGTGGAGTGAGAGGGACTGGAGCCCTTGAGTTCTCCCATGAGACTCTTGGATTTGATCAACAATGACCTCATAATAGCTGGTAAATTTGGTTAATTCTAATAGTGTGCTCCATTTAATTGCGATGGTCACATCAGCTCCCTGCTCAAACACAGGCGTATCATTCACTTCTTGCTTTTAGTTTCTTGTCTGTACTGATGACTTAGAGATACGAACTCTGCTGTGGGGAGCATACCTGCATCAGCACAAGCATTCTCAAACTAACCCCAGCATAATTCAGAGAATGCTTTTCATGTCTTCTAACAGAAAATAGGAAATAGTAAATGAAAAAAAAATTAAACAGACTCTTAAGGGGAACATTCACTATTTTTTTTTTTTAAGATTTTATTTATTTATTTGACAGATAGAGATCACAAGTCGACAGGCAGTGAGACAGGCACAGAGGCAAGCAGGAGGAAGCAGGCTCCCCGCTGAGCAGAGTCTGATGTGGGGCTCCATCTCAGGACTCTGGGATCATGACCTGAGCCGAAGGCAGAGGCTTTAACCCACTGAGCCACCCAGGCACCCCACATTCACTATTTTAAGATTTGAGTAGCTAGAAGATATTTTATGATAAAGTTAGGCAGTCCTCCTATCATAGGGACTCTTGAAAAGTCCTCGTTAGGCACTTGTTCCAGAGAAAGGCTTGCATGTATGGAACAAAATCTGCCAGGGCAGAGATCTCATTGTAGTGTCAAGGGGCCAGGCCCCGAAGACTTCTGGAAGTCCCTGTCCTATCTTGGCCATCTGGTCTTAAATACCAATGGACATGCTGGGAATTGGTAAAGGATGGAGAAGGGTGTTCTTAGAAACATGGCTCGCTGAGGCTCTTGGGACACAAGTGGTTGCCTCCAGTTCACCCCCAGAGATATTCAAATGGGAGGGAGACACTGGCTCTGGATGGCACTGATGTTACCCCAAACCTCTTTTGTCTTCCAAGCTCTATGCTTCCATTTAGCGGCAGTATATGACTCCCTGAGCAATGCAGAGGGCCAGGCTGCTTGGGTACCCATTTCCCCATCATTTGCACGATCGCACCCTCACCTCCTTTGTTCTTTGTCTTGTTTTTCTCCCAATGTATGTTCAGCAATGTAGTTCCTTCCTTTTACATTCATTGTCTCTTTACTTCTCCACTGGCTTTTTTATGCTCCAGTTTTCAGCCTTTTCCTGGCCTCTTCCTCTCATCCTTATCCTCCAACCTACTTTCTTCTCTCTCAAGATTTCCTTCTCATCTGGGCTCTACCCACCATTTTTATTCTTTATTCTCTCTCCCTCATTACCATCCTACTTTCTTCTTTTTCTGTTGTCTTTTTTTCTTCTCCACAAAGCATTTTCTGAACATATTTTAAGACAGATGTTAGTGCTCTGATAAGCACCAGAACTTGACACAGAAATATTTTACTGAGAAACTCTTACAATCCCATCCATCTCTAGGCTCACAGGCCCATGTCTCATGTTGTTATTCACCAGGCATATATTTAATGTATGACTTTACTCCAGAATAAGATTGTTTTTTCCAAAATCAGTTATTCATTTCTGAAATGATTCTATTATTATAGATGAGGAAGCTAAATGGTAGAGCTTGGTATTATACAAGATTATGTAACAACCAGGTTGGAAAGAACACTCTTTCAGGTAATTGGGATGAGGCTTGGAGGCCAGAGCCTTGGGGTGGGGTGGGGGTCCTCCTTGAGTCCCTAAGACAGGTTAGATGCTCCACCTGCCTGTTGTCGTGCTGTGTGTTTCCCCCTTGTGTAGACCCTGCCACCTTGCTTGTGTGCCTGGCTCTCTCCCCTATTGATGCATAACCTTGCCCTAGGAGTTCAGTATATGAAGCCCACAGAACACCAAGAGATCCCAGTGAGAACCTTTCTCTCAAGCAGTTTCTTTGCCCCCTCACCTCCGGAGGGGTGGAATTTCTGTAACTAGGCACATTGACCCACCTGTTTGTGAAACCAGAGACCATTTCATTTTGAATAGGTATCCCAATTAATGGTTCAGCCTCTCTTTCCAATGAACACTTCCAGGCCTGTGCTATGAAATATAGGTTATTAAAAATACCAAAAATAAATGAGCATGTTTCCTGTACTTAAGGAACTGACAGTCTGGCGGTAGGTCCTTTCCTAGGCTTGACTTTAATTTTCCCCCCCAAAATCCCAAATTTGAGCTATCAGTACAGTTGTCTGGAACAGGAAGGCTCCACAGCTCTGAACTTCTGGCCCCACTGGATATGAGCTTGACATCTGTGGTGTGGCCCATGGCGCCTGGACAGTGGACTCACCTCTGCTGGAATTTTCCAGTGTGCAATTAACCCATGTTGAGGACAAATGTATTTTCCTAACCAGGACTTGTCTTGAATATGCTATCGGGTGCATTGTGGGTTTTCAGGGCATTATCGTCCTCACATGATTTTTATTTGCAAATAGGTCCACAGCCTTCCCCCGACCCCTGAATTATTTCCAGAATTGTGAACAGGCTTAATAAGCACTCAGTTGTAATGCTACATTTAGTTCACAAAAATGTCATTGAGCTCTGTTATGGTTATCAGAGGCATTTTTTCCTATAAAGCTACCTCGTGTAGGAGCTGATCCAATTTAAAGGAATCAAAAACTCACTTGCTCAACAGGAAGAACCTTCTGGGTGTGACAAATAAGTTTATTATCTTGAATGTGGTGATGGTTCACAAGTTTCTACATATGCCCAAGCCTATCAAATTGTGTACCTTAAGTAGAAGTGGTTTAATGTGTGTCAGTAATAGGTCAATAAAGCTGTTTAAAAAAAAACCTCACGGGGCCCCAGATATCTCCTTTTCCTCAAACTGAAATTCACCATTTTGTTTTTTGTCACTGTCTTTCACTTCATCTGTGAGTCAGTCATTTCGTTCCATCAGATTTTATGATATGAGTAGGGCTAGGAAAGTAAGAATACAGCCAACAGATTCTCATGCTCTTGTATCAGTTAAATCAGGTTACTTACTTTTTAAGAACTGGGGTTCAGAGCTCTAAGTGGACAGGAAACTGGAGTTCAGATGAAGAGGGAAAAGTAACTTTGGAGTCTGGGGAAATTTGGAGGAGGAGGGGACATGATAAAGTAGCTCAGTGACCGACCAGATTCTGAGCAGTTGGGACCCAGGACATAAAAGTGTTAACTTTTGTGAATTTGTATCAAAGGTCAACCTTGTTATTGATCAACATCTCTTACCCTTCTTCCATTATTAGTCTAAGTGGTGGGTCTGGTGGAGGCTTTGAAGTCAAGCAAACATGGTGTGACTGACTATTCAGTTCACCACTGATTAGATATGTAACTTTTGATGAGTGTTCCAACTGACTTCAATTTCTTAGTGTGTAAAAGAGTATAAGAGTATTTATCTCAATAGTTTATCTATTTATCTATATATCTCAATATTTATCTCAATGTTGTGAGGTCCAAACAGGATAATACAAATGGAGAGCTTCACCTAGTGCCTTGCACATAGTAGGTCCCATGTTTCTCCCCATTTCCTTCTAAACTTTTCTTACATTAAAAAATATATTATATATCTTGAAGCTTCATCAAACTATTAAAAATGTGTGCATACTTGTCTTTTTTTCTAAGTACAGAAGAAATCCACTCTAATGGGTTTGAAGGAATATAGAATACAAATTGATCAGTGGAAAAAAAAAAAACCCTTCCTTATGAGTTCTTGAGAGAAAACAAACATCCCAAAATATAAAAATTCACCATAACCTTTACAGACTTCTTTTATGGGCAAGTAGTTGTGGAGTGGACAGGACCTGGGACACTGTGTCATGTGAGTTTTGTTCACTGCCTTATTACCTTTGGTCAGCTTTTGATTCTAGAAATCCAGGCTGACACTTATTTTCAAAAGCAGATAATTTTAAACCAAAGGTAAAAGACAATTTGGCATAATTTTTAGATGGCAGAGTTCCACAGTGCTTGCTTCAGCGTTGAGAGTAGAGGGTGGATATGCCATGTGACTCCAAGCAGATCCCATAGTTCTGCTGTTTCCTTTATAAGAAGGCCAAACCCTCTGTAGCCAGTCCTACTCTTGACTTGCTGTTTCTCCCAACCTCCAAGAACAACACAAGTGGCTTCTGAGTTATCTCTGGTCCTTCTTCCTCCTTTCTAGCCCCTGTTCAATCACTAAACCATGGTGGCCTCTCTATAGTACACATTCTGCCCCTTCATTTCTGCTGCCTCTCCAGCCAGCACCCTCCCCTCTACATGCACAACCTCTTCCTTCCTTGCCAACCACTCTACCTCTAGCACCAACCAGCCACGTCTTCAAATTCAGAGTCATGCTGTCAAGAGCTAGAAGAGACCTCAGGGGTCATCTCCTCACCCCTCCTGCATTGTTCAAGGTTGTCCAGCTGGCCGTGTGGCATTTTATATTCTGATGACCAAGTATGGGCAGCCTGGAATATGCTGGAAGCATGGGTCAAGACGGAGCAGGGAGTCAGCTGATGTGTGGGACTGGCTGGAATCAGCCGGTATCAATTGCTCTTAAAGCAAGGGAAGGTTCAAGAGCTCTTTAATTTGGGGATTTTGTGTATCACCAGGAAAAACTCTCTTCTCTAAACAGTTTATCTGCTTGTGCCTCTCTTAAGACTTAAGAACTTCCTGCTCACTCCATTAAGGGGATTGATCAGAGGTTTAATCCTCTCGGGGTAACGATCTGTCCTCACAGCCTAGGCCGGTTGCATGGTGTCCCTGTCCCCAGACACATGTATCTGAACATTCCTGTCCGCACCTCATGCCTCTGCAAGCACTTGTCCCTCTGACTAGAATGTTCTCCCATCTTTCTCACCTAGAAAATTTGCACTCCAACCCCCATTCAGTGACACCTTGCCTCCCTTGGGGGTCACTTGCTTGTTATCATGATCCTCTTATAACCCGGACAGGCGTAATAATGACAAAAATGACAATGAATATTTATTGAGTATGGACTGTGGTCTGGGCAATATTCTAGTAAATACTTGTTATTTTATTTAATCATCAGAACCAACTTTGTTATGATGTTACTTTGAGAGATAAGGAAACTGAGCCTTTAAAGAAGTGAATCTCTTACCCAAGGTGACAGTGAGAAAATGCTGGCCTGGGGCTCAGACCTGAATTTGATTCCAGAGCCCAAACCCTAGTGACATCACCTCCCATCACTTACCATGTTATCTTAACAATTATCTGTGAGCACATCTTGCTTCTTGAGGACAGGGTCCATCAGTCTATCCCCCATGCCTAGAACAGTGCCGGGCATATGCTAAGTATTGAATAAATGTTCACTTAATGAATAAAGAAATGCATTTCAATGGAGTCCTCCTCTCATCCAACAGTCCTTGAATCAAACCCAGTGACTTGGGTGGAGGCATGTCTGTCGGTGCCCAGGAGCAGCGACAGCAGATGGTGCTGCTGGGCTGTGGTCTCCATGCACTCCTGCACTGAGCTGTGCTCCCTCCATCCCCTGCCCTCCTTCTCTGAAGAAGCCCCATGTTCTAGGAAGATGGCCAAGTGAGGCCATGAGTCTTGCAGCAAGAAAAACCTGGTTGGTCAAAGCCTTTTGCAAAGCTTTGTTTCCACAATTATCCTTTATTTCCCTCTCCCTCTTAGGTTTCAGGCAAGCCAACTGGTATTTCTTTTTAAACAGCTGAGAACACCAGATGGAAGGGTAGGGGGAGGTGGGGGCCCAGCGAAAGGCAGGAAGGGGACAAGCAGGGGCTGTGGATGAGGGGGCAAGGTTCTGAAACAGGCGGCGCAGGGAAAATGCCAGGCTGGTCTGCAGAGGCAGGAGAGGAGAAAAGAGCGGTAAAAGCGAGCAGCTACCATATGTGTGCGTGCACATACACTCAGAGGCTTCAACACACCATTAAAATAGAGGAAGCAAGGTTCTGGTTTCCGTAGCAACAAGGCCTATCGGTGCCTCAGCCAGAAAAACTTATTGGAAAAAAAGGCATTTGCCTGTTAAGGAGCCTGATGAATTGGGAGATAATTATACAGCATTCTGCCACCACTAAAGACACACAAATACACTCCAGCAAATTTTTTAAAGAGCACGGGTTGTCACAAATCCCATGAAGGCAGAGGGTGGGAGGGAGAGGAAGCCAGCAAGGAGAAAAGGCTCCGGGAATGATTTTAGGTGAACAGCCCGGGGAGGCGGGCACTTGTGAGGGACAGGCTAGAGCCAGCTCGCACGTCAGTCCTCGGAGATCTGGCCTGAGGCACAGGCTTGATGTGTTTCTCTCTGATCCTGAGAGGCTCCCGCATTGAGTCCGGGTCTTCCTCGTCCCCTCCAGAAGTGGGTGGGCGGATGTGTAAAATCTAAACTGTTCGATTCAATATGGCGGTTTGCTGACCAGAGTGGTGGGATCTGTGTTTGTTAGGGCCCTGTTACTGCAGTGGTGTGAGCCACTGGACTCTCCTAGGACATCTGGTCCCTCAGATGCAGTGGGACAAAGGAGGAGATTCTTTAAAAATGAGTCACGCGATATAGGATCTTGATGAGGGTAGAAGGAAAGGAAATGCAGCATTATTTTCTACTCACAGCACAGGACCCAGGGCTGGGCATACAACAGTCGCTAAATAGAATACTTAGTGTGTGCATAAAAGGCTGAATGGACACATGGAAGGATGGAGGTTATGTAACTGAGCTGATGAATGAACAGATAAGGGATCATGTGTAACTCTGTACCTACCCTCCTTCCTCTTGCTCATGCATAGGAATTTATTTGCAACTCAGTTTTGTCCTCCGGAAGATGGCACGGAGCAGGCACACTTTCAGAGGTGGAGTCTCTGGAAGAGAGTCATGCCTGAGATAAGCCCCCAGTGTCCTGAAGCCAGAGATGGCCAGCATCTGCAGGAGTGTTGGAGAAATTGGATTTCCCGCCCATGTTCTTCCTCACTGTGGATGGCATACCCTAGGATTCACCTTTCTGGTGATACATCCTGAATTCGAGAGAAGAGCTTGCCCAACTCATCAAAGTACCAGGACACTTTCTGTAGTGCATGGGTCCTCAGCTTTGATTCTCTGGTCTCCTGAGGGGTTAGTGGGCTCCTCATTTTTATCCTTCACACATGCCATTGATAATCATTATTTATTATTCAGTTTCCCTATGGGTGCATCACACCTCTCCAACTACACGGTGCTCCTTAGGGGTAGGGGCCCCTCAGAGAACCTGTTTGTCATGGCAAACCCTAGCAGAGAACATTGCATACCAAACCACTGAATGTCTGCAGTGCTAACACCATGGAGAAGGACACTGATCCACAGCCTTTAAGAACTGACTGAAAGCATCAGGCTCCATCCCAAGCTAGTATCAGCTCCATGCCAAGAAGCTCCTTGTACACCAAACCCACTTATGCCCACACACACCATTCTGTGGGTGCTGCTTCGTCCGCCTGCATGTTCAGGCAGAGGCTGTGGGAACTGATAGAAAGGAAAAGGAAGGAGTCAGGGAGAGTGAGGGAGGATTCATCCCTGTGTTACTCACAGGCACTTGGCCTATTCTTGAACCGCATGTATCACAGTCATGTCCCAAAGGAGTCCTGCGAGGGAAGGGAATGCAAATAGCATCGGACAGCTTCTCTGTCCTAGAGACTGAGGGGAAGGCAAGAGCCCCTCGGACACTACTGCATCTTCATTACCACAATCCTGGAGATGCATTTTGCATACACTCTGTTTCTAGACAAGAGAAAACAGAGGTTCAGAGAGGTTGAGTTAAGTGCTCAAGGTCACATAGCTGGTGAGTGACATACACTGGATTTACACTGTGCCTCAAGTGTCCAGTCTCTTAACTCCCATTTTATATTGGCTCCTGTGACTCAGGCTCACTGAAGGCCCTGGAGGAAGCCCAAGTATGTTTCATTTCCCTGAATAGATAGGTGCCTCCTCTAAAATGCAGCTGGTTTGGGAGGATGAAAGAGGAAAGCAGATCAGAGCCCACTGCTGGTTAAAATGAAGATGAAGGAAGCAGAGTTCAAAGCAGGGAAAAACTTGTAAGTCTTATTTTGTGTAAGCATCATATTAAACAGATTCCATTCCAACTATAAACAGATTTTCACATTTCCCACCTTCTCCCCTCCCATTCCCCCCTTCTCCCCTCCCATTCCCCTCCAACAGCCCCCACCACACCGCCGACAGATTGTTCCCTTCCTTCTTGTTTAGACTATAAGTAAGAAGAATTGGCTTTCCTTCCATTCTCCACCCTCTGGCCCTGCACCATCTGGGGGTGCATATTTCTTACCCCAGTTTCTTTTAAAATCCTCTCTCTCCCTTTCCTTTCTGTCCAGCGGCCCCTTTGCTTGGGAAGCTCTGCGGAGAGTTTCTCCGCTAGCCGCCAGGGGTCGCAGTCGAGCAGCCGGAGCCGCCTCTCCGCAGAGGCGCAGGGGCCGCTTGCCGGGAATCGCGAGCCCATCTCCTGTCCCTATCAGCGCACCGCATTAATCAGGCCGCAGCTCTGCAGTGCTTTTGGAGGGGAGTGAGAGACCAGGGCTGGGAACGAGATCGGGCTTTTTCAGGCAACCGGAGCCCGGCCGCTTCAACTCTGCTGTCCCAGGCTCAGAGCAAACAATGCTCGAGCAAGTGCGGCGGGGCCCAGCCACCCGCCCTGGCCCAGGGTCCTGCCGGTCTTTCAGGATTCCTTCTGCAGGAGAGCTGAGAGCTGGTGTTAACAGCTGCAGCTCTCGATGTCGGGGGTGGGGAGAGGACATGCTTCCCACCCCTGTCCCCCCGCTGCCCCCACCCCTGCCAACAGCCCAGGCCCCCAGAAGCCAGCTGCCGCCCTCCTCCAGCACGCACGTGGACGCTCGCCGCTCACCAGTGATTTCTCTCGCACCTCCGAGAGACTTGGCCCAGCCTCTCATGGTCTCTGCATGTGCCTGGAAAGCAAGGCCTCTGCCAGAATTTTATCAGATGGCATGCAGAGGAGGGGAGGGGAGCACGTGCATCCTTTAGCATGAATTTTTCAACATTACATTTTCATTCCTCTGCCCTATTTCTCTCAATTCCTCCCACTGCTCTTTTCAGAGCTGGAGCTGCTTCTTAAGATTTGGTGCAATTACTGGGCATCTAAGATGGAGACATGGTGGTGGGGGGAGTTAAAGGCAGCGGGAAAGGAACCTAAGGGGAGGGGGAAGGGATGTGCCAGCCCCGATGCCTGCAGTCATGTCAATGAACAAAAGCGGGAGGGGCTTGCTGAGGTTCTCACCACAGTTGGGGAGCACTGTTGAGCGGTTTTATTCAAGCCAGTGAAGTGAACCAACAGGGGTCCCAGAGGCACCTTTCCTCTTTCCCAACAAGGTCCACTTTCCTTCCTCTCTTCTCCTTCCTGCTCCTCCTGTTCTTTCCTTCCCTTTGTTCCTTCCTTGAAGACAGGGGGTGGGCCACACACAGATAGACAGATACGCATGTGTAAATACATGCTTATAATACAAGACAGACTTTGATCTTTTTTAGTAAGTTTTAAAGGAATAAGGAGCTATGGGATGAGAAATTAATGTTAATGGAAGGATCTGGCAAGTTTCTTGACAGAAGTGGGATTTGAGTTGGATCTTGAGAGATGGAATTCTGCAAGAGGGAGGAAGGCAGGCCAGGTAGAAAGAAGAGCTTGAACAAAGGCCTAAAAGTGAGAGGTTTCATAACATTTGAGGAGAGGAAGGAGTAGCTACAGTGATTCTGCCGGTGGAGGGAAGGGATGCCTTGGGAGCCAGCACGTAGAGTGGGCTGGGTCAGGAGATGGAGAGTTCCACGTGCCCAAATAAGGAGGTAGAGCATTGTATAAGACACCATGAGGCCCCCTCCTGAAGCTTCCTGTGGCACAGCAGATTTGTGGTCCAGGGGAATCCCTCTGAAAGGTGGGGAGGTAAAGGCCTGGGGTTGTGGGGGGTATTGGACAAGGGAGATCTGTTTGGAGGCCATTGCGGTGGTAGAGGAGCAGACTAAGAGGATCTGAACTAGGGCTGCTGTGCTGGGAATGGAAAGAAGGTAGAAACCAAACAGAGGGGTTTCATGCTTGCGTCTCAATGCCCATCCCCCATGTTTTCCACCTCTCCCACTCTCCATCACAGCTGGTCATCTCCCATGAGATGACCATGGGAACTCTTCATTGAAAAATGGAAACTATTGGAGCAGTATTCCCTTTCCTATCAACCACCACGTCTACACATGCCCCTGTGTCTGTATCGTTGTGTTCATCCTTCCTCTTCAGGGGATGCAAAAAGTCCCCCTTATCAAAGGCCAGTACTTCCCCTCTGCTCTTTAAAGGTTTTTTTCTCCCTCATTACTCCTTCTCTTTCCTGTACCATCCCTCCTCCTCTTTTTCATATTCATTCCCACCAGCACACGGATGTGCTATAATTACCCAACATCTCCAAAGCTTCAATATATGCTACATTTCTCCCCACCTATAGACTCATTTACTGTGAAGCTTCTCCAAAGTATTGTCTACACCTACTGCTTCCATTCCTTCACCTACACCTACAGATTACTATTTGGTTTGCTCTAATCCGGCCCACAGTGTTGCTTTGCCAAAGTTACTCTTTAATCTTTGTTATCCTAAACCCTACGGGTGGGTTTCTGTCTTATCTTGGTACTTTAGCAATATATATCTGACATGTTTGACCCCTTCCCTTCTTCACAAAACACCATACTTTCTTAGTTTTGTAACATCCATACTCTTCCGGGTTTTTTTGCTATATCGCTGGTCTCTGTTTCTCATGCAATTTTGCTGGCTCATCCTTGCAGACAGAACTTGCAAGAGACAAAGGACCTGATTATGGCATCTCTTCTCCTCTTCCCTTCCCTTGCTTTCTCTCTCTTCCTATCTCGTTGATTGTCTTCCCTTCATCTGTGTTCTCCCAAGGCATAAGTACTATCTCTACAAAGATGCCTTTTGAATGGGTCTCCAATCCAGAGTTCTCCCCATGGGGCCCCGGGTTGTTATATCTGTCAACTTGATATCTCTACCAGGATGTCTCATTGGCATCTTAAATTTAGCATGTCTAAAACAAAATGCTTAATTCCCCGCTGTACCCACTGCCAGCTGGCCCTGTTCCTCCTTTTATGTCCCCAATCACGAAATGGCATCATCAACCACCTAGTTGCTTACACCAGAAACCCTGAGTCATTCTTAATTCCTCCTTTTCCCTCATCTCCATATCCCAGCCATCAGCAAGTTCTATCGGGCTTCCTCCCCAGCATATGTCTCATATTGGTCCATTTCTCACCACACTCACCGTCTTTCTGTAGTTGGAGCTGTTACTGCCTCTTACCTGGTCTAGCGCAGAAGCTTTGAGCTTGTCTTTCTGTTCTACCTCTTGCCCCCTCCTCTTCATAATTCATTCTTCTTGCATCAGTGAAATTTTAAAAGCATAAATCAGACCAGATCCCTGCTCTGCTTCACTACTAACATTTGATTTACCATCACACTTAGAATAAAATCAAAATGGCTTGAATGATCTCCAAGGCCCTTCATGATCTGGCCTCTGGCCACCCCTCACCCTAATCCAGTTATGGTCACTCCTCCTCAGTAAGGTCGATACAAAGTTCTCGTTGCTAGTATTTGGACATGTGAAGCTCTTTCTCTCCTGATAGCCTTGGTATCTGCTGAGCCTTGGACCTGGAATGTTTGCTCTTCTCTTGGGTCTTGAGAAGACCCTATTGGCTCTTTCTCATCCTATAGAGATGCCTTCCTGACTCACAGTTATCCACATCGTCCTACTCATTTCCTTCATAGTCTTGATCACACTTTGCAACACAATGCTTATTTATCTGTCTGTCGTCTGTCCCCTCAGACTCAGAAACTCATCCTTCTAGTGCACGCTTATATTCTCAGCACTGAGCAATGCCCCCGGCTGTGAATTCGTAGTGTTGTCCATAAGGTAGAAATGGATCTGGTTATCCCATTTACAGAGCAAAGGAGAAGGGGGAATTCCATTAAAGATAAGGGGTTACTGGAAGACTGCAGACCCCTGTTGCTGTGACAGGGCCAAAGGAGACAGTAGGGGCTTCGGTGGGGGTGAGGGTGAGTACATGTATGATTTCGTGTTGAGTGTGAGAGGTTTGCAGGACTTTTATCTGTCAGATGTGCACCTAGCTCCACAACTTGGTGAGAAAATGAAGACTAGAGTTACAGGTTTGGAAAATATCTATGCCCAAATGATCGTGAAAGTCATGGACATGGATGAGTCTGATTGTGGGGGGTCAGGGAGGACAGCAGGATAGAGACAGGCACCAAACCTTAGGTCTTAGGTGGTGCCTGTAATTAGGGATGAGAATAGGGAGGAGTCTGGGAAGGAGACTGAGAGGCAGGAGGGAAACCAGAAGGAAGTATTACTGAGGTATAGAAAAAGTGAGATTTGAAAAAAAAAAAAAAAGATAGTGAAATTTCAGTTCAATCCAAAAAATATTTATTATGCTGTTCCTCTCCATATTTTGCTTTAGGACTACACATATAAATAAACTCTCATTGCTTGTGTGGGGGTTAGAGTCTGTTAGGGGAAATAGGGTATGTAACACCATTTATGTAAATAAATAATATATATTGACACAGAATAGCACTATGTACTTTGTAAGTGTCTACCCAGATGTAAGGATACATGTCGAATATATTAGAGCAGTTTCTCATGGGGGGAGAGCAGAGGTGTGGAAGAAGATTAAAAAAAAATCAATATCTAAGAAAAACAGGAGAGGGTCTCAACCATGCAAGGGTGTTAGAATTCTGTGAGTGGAGCCTTCTGATCATTTATTTTTTTGTTTTTATTTTTTTAAGATTTTATTTATTTATTTGACAGACAGAGGTCACAAGTAGGCAGAGAGGCAGGCAGAGAGAGAAGGGGAAGCTGGTTCCCCGCAAAGCAGAAAGCCCGATGCGGGGCTTGATCTCAGGACCCTGGGATCATGACCTGAGCCGAAGGCAGAGGCTTAACCCACTGAGCCACCCAGGTGCCCCAGCCTTCCAATCATTTAACTATCTGTCCAACCCCTAGATTCTTGCAGGGTTTTTGTTTTTGTTTTTACTTTAACACTGAAGCACCTTTTCCTTATTATAAAGTGCTAAATATTTGTTGTAAAGTCTTTAGATTGTGGAGAGAGTATAATTAAGAAAAGAAGCATCCCTTGGTATCCCATTGCCCAAATATAACCTATGCTAATATTTTGTAACTATGTACACATAATATACAAGTGTGCCTATTTTGGGTGCCTTTCATTATTTAAAAATTGCTAGCAGTTTCTAATTCAAATCACCGAGGAACATATCCTCTTTTGGGAAGACCCACTTGCATATCTCCATGTAGACAGTGAAAGGGGAAGTACCTGTCTGCTTATTGTCCCAGGAAGAAAGTATAATAGAAGATGTTTTGGTTTTACCAGAGTGGTGGTAAAGTCACTAAATTAGGTAGTGAACTTCCCCAATAACCTTCTGCATTCACTGACTTACAAAGAAGTCAAAGAACCTTCCCGAAGAAGAACATTTCTTCCATTGAGGTTATTAGTTCACATCTGATATGTTAGTGGAAGCCCAGGAGGCAGGAAAAACAGAAGGAAGGGAGACATCTTCTTACCCACAGAAGACCCTCAGGGAAGCCTGGAGCCACCCACTGTTCCTACTCCCTGGTTTATGACCACATGATAGGGAAAGGTCCTGGGTGGGTAAACACTGAAAATATTGTGACCCCAAAGAGCGCTAACATCAGAACTCAAGCCTGCTTCCTGTGATGTCTGATGTGTACACAGCTGAGCTGAACTCTGGGCCGAGACTCATCATCTCCCCTCTAACCGTGAGCAACTACAAGCAACCTGAGAGTCGCTATTAAGTCTGGGTTACTCCAGCGCTCTCTGTGGGGAGCAGGGACCTGGAAATACGGTGTTCCCTGCAGTGTACAAGACCTAACAAAGGATTCATGGGCCTCCTCCTGCGGCACAAGTGTTCAGGGCTGGTGACAGAAGCTAGATGAGCCTTTGGCACATTGACCAAACTTTCCATTTTCATTTGTTTCTTTCTCAGGCGGGACAGTAGTAACAGATTGTTTTGGCCTTCGTCAGAAACCCCTTCACTTACCTCTGGGACTTTTGAAAGGTGTTATTTGGGGAGAAAGGGTGAATTGGTCACGATTAATGGAATGAGAGTTGAAAGCCATTTATTTGGTTTTTAAATGAAATGAACTTGGTAGTAATCTCAAATGGATCAAGTCAAACCAAACACACACACACACACACACACACACACAGACACACACACACACACACGGCACTTCTCTGCGCCAAGACTTCACAAGACAGATAGTCTACTTTCCGCAGCCCTGTAGTTTATGTTTTAGTAGGAGAGTAGAGAAATGAGAGATGCATACTAAGCAATTTGGCCTTGCACAAAAGAGGTCTGGGCTTTGCTCCTAGAAAGTAAGCTGACCTCTAAACCCTTGGAATTTCCTGAGTGGCGGGAGTATCTGAGGAGTGGCCCTCAGACCCCACCTGATACTCTAGGCTACTGTAGGCTAACAAGGTGGGTTGTGGTGGGCCCCTTGGGCTATGTGATATCAGCACCACCCCTGGGGAGGTGGAGAGGCACAGACTGAGTTCGGCTATGCAGGCAGTAATTTAATAATGAAGACCCAACAAAGCTCCGGACGTCGAGGCCTGTGAAAATCTTCTTGGTTGGCAATTCTCTCTGTGTAATGTCACACTTTGCTGGTTCTAATTTGAATCCTTTCCCTATAATAAATGTGGCTGTGAGTGTAATAGTTTCCTGTGAGTTCTGAGTGGTTTGGGGAAGCCCCTGAAGTTGCAGTTGGCATCAGGAGTCTTGGGCAGACCTGGCACGTGAAAGACTGTGTCCTAAACCCTGCAGTTTGGTGAGCTTCAGGTACTAGACAAACAAACCATAAGAAAAAAACCCAATACATAGAAGAGTTACCTTCAGATAGTGACAAGTTTCTGAAGAGAATAAAATACGGTGATGTGTAAAAGAGTGACAGGGTGTGGGTCTGTGCGGACTGGGTGGTTGGGGTCTGGAGCTGAATCTTCAGTGACAGGGCAGAACATTCCAGACAAAGCCAACCAGGGGCACACATGGTTTGTAAGGTGGGAACGAGACGGGCGTTTTCAGAAAAAGGACAAACAGTTGAGTGTGGATGGAGCGAGGGAGGCAGAAAGACACAGAGGTGGGTGGGGTCCCATTCCACAAGGCTTTGTGTTTTGTTGCCAAGTATGAATGGAAATTCACCGGAAGATTTAGATAAGTGAGTAGCATGACTCGCTAGTGGTTTTTTTTCTTTTACTTATTTATTCATTTTTAAATTCTGGGATAACTAACATATAGTGTTATATTAGTGTTAGGTGTACAATGTAGTGATTCAACAACTCTATACATTATTCAGTCTTCATTATGTTAAGTGAGTTCTTTAATCCCCATCACCTATTTCATCCACCCCTCCCCATCCACCTTCCCTCTGTTAACCACCGGACTGTTCTCTATATTTAAGAGTCTGGTTTTTTTTTTTTTTTTTTTTCTCTTTTTTTCTTTTTTTTTTTTTTTTTTGGTTCATTTGTTTTTTTCTTAAATTCCACACATGAGTAAAATCATATGGTATTTGTTTTTCTCTGACTGACTTATTTCATTTAGCATTATACTCTAGATCCACCCATGTTGTTGCAAATGGCAAGATTTCGTTCTTTTTTATGGCTGAATAATATTTTATTATATATTATATATAATAAAATATATAATTATATATATACATATATATATATAAAACTGCTTTATTCATTTTTCTGTCAATGGACATTTGGACACTTGGGTTGCTTCCATATTTTGGCTATTGTAAATAATGCTGCAATAAACTTAGGGATGCATATATCTTTTTGAATAAGTGTTTTCATATTCTTTGGGTATAAACTTTTGGGACTACATCAAAATATAAAGCTTCTGCACTTCAAAGGAAGCAATCAACAAAAAAGACAACCTACTGAATGCGAGAAGATATTTGCAAGTGATACATCCAATAAGGGGTTAATACACAAAATATATAAAGAAATGATACAACTCAACACTAAAAATGCAAATAGTCTAATTAAAAGTGGGCAGAAGACATGAATAGACATTTCTTTAAAGAAGACATACAGATGGGCAACAGACACATGGAAAAGATGATCCACATCACACATCATCAGGGAAATGCAAATCAAAACCACAATGAGATACCACCTCATACCTATCAGAATGGCTAAAAAAAAAAAAAAAAAAACAAGAAATAAAAAGTCCTGGCGAGGATGTGGAGAAAAAGAAGCATTCATGAACTGTTGGCAGGAAGGCAAACTGGTACAGCCATTGTGGAAAACAGCATGGAGTTTCCTCAAAAAATTAAAAATAGAATTACCATATGACTTACTTATATTTTCTAAACACGCATACAGAATTTTATATAAAAGGGGTTACACTACTCATCTCTTTGGTAGCTTGCCATGTTTGCTGAGGAGTATGTCATATTCAATCATATCTGTTTTGTGTGAGAAGTGCAATGACGTATATTTGCAGTGGGGCCTATGGGAGCACAGAGAAGGGGCATTTCCAGGCTTAAGGAATCATGGAAGATTTCCTGGAAGAGCACTCTTGAGCCAGGTCATAGAAGATGAGAGGTATTCAGCCTAATGGAGGACATAGTGAAGGGAATCTTGGCCAATAGGGGGACCACATATGGGTACACAGGAGAGAAGCACAAGAGGGGTAGCATAGGTCTCCTGTACTGAATGCTGCAAGGCATTAGGACTACATCAAAATAAAAAGTTTCTGCACAGCAAAGGAAACAATTAGCTAAACTAAAAGACAACCTGAATGGTTGGTTGGGGCACTGGATAAAGAGGCCACTGGAGTTGATTTTTTTTTAATTGAGATAAAATTGACATATAACATTATATTAATTTTTTGGGTGTATGACACAATGATTCAATATTTATGTGTGGGACAAAATGACCATCACAATAAGTTTAGTTAACATTCATCTAAGCATAGTTGCAATTTTTAAAAAAGATTTTATTTATTTATTTGACAGAGAGAGATCACAAGTAGGCAGAGAGGCAGGCAGAGAGAGAGAGGAGGAAGCAGGCTCCCTGCTGAGCAGAAAGCCCGATGTGGGGCTCGATTCCAGGACCCTGGGATCATGACCTGAGCCGAAGGCAGAGGCTTTAACCCACTGAGCCACCCAGGCGCCCCGTAATTTTTTTTCTCTTATGGTGAGAACTTTTAAGATCTACCACAGTCAGTTTTTTTTTTTAATTTTATTTTTTATAAACATATATTTTTATCCCCAGGGGTACAGGTCTGTGAATCGCCAGGTTTACATACTTCACAGCACTCACCATAGCACATACCCTCCCCAGTGTCCATAATCCCACCCCCCCTCCCCCCATCAACCCTCAGTTTGTTTTGTGAGATTAAGAGTCACTTATGGTTTGTCTCCCTCCCAATTCCATCTTGTTCCATTTGCTCTTCTCCTACCCCCTTAACCCCCCATGTTGCATCTCCTCTCCCTCATATCAGGGAGATCATATTATAGTTGTCTTTCTCCGATTGACTTATTTCGCTAAGCATGATACCCTCTAGTTCCATCCACGTCGTCGCAAATGGCAAGATTTCATTTCTTTTGATGGCTGCGTAGTATTCCATTGTGTATATATACCACATCTTCTTTATCCATTCATCTGTTGATGGACATCTAGGTTCTTTCCATAGTTTGGGTATTGTAGACATTGCTGCTATAAACATTCGGGTGCACGTGCCCCTTCGGATCACTACGTTTGTATCTTTAGGGTAAATACCCAGCAGTGCAATTGCTGGGTCATAGGGTAGTTCTATTTTCAACATTTTGAGGAACCTCCATGCTGTTTTCCAGAGTGGTTGCACCAGCTTGCATTCCCACCAACAGTGTAGGAGGGTTTCCCTTTCTCCGCATCCTCGCCAGCATCTGTCATTTCCTGAGTTGTTAATTTTAGCCATTCTGACTGGTGTGAGATGATATCTCATTGTGGTTTTGATTTGTATTTCCCTGATGCCGAGTGATGTGGAGCACTTTTTCATGTGTCTCTTGGCCATCTGGATGTCTTCTTTGCAGAAATGTCTGCTCATGTCCTCTGCCCATTTCTTGATTGGATTATTTGTTCTTTGGGTGTTGAGTTTGCTAAGTTCTTTATAGATTTTGGACACCAGCCCTTTATCTGATATGTCATTTGCAAATATCTTCTCCCATTCTGTCAGTTGTCTTTTGGTTTTGTTAACTGTTTCCTTTGCTGTGCAAAAGCTTTTGATCTTGATAAAATCCCAATAGTTCATTTTTGCCCTTGCTTCCCTTGCTTTTAGCGATGTTCCTAGGAAGATGTTGCTGCGGCTGAGATCAAAGAGGTTGCTGCCTGTGTTCTCCTCAAGGATTTTGATGGATTCCTTTCTCACATTGAGATCCTTCATTCATTTTGAGTCTATTTTCGTGTGTGGTGTAAGGAAATGATCCAATTTCATTTTTCCAGAGTCAGTTTTTAAGAGGAGTTAACCAGGAGTGTTAAAAGATCAGCTTCAGAGATGTTGTAAAGATGTGATTTAAACAGGGATTATTGGATTACAGGGACAGAAAACACTTGACTAAGGGCAGCTGGTAATTTTAATGATATCACAGTCAGTCTAACGGCTATCCAAGAATAGGAAACACCAGTGTTATAACTGGAAAGTCAGGAACCAAAGCCACTCCCTCCGTTTTTCATGGTGAGAATAGGATTATCTGAGCACAAGACATTACGGGATCTGTCCACTCCAGGTCCAATTAGCTTGGGCAGGTAGCAATCATAAAGAAAGCATGTATTGGACAGGCTTCCCAAATGTCTTCTGCAGCTGTCCCAATGACTGAGAGCGTGTAGAGCCAGAGTGCTCCCATCAGCTGTCCCACTTACCAGCTCTGTGATCTTGGACTCACAGCTTAAATACTCTGTGCTCAGTTTCCTTCACTAAAACATGATAGTGTTTATCGGGCAATATTATCCTTTTAAGGGTTAAATGAGTTAATATATCATACGTAAGCACTGGCGGTTATTGTCAGGGATCTATGAGAGAAGGAGAAAAATAAGAAAGAAGATTATACCAGAAGAAGTTCCGCAGTGAAGGAAAGGAGAGAAATATGGTAGTAGTTTCATGGGAAATCAGTAGGGATGGGGGCATGTACCTGACACAGGAAGTATGAATACCTTTATTGGTTCAAGGAGCTGGGAATGATGCAATTGGGGAGAGCAAGGACAGAAAACCAATGGGGCATGGTTGTGGAGAATGTGGGAAGGTGTGGCATGAACAGTAGAAGTGGAGAAAGAGCAAAGTGTGATGGGGACACCGAGGGTCATTGGGAAGGGGAAAATTCGCCTCTGTGGGCCCTGCTTACTGCTGTGAAGGAGTTGGCAGAGTCTCTAAGAATAAAGGTCAACAGCATGTTTGAGGGCTTAAGGGAATCGAGACAGCTTCAAAATAATTTAGATGCTCCTCTTCTATGAAAAAAAAAAAAAACAACCCACAAGAACAAAACCACTTCATAAGAATCATCAGTTCCTCTCTTTTGTGGGCTCTAATAACATGCTAGACATACCTCTCTGATGGCACCTGTCATATTTTATAATAATGATTTGTCTGTCTGACCCACTTTCTTAAATGCTATCTCCATGGGTTGATAAACCTTAGTAGGTCAGCAAATTTTCCTTAGCTCAGGGTGTGAGTGAGAAAGAGGTACCCAGGGGCGCCTGGGTGGCTCAGTGGGTTAAAGCCTCTGCCTTTGGCTCAGGTCATGATCTCAGGGTCCTGGGATCGAGCCCCGCATCAGGCTCTGCTCAGCAGGGAGACTGCTTCCTCCTCTCTCTCTGCCTGTCTCTCTGCCTACTTGTGATCTCTGTCTATCAAATAAATAAATAAAAAATCTTTAAAGAAAGAGGTACCCTATATGGACGAAGACAACTCAGAAGAAGGGGTACAGAAGTACTCTCTGTTTGTCAAGCCATCCTTTTGTGAAATAAATTAAAAAGCACAGGCAAACACTGGCTTGGGTCAGAGTCAAGGACTGATGAAAATATCAGCCCTTTCAAAGAACACAAATAAATTGTGTTGATGTGGTGGATTTCATATAAATCTACTAGAGATGCGAAAAAAGTAATTGCTGGGAACATTCTAAGCACTTGAAATATGTTTGTTGAATGAATGAATGAGTACATGAGTAACACGGAAGACAACTGGGATGAGGAAGAAGGTACTCAAGTCTTCTTTGTTTATGATTTTCATGAGCAAGACAGAATCAGATTGTGTAAAGAGGCCGCAAAACTCAGTGGTTAGATTTATCCAGGATAACGACATGGTAGAGTAATATGGAGGAGGACCCAGCAAACAGATTTTGTTTTTCTAGTGGTCCTCAGAACCTCTGGAGTTGATCCCAGAAAGATGTCTTAAGGAGGCTTCCTCAAAACCATGCAAAGCCTGAAACCAAGCATCTTCTTGTGGATAGCCCATTAGTTCCTGAAGTGCCGTTGAATTATTCTGGGTACAGGGTGTGTGTTGGGGGGGGAGTGCCTATGCCTTGTGGCCACCATCTTCTGCTGGTTTGCATGAGGGTCACAGAGCATCAATTCTTCCCTGCGCTAGCCCACGCCAATTCTTTCGCAGTCCCAGTCCCAGGACCTGACCATCCTTCCATGTGTGATGGTTTAGGGCAAAGGTTCTCAAACTTTCAGTGGATCGGAATCACTTGGAGGGCTTCTTAAAATGTAGATTACTGGATTTACCCCTAGAATGTTTGACTGAGTCAGCCTGAGGAGGGGCCAGAGGATTTGCATTTCTAACAATTCCCCAGTGGATGCTAAGGCTGTTTCTGGACTACACTTTGTTTAGAGTCCTCTTTCTTCACATTTTCTTTCTTTTTTTTTTTTTTTTTTATGGATTTTTTAAATGTTTATTTATTTATTTATTTTTAATTTTTAAAATTTATTTTCAGTGTAATAGTATTCATTGTTTTTGCACCACACCCAGTGCTCCATGCAATCCGTGCCCTCTCCAATACCTACCACCTGGTTCCCCCAATATCCCACCCCCCGCCCCTTCAAAACCCTCAGATTGTTTTTCAGAGTCCATAGTCTCTCATGGTTCACCTCCCCTTCAAATTTCCCTCAATTCCCTTCTCCTCTGTAACTCCCCTTGTCCTCCATGCTATTTGTTATGCTCCACAAATAAGTGAAACCATATGATAATTGACTCTCTCTGCTTGACTTATTTCACTCAGCATAATCTCTTCCAGTCCTGTCCATGTTGCTACAAAAGTTGGGTATTCATCCTTTCTGATGGAGGCATAATACTCCATAGTTTTTATGGACCACATCTTCCTTATCCATTTGTCCATTGAAGGGCATCTTGGTTCTTTCCACAGAATATAGGCAGTAACCTCTTCGATATCAGCCACAGCAACTTCTTTCAAGATATGTCTCCAAAGGCAAAGGAAACAAAAGTGAAAATGAACTTTTGGGACTTCATCAAAATCAAAAGCTTCTGCACAGCAAAGGAAACAGTCAACAAAACAAAGAGGCAACCCATGGAATGGGAGAAGATATTTGCAAATGACAGTACAGACAAAAGGTTGATATCCAGGATCTATAAAGAACTCCTCAAACTCAACACATACAAAACAGACAATCATATCAAAAAATGGGCAGAAGATATGAACAGACACTTCTCCAATGAAGACATACAAATGGCTATCAGACACATGAAAAAATGTTCATCATCACTAGCCATCAGGGAGATTCAAATTAAAACCACATTGAGATATCACCTTACACCACTTAGAATGGCCAAAATTAGCAAGACAGGAAACAACGTGTGTTGGAGAGGATGTGGAGAAAGGGGAACCCTTTTACACTGTTGGTGGGAATGCAAGTTGGTGTAGCCACTTTGGAGAACAGTGTGGAGATTCCTCAAGAAATTAAAAATAGAGCTTCCCTATGACCCTGCAATTGCACTACTGGGTATTTACCCCAAAGATACAGATGTAGTGAAAAGAAGGGCCATCTGTACCCCAATGTTTCTTCACATTTTCTACCCAGCTTTAATTTAACCCAGCAAAGCACACATCCTTTGTTCTTTGTGTCCCAATTCCTCCACTCCTTCTTCAATGGCAGCCCAGCAGCTGTGGACTCTACAGTGGGAGAAAATTTGGAAGTTAGCCACAAAAGGAGATTTAAAGTGTCTTTTCACTTAGCTGGGTCAACTCAGCTCAGGAGACTCAGAGTGCTCTCCCCACTGTGGCTGGCAAAGGCTGAGGTACAACTTTAGTCCTCTTTAAAGAACATTTCTGTGTGGCTTGGGTCACTCTTGGTAGCGGAACTCTTATTTTCAGAAGACCCTGATTCTGACTGAGGAAATGACCTGAACTTCATTCACTCTTGAAATTGCCCCACATGTCTCTTGGCTCAGCTTTGAGGTCTTGCTCCAGCCCTTCTGCCCAGCTGGTCCCACCCTTTACTTTTGTCTTGTGCACCAAGGCAGACCTTGCCACGTTCCTTCCTCAGTGGCCCCAGAGGACCCACATTACTTCCTAATGGAAATTGTTAGTTTCCTAGTTATATATAGACTCCTTCTTTCAGTTGGAATATCCCCCAAGGGCAAGGCCCATGGCTTCTTTGACTTTGACTTTGAATGTCCCCCTATACTCCCTCATTATAACATGTAATCCAGTGCTGTAGGGTACACAGTGAGTGCTCCATAAATACAAGTTTTCCAAATGTAGACATGAAAACCTCAGTCTCATTCCACTTAGATGCAGTTCACCTGATCTCCATCTGTTAATGTCCCTGTCACAACACATGCTTGCATTTTCAGAGACCACTTAATTTGCAAAATACTTCTGTTCTTGCAGTCATACTAGAAAAGATCCAACTCCAGCTTCCAGTCAGAGGTTTGCCCCCAAGGATTACTACCACCAGGGAAATTCTTTTACTGGTGTTTGGAATGAGATGGGCCTGTTTTTTCACTCTAGGTGCTCTGCAGGCACATGGGTGTTGAAGACTGCGTGGGAAGAAGGAGGTTTATGATTATTGGCAATGAAGTAAATACTGCTGCGAGCCAGGAAAATTCAGTTCTACATCTTTGTATTTCATCTAATTGAATAATGACATCTGCAGAACACATAACTTTACTTATGCTTTTAAAATATCTAAGACTATGGGAACGCTTTGAAAAGTGCAAGGCGAGAGGTAGATACAAAGTATGTATTCTGTTTCTGCCTGCACACAGATTTGAAGGTTTCAGTTCTGACATGATATGTCTTCATCATTGGCGAATATCTCTGGGCCATTCTGTGTGTGTGAAATATACAGACTCAGACCCAGAGACACGCCCCCCCCCCACAATCTGCAGTAGGATTTATTTTAAAGAAAATGTTACAGATACAGTTAAAACCCACTAGATACTCCTCCTCAATCTCGTTTCTCTCTTTCCTTTCTTAGAATTAGCCAACAGCCTGGATTAGGTTTTTGTCCTTCCCACACATTTAAAAAACTTTCTACTATATATATGGTCATAAATAATATATAGAATTGGCTCTCATGTCCTTGTCACATGTCTTAGCCTCATGTATGCCATACTTACCATTCTGCAACTTCCCTTTGTTTGCTCAGCATTTATATATGTGTATACTTTTATTGAAGTGTGATTGAGATACAAAAAGTTGTACACATTTAGTGTATATGTGTTGATGAGTGTGGACATATGCATACACTTGGGATACCATCACCATGATCAAGATTCTAAACAGATTCATCAACTCATGGATACTTTTAAATAGTCTTGCCTGTCTGTGTCTCCCTATTTTTATACTAGCAAGGATTGCTTTAAAGATCTGTCCATAAGCAAGGGTATGCCAGGGATATCATGATTATACATTTATATGTCCAGGAGGGAGGTGAACTTGAAGCTTGTCTTTGAACATACTCAGGCGAGCTGACACATGTTTGTCAAATTTATACTTATAGAGTCAGATATACCATAAGTCATCTTCTGTCCCTTCTGAATACAATAGGGACATATTGCCAAAGTCTGATCTAATAGTTAGCTTCCTAGGGAGGTGTTAATGCTCTGCTCCCATTCCCAACATTTTAGAAGAATTTCTTCTGTGCTTTAGTCTTTGATTTTGGATTACTATCCATAAATTGGCACTACCTATTGCAAACCTATTTCTTAGAGAGCTGTTTACATATCCTCTTATTAAAGATAATAACTCACCAGCCTGAGAAAGGTCCTGTGCCTTGGTGGGAACTGTCATTCCAAGAAAAGGTCACTGAGACTTGGTCTTCCCAGTAGGAGTAAGACTTTGCATTTCAAACATTCTTGGGAAGCTCGAGCACACTGCTTCTGACTTACAAGCAGTACAGGCTCATGATAAATGAAGATCCTATTTCACATAACTGATTGCATTTGACATGAGAAGGATAGACCAGACCTTGACCCCAATTAATGAAATTGCCAATTGCTATTTACAAGGGTTAGCCCAGTGTCTGCGATATGTTTGTAAAATCTCATTAATTTGGATTTTGGGTTCCTTTAGAGAGGGCTGTACTTTGCATTAATCTGTAGATTCTGCTACAGGAATGGTCAATATGGAAAGTTCTATTGGGGATACATTTAACACACATAAGCATAATTTAAGCAAACGGAGCCCTCTCAGTGATGTTCTGCCAGTCTGTATTTGAGTTGTTGCCAGACAAAATGGGTGCAGAATGGATATAGCAGCATTGCATGAAGCCTGTGACTAAGTGCTGTCAGACCCAAGGCTCTTTCTTCTCTCCTACACCAATATATTTCTTCCTTATGGCCCTTCTTCTTTCTGAGATCTGCTCTATTTTCTTTACATACTTACTGTATGCTTGGGGATTGACAACTTTAGTTTGCACCTGGCCATTGTGTTCTTCCTGGGTCCAAACACCAAATGCCCTGTCTTCTAGCATTGCCTATTCCAAATTCCCTATGTAACAACTTTCTTTAATGCAAAGCTTCAAGGGCCGTAGCTGAGGGCCAGACCACATATTATAGCCCTTGTTCTAAGCAGTCTTCCCCAGTTGGGAAACAGTCAAGTGTTACAAGTCTTGGCCACCTGAGCAGGACAGTATCACTTAGATTTGGGCCATTGGCCAAGTCAAGCATTTGACAGTAGGCTCCTTTGGTCCACTTGTATCAAGGGAAAGAAACAGGGTCCACAGAAGGGGAGACTTCAGTCCTAGGCACAGTCACACATTCACGTAGCACTCCTTGATCTCCCTCCATCTTTGTTTTGATGTCAAGTAAAATCAAAAATTTTGACTTGGAGTTCAGTTCAGGACCCCAGAGGCCCATGTTGCCTTCCATTATTCTTACTTATTGCACTGGCCCAGGAATGGGTCTTCACACTCTTCTCTTCCTCAGACTCTCCCTGAGAAAAATTCTGAGCCCGGGGCTTCAGCCATCCTTATGATGACTTCAAATCTATGTCTCCCACTCAGCTCCTCTCCAAGTCCCAGCCAGACCCTCGTGTCCAGTTTCTTCTTGGGCAACTTATCTGTATCTGAAGTTCACAAGTGTTTAAGTCAAAACTGATAATCCCCAATGACCTAAATTTCCCATTTACTGAATATCAGAGCTTTTCCTCACTTGTCCAAGTCTGAAAAGTCCTAACAGTTTTCAATCTTCTCTACCAGTTATACTCACTCAGCATCACCCCTTTTTCATAATACCTATTGCTACTGCTTTTGCGCACATCCCTTCCATTTCATTAGATTTGTATAATAACCTCTTCACTAGCAGGTCTGACCCATTTTTTTCTCTTCTAATCTTTCTGCCACACCACGATCAGAATTCTCTTTCTAAAAATGACCTAATGTCAATTCCCTAATTAAAAAACTTCAATAGCTCCTCATTGCCTATAGGATAGATTCTGAACTCCCTAGCTTAGTTTATTATACTCTTGACAGTCTGCTCCTAACTGCCTATCCCTCCTTATACCCTCCTGTTCCCCATCCGTTTCCAGTTCTCAGTCATACCAGCTACCCATTATCGCCACATGTGCCAAGTTCTTCTGCAACTTCATGTGTCTTTATAATGGCTCTCTGCCTGGAATATTATTGCTCTACTGATTCATGAGGGTCAGTTCAAAATCTCATAACTCAAATCCTTTGGTCCACTTGTCTTAAGGCAACTGCTTCCTCCTTGCCGCTCCCAAAGTTCTTTATCCATTCTTCCATTAAAGTACTAGAATTGTTTTCTAGTGGTTAGCAGACATGGCCCACTTAGGGTCCAGAGATATAACACTGATGGTTGGTAGGACTCAGTACATACAACTGATACTGTGGCGACATGGAGAGTACAAGGACTGACCAAAGGCCTCTTTAGTGGACACTTTTCCCGCAATCGTCTTTTTCCCTTACCAAATTTGAGTACTTCTCCTATGTTTCCATAATTTCCATACATCATGAGTCTTGCCAAAAAACCAAAACTCTTCTTCAGTGAGGGGTGCAGGTATAAGACCTCAGTTCCACCAACAGGAGCAACTGCATGAAACATGGGTCTGGAAGTGAGCAGTGCGAGGGGCCAGGCGATGCCAGGGCGCTGATCTGGCTAGCCTGGTGATGAGGGTGTCTGGTTCTGTGGATGGCCATGCTGAGCTTCAGGAGGCAGGTTCTCAGCAGTAAGGGCAGCAGCATAAGCAAGGGAGGTCTTCGTGATACCACTGGACTTGTTTCTGGATGCAAATTTTCAGACTCAACCTCTGCAGCTCTCCTATGGAGTCTATGACCCACCTAATATCTTGTAATGCATTTATTTTATGTTACAACTAGCTAGAGTGGATCATATTATTCGCCACTAAAAACCCCTTATTGACAGATAAATAGAATATATATATATATATATATATATATATATATATATATTCCTTTATTACTATGCTAACAAATAACCACAGATTCAGGGTCTTAAAACAAATTTATTATGTTATAGTTTTATAGGTCCTAAGTCTGATACAGGTGTCACTGAGCTAAAATCAGGGCCTTAACAGGGCTGTATTCTTTTTTGGAGACTCTAGGAAGAATCTATTTCCTACCTGTTTTTGGTTTCTAGAAGCCACACATAATCCTTGGCTCTTGGAGCTCTCCTTCCATCTTCAAAGCCAGCAACAGCAGGTCAAGTATATTTTATGATTCAAATTTCTCCTGCTTCTTTTTTTGTCCTCGCTCCATCCTGAGGCTGGAAAGGTTCTCTGCTTTTAAGTACTTGTGATAGATTGGGCACACCTGCATGGTCCAGGACAGTCTCTCCATCTCAAGGTCCATAAACTTAATCCCATTTGCAAAGTCCCTTTTCCCATTAAGATGAGGTATTCATAGGATGCAGGAATTGGGATGCAGACATCTTTGGAGGGCCAGAATTCTGACTAATATAATAGTCACTCCACCTAATAGTCACTAATATAATACACTCCACCTCGGGGAAGAAATCCTGTCTTACTCATCTTCATGAGCCCAGTATATAGTTCTACTTACCGAATAGATTGTTGACTGTAACCTCAACCAGAGGAACTCGACCAGAGAGTCGCGCCACCTTCCCACTCCTCCCTGCAGGCATGGCTGAGGCTTTATCAGTGTAGATGAGGCCCTGGCTGGTAGGCAGCCCTTCTGGGCTCTGCTGTGGCCCTGCTGGGTGCTTTTCTGTGGCATTATCTTCTATTTCCATGTGTCAGGTGTTATGTTCAGTACCTGAGAACATCATACTTCATTTCTTTAATTATTTCTCCAGCATCCCAGAGATGTGAGGCAGACTCAAGTGTGGAGTACAACAAAGGAGATACAGGATCTTGGACTTCACCATAATCCTTGAACCAGAGTCCAGAGAGGTCAGAGGAAGGGCAGACCTATTGACTTGCTGACTTCCCTCCACTGGGCCTCATGGCTCTCCTCCTGCCACTTGCAATCTGTCACATGGTAACTGGGTTCAGTGGCAGAAAGACAGACTGTGAGGGAGAAAGTAAAAAATGTCTTCTAGAAGCCCAAGGGAGCTTTTCAGAAGACAGCACATCTGGCAATATTTCAAACTAACACTGGCCTAGATTCTGTGATGAAATAATAATAATAATAATAATACATGGTAGATCCTTTTAACCCAAGGAAACTTAGAGATCTTGAATGACTTCCCACTGCTCTTTGGAAAAGTCCTAAATCCTTAACAAAGGCTCACAGTGCTCTGCATGGCCTGGTTCTTGCCTACCTCTCTCGTTTCCTCTCTTACCAGTATTTTCCTGGCTCTCAACAGCCCAGCTAAGCCAGCTGTCTTCCAATTCTTCAAAGTGGTCATGCCCTGTACTTATGCTATTTCCCCTCCCTTGATCAATTTCCCATTCCTTTCCCTACTTTGTCACCTAGCTAACTCACTTAATTTTAGATCTCTGCTTAAATTTGCTTATTCACGGAAGGCTCTCCTGATACCTTAGGCTAGTATCAGTCAGTGTTCTTTAGAGAAACCCAATCAGTAGGATAGATATACAAATCAAGGTAATTATTTTAAGGAATTGGCTCACATGATTCTGGAGGCTGAGGAATCCCACACTCTGCTGTCTGCAAGCTGCAGGCTCAGGAAAGCTGGTGGTGGAGTTCCACTCTGAGTCTGCAGGCCTGAGAGTCAGGGGCATTACTGGTCTAAGTCCCCACCCCAGGGTAGAAGACCAATGTCCTAACTCAGCAGTCCGACAGAGAGGGAACACTCCCTTCCTTCTCTGTTGTTCTCTTTAGGCCCTCAAGGGATTGGATGATGTCTATCCATGTTGGAGAGGACAATCTACTTTACTCAGTCTAATCTCAAATATTAACCTCATCCAGAAACACCTTGACAGACAACACACGCAGAAATAATATTTAACCAAATATCTGGGTACCCCGTGACCTAATCAAGTTTACACACGAACTGCCAAAGTCCCCCTGTTATGCATAACAGCATATCACAATTGTAATTAAGTAATTAATTATCTGTAGTGATGTGATTACGACCTTAAGGTCTGTCTTCCTTTTTTTAGACTATAAACTCCACAAGGAACTTATTTTATTCACCACTTTATCCTCAGAATATAACACAGTGACAGAATAGAGTTGGCACTTAAGAATTTATTGAATTAATAGCTTTCTAGTAAAGTCCCACCAATTGCTAAGGAAGATATTACTGAAGAGATTGTGAGGTAGAGAGTTTCCAACTCTATTGCAATTTCGGAGGCGAAGCACTTCATACTACATTACTTTATCTCTCAAAATGGCATCTCCCTTATTCCTAAGTCCCAGCAATTATTGAATAAATATTCAGTGATGGAAGGAAGAGAACTAGTGGCTTGGCATTGGGAGTGGGGGTGGGAGAAACCTCCAAGAGCAGGCCTGGGTCTTGGACTGGTTTGTGAGAAGACTCTGTGCGGGTGTTTAATTTCCCCCTGCTTCACCTCCAAGCTTGTTCTGTGCCTCAGCACTGCTGCTCTCTGGGACAGGAGCAGAAGGGCCTTCCCATCTCTGCTTAGCAGGGAAGGAATGTCTTCCTGTGAGTCCCCATGAAGAAATGTTAAAATTGCTCCCCAACTTTGTAAAAAAAGCAAGGAGAAGGGGCGCCTGGATGGATCAGTCATTAAGCGTCTGCCTTCGGCTCAGGTCATGATCCCGGCGTCCTGGGATCGAGCCCCGCATCGGACTCCCTGCTTGTCAGGAAGTCTGCTTCTCCCTCTCCCTCTGCCTGCTGCTCTGCTTACTTGTGCTCTCTGTCTCTCTGTCAAATAAATAAATAAAATCTAAAAAAAAAAAAAAAAAGGCAAGGAGAAGCCAGCTAATTAAGGAAGGGTAAACTCAAATGGTCATGGCAAAGTGGAAAGGCAGAATGAGCCCCCTGAAAACCTGGAGCTGGGAGGGACCGTAGAATTTATCTATCCAGATCTATCTTTTATGGGTGAGGCAGCTGAGGACCACATAAGCTCACTGGTTCATCCAAGATTAGTGACCAAGCCAGACCTCAGATTCACCTCTTTAGACCTCTAACTCAGGGCTCTTTCCCCCTCATCATTTCCCCCGTCCACTGTAATGACTTGTGTACACACCTGAATGCAGATACACATAATCAATGTAATCGCTAAACCCATATAACCCAGGTGCTAGATGGTGTCTCCTTTCTTTGGAAATGCAGATAATACTAGTTTGAGACCCTCCTTCCATGGGTAATGGAGATCCACCTTTTCTCCAGTCTTTCCAGAGATACTTCCAGAAACCTACTCTTCTGCTGGTCAGCCCTAGCTCTGGGTTCCTGCTTCAGCTGAATTAACTAAATTTACGGATCATGTGGGCAAACTCTGCATGATTTGCCTTTTCCTCTCTAAGTTACCCCTTGCTGGGCGTGACTCGTCACCTCTCCCAGGTGACACCATCACCAAGCTGATGGAGGCTTGTGTGTAGCAGACTCAGATGAAGGTTCAGGGCCATGGAGGGAGTTTACCTTGCAACATCACAAAAAGCTTCACTGGACCATAGACACACTGTTCTCAGACATTCTTGGGCATTCCTCTTGACCACTGTTCTCAGTAAGGGGCCACTTCAAGCCACATTATACAGGCCCCTCTTCCTCCTTTCTCTTTTCTCATCTTACCCCAAGTACTATTACATTTTTATGCAAAAAATTTTTAATTATGTCACAGATTATCTCCCTTCTCATTGACCAAGCTCTTGGGGTCCATCTTCTGTACTTTAGTATGCGTATCAAGGTGTTTCCCTAACAAAAGGCCTTTCTCTTCCTGAGATGAACTTTCTCTGGTGCCATCTCTCTCTCTCTCTGTGTGTGTGTGTATGTGTTGGTGTGAAATATAATGTGGCTCATTTGTTCTTAATTTTTCTACTTGTGACATTAGTTTACTATTCCAAAATACCTTTTAGAGAAAGATGAGATCTCAAAGAAAAATCAGGAAGAGAAGAATGTAAATGTCCAGATTAGGCAGATGAATGTGCTGCAGAGAGGTGAGAAACCTCTGATAACCACAGAGCTAGGACAAGGTCAAGGCCCAGGTTCGGGGTAGCCTCTGGAAATGGGTGTGTCAATGGTGGGGCACATAGGGCAAGGTTTGTGGGCGGTAGAGTAGCTTGAGGCTGCTCAGATGGGCAGGATGTCTGATGGAGATTGGGCAGAGATGAGAGGACGACTCCTTGAACCAATTGTCCAAAGCCTCCAACTCCTGTCAATGCAGCTGTTGTTGCAGTCCCAGAGTCTGGCTGTCAGTTATCATGAAAACAGCATCTTGGAGGTACTTCACTGAGGACAGGGAGTCAGAGGCCAAGGCAGAATCCAGAAAGGGATTTTAGGAGGCCATTCTCATCAGCCAGAGGGAACAGTGCCAGAGGCAGCTGCAGTATTCGTGAATAAGAGGAGGGATCTGGGAGAGCTGGTGGTGGAGGTTTTTAGAGGAGCATAACTTCAGGGTCTTACCGCCTCTTCTTAAAACATGGGTCTAGCCCAAATGAATGGACTCTCATTTGCTTCCAGAAGCTCTTCCTTGCTCTGTTTACAGCTGCCCCAGGCCTGGCAGGGGATACTGCTTAGATGATCATAGAGCAGGTGCGGCTTTCATGTTAACGATTATAACAATAGCTGATACTTACACATGCTTTACCTGAATTTACTCATAACAAACTCGTGAAAGTTGGCATTATCTGTATTTTACAGATAATGAGCCAGAGAAGTTGGGGAGCTTTTCCAAGGTCACACAATCAGCAAGGGGCTGCGAATGTAACCCAGGCTGTTTAGCATCCAAGTCTAAATGCTTAGCCACTCTACCAGCTGCCTTTTCGTAGACATTTGAACTGTGTAAAGACACTCCAAATATATGGTCAATCAGAAAATGTGATGTATTTCTCAATCAGAAAAATGACAAAAGAAATAGTTTGGCCACTTTGAATATGCAAACGTGTATATAATAACAAATTAATTATTTATATAAAAATTAGGTAGGGTTGTGCTAGGCAGTGTTCTGCATTCCAAGGAGTAGAAACTGATTCTGGCTGCCATAAAGGATGTTGGCTGTCACATAATCATCTGAGCCAGTTCCTCCTCCTGAAGGGGAAGGGAGAGAACCAGGAATGAGAGCAGAGCCTCTGTCTGGCCAAGCCTGGCTATGAGAACACTGCTCACATGACTTGCTTTGCTGCTGCTGGAGGTCCTGACAGCAATGAAGTTACATGTTAAAACATGTATTCAGAACAGTACATTCTCATAAGCGTACAGCTCCAAGAACTGACAGAGTCAACATACCCATGTGTGTACCCAGCTCCCACCAATATGCAGAATATTACAGCATCCTATATGAAAAGATTCAGTGTCCATAAATATTTGAAACAATTTTCTACAGTGGATGCCCATTTGTATTCCTACCAGCAAGGCATGAGATTTCTAGCTGCTCCACATCCTCCATAATCGGGTCCTGCAGGCTTCATTGTAGCCTTTCTGGAGGATTTGTAATGGTATCTCACTGTGGTTTTAATTTGAATTTCTCTGATAATTAGCGAGGACACCTTTTCACATCATATTGACCATTTAGTATTCCCTTTTGTCCTCCCCCCCCATTCAGTTGTCTGCCCTTTTCTTATTGATTTGTAGGAGTTCTTTATGTATTCTGGATACAAGTCCTTTATTGATGCCTATTGCAAATGCCTTCTTGCACTCTGTGGCTTGTGTTTTCACTCTCTTATAATACTTTTGAACAAAAGTTCTCAATTTTAATGTAGTCCAATTTATTGGACTTTTTCTTCCCTCTATCATTAGAGCTTTTTGTATCCTATTTAGGAACTCTTCGCCTACTCCAAGGTCAAGAAAATATTCCCCTATGTTTCCTTCTAAAGGCTTTATCATTTCACCAGGGTATTGCTTTTTTAAAATGACATTTAAGTGTTTCAATTATGACAATAGACAGTTGTAATTCCCCTGAGAAGAGTTGCTAAATCTGTGTTAAAATATTTTGTCCTCTCTTTATGTCAGATTTAAGTCAGATAACCTCTGAAAGTGCCAAATATAAGGGATGATTAAGATCATTGTAAGGCTAATGGGTTTCCCCAAACAATTTTTATTGTTCCAAATAAAATAATTAAGCAGGAGTTCTATTGGTAAAGAAGAAACTCTCACTTTATATCTTAGCAAAAGTGGTATATTTCAGGCCTGTTCTGATTACAAATGCCAGGAATTCAAGTAGAAGTAGTTAAAAAAAAAAAGATAAAAAGAAAGATGGGAAGGAAAGAGAAGGGATTTAACTGGCCCTAAATCCTAATAACCAAGAAGAATAAGATGGGGCTGACTTCAGGCACAGCTGGATCCAGGCACTAAAACAACATATTAGGGCTCTACCTGTATGTCTCTCTCTATACCTTTACATCTCCTTCTCTATGAATTTTGGCCTCATAATCAAGAGGAAGAAAAGATGGCCATGAATAGCTTTAAGTCTATATTTTAATAATTTATAAACCAGGAATAGAGACCCTTTTCCCGGAATTTATGCATTCTACCTTAGAGAAGGCCCTGACTGGACCTACTTGTGTCATATGCCCACTCCTCAACATATTGCTGTGGTCAGGGAGTTGGAATACTCCCAACAGTCAGGCTGAGTCACATGTTTACCCTATGACAGGGGAGAAGAGCTGGGTCACCATGAATGACAGCACACTTTGCACACAGGGTGGGTAGCTGGTTCTCCAGTAGGAAAGTGAGGCAGTATTTTCAAACATTCACTAGCACATATTTCTGTTAAATTAAAGTGGCAAGAAAAGGAAGACTCTTTCGGTGTCAAGGGGTTTCCCTAGCCTTTCTGCTTTTTATAAAATTCTGTATGACAAGAGCTGTGCTAGGTGCTGGGGATACAGACATAAAAAAGCCATTTTCTGTGCCTTAAGGCCCACATAATCTTTTAGTGGAATAGAAACCTCAAAAGACAAATACAAGACAGTGTGAGATTTGTGAAATGGACCTGCACAAGTTTCAATGGGGGCCTCTAATGGTGTCTGGAGTACCAGATGGGGAGCCGACTGAGCTAACTCTGAAAGAGGGGAAGTTCTCTGGCAGGTGAAGAGAGGAAGTGCAAGGATGCCTTCCAGGCAAAGACAGAAGGTTGACAAAGGCAGAGAGGTAAGGTGACATAAAGGTGTGTTCAGTGGAAATCCAAAGTAGAATACCAGCACAGCCCAGACCTTTTTTGCACAGTTGGCTCCATGCAAATAAGGCAGGGCGAGGGCAGTAAAGGGGCAGGTGGGAGACAGTATCTTTGGCAGGCAACCTTAAAACTAGTGGAGGCTTTTGCCTCTAGAAGTGGTTACATTTCCGCCTCACCGGAATGGAGTCCTGTTCAAAGAGTCTGTTAAGGGCTTTTGGGAAGTGTGCGTGAAGAGGCTCAACCTTCTGATGCCTTCTTACCAAAACAAAATGTGTACTGCTGAACTGTTGCTACTTTCGCTACTTTGAGGCAGGTTTACATTTGAATTAAATTCAGCCAAAAAAAAAAAAAAAAAAAATTCAGTGCTGCCCGCCCTTCCACCAAGTCTTCCTTTCTCCCTCTCTGTGTGCATGCGTGTGCATGCATGGCCAAGTGCGCATGCTCCTGCCTGCTCTAGTGTCTCTCTCACTTTGAAAGACCGCCCGTCCTGTATCATGTTGACAAGGAGAAGACATGCTGGGAAAATGTCATAGCTGAATGGCCCCAAGGGAGACAGCTTTGTCAAATGCCGAGCGTGTGAGAAAGATAAGGCCCACTGGGGTCTGGGGAGGGGGTGACTAAGGGATAGTAGGCTAGGGGTTGGCAACATTGGTGCCCCCAACATGGGTTTAGTGCCTGTTTCAGAGCAAGCCGGGGGCAAGGGCTTGTCATTAGGGAAGGGTGAAGTGAAGCTGCATTTATACTTCAGGGCCCAGCCCTGCCAGTCTGGGCTCTGGGGATGATGAGGGAGCCTGACAGATGAGTTTGGGCATGGACGATCTGCAGTCCCTTGTGGGGTTTGGAGGGAGAAGCTTCTCAAGCAAGGACACATCTGAATCCTCCAAAGGGCTTTTGAGCAAACTTGGTAGGAGGAGATGCAGAAGTCAGTGGGAAGATGTCAGTTAGACATCAGGACTTTACTCCTGATTCCAATACGCATTCCCAGGGCACCTTTTCCGGGATCTTGAAATTTTCCAGTCGCAAATGAAGACAGCAGTGGGTACTGCTGTGAAAGTACAGCATCTGTGGTCTTTGGCCAGGAACTGATTATGTTCTTGACGTTCCCTGAGCTGTATTAAAACCAAATCCATGTCATCAGCATGCAACAGGTTGGATTCTATAAGAAGCAAAGCTCATGCTTTGGGGAAATAGAAAGGCTGTTTTTCTCCCTCCCATGTAGTAAAGGGTCATCTCTCAGGAGAGTGTCTTTGACTGTTTATTTGACAAAAGCCACATCGGTCCATATCTCTGTACTTCGGCTTGGCACAGGCATATAGAAGGGAACAGTCAGGGAGAACTCAGGTACCGGATAGAAAACTGTACCTTCATGCTTTCAAACACTGACTTAGGCAGCAATTACCTCCTTTTATGCACAGGTATTCCCCAAATTCATGAAGTGCCTGATCATGGGAATTGTACAATGGATGTTTTCTATTCATGCATTCATTTAATGAACATATTGTAAGAACTTATTATCTTCCGTGATTGGGGCGTTGGGAGAAACCAGAAAGCACTAATTCATGATCTCTCTCTTTAGGAATCTCATAGAATCATAAGAGAAAGAAGACTTGCGGACAAAAAAGGGTAATTCAATTTAAGAAGTAATTAGCCTCATAACAAAGGTTTAAATAAAGGGTTGTGCATGCCACTTCTTATGGGTTACAAGCAAACTATGGCCACCCTAAGCAAAAAGATTTCTTAACATCCTGAGATAATTCATAGACTAAGCTTCAGAAAGAGAAATGAGGACAACTCCTGGGAATCCCAGACGTGGACTCAGTTTTTAGGAAACTACTCTAAGCTCCAACTACATTTCATCTTGTTACTCCTTTTCTGTTCCACTCAGGCCAGCTTGTGGCAGTCTCTTGCACTGTCTCCTACAGTGTCCAATCAGAGGCTGTCAGAAGTAGCTGGACACTCTAGCATCGAAGCCCAGAAGGAAGTGGCTCATATTGCCACCCATCCCTCATCAGCGCAGACTAGTGATATTTTAGGGAGCTGTCACCTTCATCATCTTATTTCCAGGTGAGGTGGGTGAGGTGCTGTGTGTGGCTTACCCTGGATCAAGGGCCTCGGGGTTAAGGAGGCATCCTCAGAGGAAGAAAAGATGCTTAGCAGAAAGGGTACCAAGGCATCACTTATAAGGGATATATGTAGATACTCAGAGGAGAGGTTATATTTAGATGGTGGAATCAGAGAAAATCTTGAGAAAAGGCTGGAATTTGCACTGGATTTTTGATGTAGGCCAACTATTAGTGAGTCTGCCTCAATCACGCCCTGCTTCTATGAGAATGCCCCTCCCCAATACAGATCTACCCACATAGAGGCACAACCAAGTCATAACTGATGACTTTCATTCCTTGGCCGTGGCTGAGCAGAATGCATTGAATAGCTGAGTGTCAGTCCAGTGGGTAAGTTGATCCAATGAAAACTCCTTCCCCATACATTGGGAATTGGTATACCCTACAGGATGCTAGTCAGTTGGTTAGTGGGCTTAGAGTTGAGAAAACATGTAAAAGCCTGAGGTGCCTATGTTTGGTCAGTATATATGGGAAGGTAAGAAAACAGAATCTGAAAGCAACAGATCAGACTCAGTGGGAGGAAGTAGAGATAGAGCGTATTTGACTAGTGAGGAAGTGTGGCCAGAAGTGTGGTCAGAAGAAAGAAAGAGAGGAAAGAGTCATTGCTCCCTATGGTTTTCCAATTTATTCCAATGCCTTATAAGGTCCAGTTGTACTGGTACTTTCGGTTTTCATGAGATATACTTCTATCTTTCCACTTAACTGCTTTAGTGTCAATTTCTGTTTCTTGCTACCCATGAAGGATAGTGGTTATGAACCTGTCATGATGGACTGGGAGGTGAGGAACAACATGACAGGCAGCTTGAGCAAAGCTTAAAGGTGGGAGAGTATGGGCGTTAATTAAAGAATAGTAGGAATAGTTTGTTTTGTAAACAAAAGCTAGGAAGTGAGATGGGGAAGTGGGAAAGCCTAGACTGTGAAGACTAAAGGCTTCAGAAGTTAACAGATGTGTAGGATTGGGCCACTGAGTTTTTGAGCTGGAAAGCGTTAATCAGATCTGGTCTTTGGGAAGATCACAGTGAGTGGACATCACTTTTGTAAAGAGAATGCAAAACTCCTGCTTTCCAAAGAGAGGGGGAGAAATATCATCTGTGACTCTCTTCCCTATCTGGCCTGGGATAGCTTATTTCATACTGGATGTGCACCCTTTTCCCCCTCTTTAGAATGGCTAGCACGCCAAAGAGAATCTGAGACTCTTCTGCTCTGTTTCCCAGATTAGTCATGTCTAAGCTGGGTGTAGGGAATGGGAATAGAAATTTTAAAAACTCTGAATGGTTAAAACTCCTTGAAATACCTATTGTCAGGCAAATTTCTCACCTACAAGAAGCAGATTGTATAAATCAGTGCATTCTGACATATTCTGCTTTTGAGAACGTTATTTGGACAGCTCTAAAAAGGCAGAGAAAAGTTGCCTAATGATGGAGGTTGCTAATGATTTTTTTTAAATTACCAATGGTACAGAAAAACAGCTTCATGCCCACACCCCAGCTCATCCAGCCATGGACAATAAGTAAAGTACGGATCTGCAGTCTCAAATTTATAAGTACCTTGCTTGTCACTGGCATGCATTCCCTTTTATGAGCCCTTTGTGACAGGAGGAGAAACATAAGGACTATAGGAACAGTGAGTACCAACTAATTTAGCAGGCAGCCTATTCTCTGCGGTGATGGCTAATAACCAGGTGAGAAAGCAGAGGTGATTTTTAAATAAAAATGATTGCCAGCAGTAAGTTGAAAGAGTCCAGCAATGGCTTAGTTAGTTAGGTACATCCTGGGGAAACTCGGGGCCCAGAGGAGACTCCTTTGGTGTGAGGTGGGGATTCCACATGGACCGGATATGAAGAAATAAGCCAGAGTCATAGTAACCATGCTCAGCCCTATCACGGCTTCCTGATGACAGCAATTCCAGCCAATTAGCCAGGATTTATTTTATTTTATTTTATTTTGCCACTTCTTATGCTTTCCAGGGCTGCTAATGGTGGTGAGGTCAAGAGGGTATCCTCACTTCAACATCACCTCATCACTGCCTGGTAGTACTTACTAACAGGTAATTCTGCAGGCAACGGATCTTGGTGGCACAGGTTGAGGTGCTAGTGGGAACAATCCCAAGAGGGAAATGGAGAGAGGTCTAAAGAGGGGAAATGCTGACAAGAAGCAAAGTTGTCCATGTGTTTTTGTCCATGTTGTGTGGAAAGAGGGCGTTGCTGTGGCACAAGGGATGGTATTCCCACGTCCTTTAAAATATGGAGCTGGGAACAGAAGACCTTCAGGGCTTGTCCCTTCTAATGCTTACGTGGCGGATATGATGCTTCCATCCAATCCTGTGGATGACCGACCTCACAGGGGTCTGTCCCCATCACTTGTGGAGGAAGTGGGAGGGACATCATGGCTGTGGGTGAGGTCCGTAGTTGGAAGAGGAAAACAGGCATGATGAAACCTGACTGGTTTCTTGGGGGATTTTGGTGGCATTCTCATAAACTGACAGAAACCAAAATCTTCCTCTGCCTAACTTTTTCAAGTAGAAGCCAACAGCCAGCACTGTTCCCTGCTATTTGGGTAGGCAAAAGTGGAACTCTGTATAACTAAAGCATGTGGAATGGGAAGAGCGTGCCACCCTCCCTTGACATTTGAAAATTATTGTGGTTTTTTTTTTTTTTTTTCAAACAGTGGATTCCATATCTCCTTGGTCAATATGATTTAAATAAACAGCACTTCAGTTAATCCAATCATCTTACCAGTCAGAAATCCTGTCTATAATTTATTCCTCCCTTCCTCTGTTCTCCCTTCCAAGAGAGAGTTCTGAAGCATGAGCTCAGGACAAGGCAATAAGAATGGATAAACTTTCAAGGGCTTTGTATGTCCAGTGGGGACAATAGCCATGTAGATGCAGCACAGTGAACTAGCACATGATGGGTATACTCAGTACATTTTTGTCTAAAAATAAAAATAAAGGAAAGATCACACCCTCAGTAATTTTGCTCTCTACTTTTTGAGGTAATCCTTTTCCAGTAATTCTCCCCTTCTTGAACTGATTTATGTGTCCCCGTGCTTCACTGGCTGGCCCTTGTTCTGTCTTCTCTTCCTTTCAAAATCCCCTTCATCCTGTAGGAACCATCTCAATGATTGTCTTTATTTGCCTTTCCCATCCCATAGTTCTCCTGCGTTGTTGGCCAGGGAAGAGAAGGAACCCCCATGAGATGCTTCAGAGAAGGAAAGTTTTGGGTTTGCTTGTCTATCTTTGTGAATCTCCTCTACTTGGTTTAATTTTGTGGAGGCAAAGATACAAAGACTGATTGGGCTTCCCTTGCTGTGGCCAGTGCACCCCGGACCTGTAGCCCTGCAGCCCAGCTACCATGTGTCTGCCGAGACAGCCCTTAACTCTCTCGGTATACCAGAACTACTAAGCCACCCAGATGCCTTGGTTTCACTCTTTGCTGCGCTGCACCTTTAAGGATTCCGTCATCATTTAGGGGTAGTAAAATGCCACAGCCTATGAACCCAGCCATGAAATTTTAAGGCTATTTGTCCCAAATCGAAAGGGAAGTGGACACACCTTCTAGTGTATAACAGCAGTAAAGGTTTGTGAAGAGGATACTCAGCTGTGAGTCCCAGTCTGGCTTGAGCATCTTTCTCTCCCGACCCTTCAGTGTGACACAGACCTTTCTTTCCTGAGTCAGTCCCCTTGGTGGCTTATATAACCTTAGTGGACTTTAGGTCCTTCGTATTCCTTCTGAGCCCAAGCTTCAAGGTTGCTTTAGATCATCTAAATTTGAGTTTTTGCTCCCAGCAGACCTTGTTAGTTTACTAGGTCACAAAGGTTCTTTAAAACGAAATCAGATATTTTTAAATTTATGAGGCTGAAGTTTCTTGGCTATGTAGTGGCAGCAAAAGGGAGTCAGGTTTTAAAACTTGCTTTAAGGTATTGAGCAATTGTGTTTGTAGTGATTTTACAATCCTGTGGGCATTTATTTTGAACTTATCATTTGATGCCATAGGTTGGCCACTTCTCTTTTCTCTGTCAATTTTTCCTCTAAGTTTTGTGCCTCAGCTCAGCACAGGATGTCACTCCTTGAGACAGGACAGTGTTGCTTTATGTATCAGTTTTCTGCACTCTGTTCCATTATAGGATTTTAACAGGTGAAGTCAGAGCCTGCCACACCCGGACACCGAGGAGGAAACACGTGTTCAGTGTGGGCTACACAGTCTTAGACCCACTCTCCTCCCCAGCTCTAGACATGCTGAGGCAGTGTTTTCCTTTTTCTCAATATAATTCCACACTCCCAGTGTATCAGCCCTAACTAATAAGGCCGGGGAAGTCAGAATAGTGCATGTGTCTCACCAGCACACAGAGCACTCAGAGCTTTGGGTTTTGCCCAGCTGACCAGGTGGAAACTCATCAAGGTGTAGCAGAGGAGAGGCACACCCACATCAGTGCAGAGCCAGGGGAAGAGGGACCAAAACTGAGCACCATTTTAACTGTTTACCATGTGGCCTGGAGAAGAGTCTATAGAAATAGGAGTGATTTAGCTCTCAGAGATTCAGTTTTCCATTTTGGTCTCTCCTTCTTTATAAAAGATCTCTTAGGTCTTTATTGACATGAGAAAAAAAAACTTAATATCTCCATTCAGATATCCACTTGTCTTCATGACATCACATCGGATGACTAATAGATACTTCACATTTAATGTGGCCAACCCAAGGTGCTGAGATCCTTCTTCCAAACTTTCTCCTTTGACAGTCTTCCCCTCCTAGTAAATGCTAACTCCAGCCTTCTGTTTGCTGAGGACTCATACCTTGGAGTCACCGCCGAAATCTGTCTCTCACATTCCATATTATTTACAACTGTAATCTCATTGGATTTGCATTCACACCATATCCCAAACCTGATCACTTGCCACTGCCTCCTTTTCTGCTGTCCTCATTCAAACCACTGCAGTTTCCTCCTTGGATTGTTGTAATAGTTCCCAACCAATTCCCAACTTCCATCTGACTTGCTAACACCCTGTTCACAGCACAGGACACAGAATGATCCTTTCCAAATTAAGTCAGACATTGCCACTCCTTTGCTTCAAATCTACCTATGTGACCTAAAGGGTCCCAATTCTCCTTGACTTTACCTCCTACTTCTGTGCCTTAAACTTACTCCTCCTGGCTACTCTGCCTTCCTTGCTTCTTATGAACTTGCGGGGCATACTCCTACCTCAAGTGTTCTCCTAGGGAAATCTGAGTGGCTCATTTCTTCATTTCCTTCAGATCTTACTCCCATCTTACCTTCCCAACGAGACCGATTCTGATGGTCCTCGATAAATTGTGTCCCCACTGAATACTTTCTGCCATGGTTCTTCCTTTTGCTTTATGTCTTAGGACTCATCACCACCATGCCAGTGTCTGGCATACTGTAAGAGTTGGCTAGTACTGAGTAGCAAACTTTTCCCACCCCCAAAACCCAGTGACAAGAGTCATTTATTTTTCCTACTAGCATATCTGTGCATTGGCTGAGACTTAGGCGGTCCAGGCTGAGTTTGCCTTCATGGTCCGGTCTGGCTTCCACCTTACCTTGCAAGTAAGACTCAGGTGGCCTCCATGGATTTCATCCAGGGACCCATGTAGGAGGCGCAGAAAGCTCTTTTCATAGTGATGCAGGGGTACCAGATGAGACCAATCTCCAACACATTTTGAAGACGTTTCTAGCTGACTTTGGTAATGATAGCATATTGAGGGTCAGTTTTTGTGTGTGTGATGTGTTCTTCATCTCTGTTTCGTTTTGACGACTGAGCCACCCAGGCGCCCCACTGTTTCGTTTTGAGATGCAGTGTTTCTGTTTGTCAGATACAACCCCAACACATGGCTCAGGGTCACTTCTTTTGTTCAAATATAACCTTTTCAGAGTGACTCTCCCAGACAACTTTTTCAGAGATAACACTCCTTATTCTACTTCCTTGCTCTGCTATATTTTAAAATGGCATTTATCTCTATATAACGTTATAGCAAATATACGTTTGCATGTTTCCTTTGTCTCTCCTATAACAATATAAGCTTCATGAGGGTAGACTGTCTTGTGCACTGAGGAATTCTCAGTGCTTGGAACAGTGCTTGGAGCCTCAAAGCCTTTCAATAAATATTGCTGAATGAATGATGAGAAACCATTACCAAAAGGGTCTAAGACTGTGTTAGAAGAGAGGGCTTTGTCCCTCAATTATGTGGTGTTACTCTGCAACAGTCATTTATTCCGGGAAAAGCTCTTTTTGACACAACATCAATATTTTTGACATTTGTGTGTTTTTTTTTATTTGCTCATAAAACACTGCACCCCTGCGAGAGCGTCTCTAAATTGTTCTTGATACTGCATGTGATGCTTTGATTATTTCTGAAGACATTCTCTGAGTCTGTAATGTATCTGTACCTCTTGTCTACAGATACTTTGAAAATGGGAGAGCTGAGCTAAAAATATTCAGATGTAGCTCAGCAGTCAGCATTGCTTCAACCTTGCACACTGACTGCTTCTGTGTCTTATCCTTGCATCTGGTATCAAAACAAAAATCTTTAACACGGGAAGATATTCTAGTCCTAAAGCAATCTATTATTGTCACAGATAATGAACAAGGCAGCTTCTGAAAACACCCAAACAATGTTCCCTAACCTGTCTCTCTAGGCACCCACCTTGCTCCTACAATGAGAATGTTACAGTCAGATTGATCCTAAGTAGCTTTACTTTTCTATAATTTAGGACTATAATAATTTTAAAATCTCACATATTCGTATAGCGTTTTTCCTTTTTTGGAGCAGTTTCAGATCACATGTATTCCCCCCTCCCCCTGCCCTTTACATCAAAATAGCCCCATTTGACACAGGACAAATGAGGTCCAGAAAACTTCATTGACATCTTTAAGGTCACTTGGCTAACTAGTGACCAAGTCAAAATCTCCAGTCTTCTGTGCTGTATAGATTGTGAATACTGAAATATTAAAGTAACCCCTTCTGATACCCAGTATTGACTTTCTTTTTTCTAGATTTGAAAATATATCAGTATGGTTAAAAAGTAAACTTAAAAGAAATAAAAGTGTGCTTTGGCAAAGTCGTAGGGCCGGGTGATCAGTTATGATCTCTCCCTATAGCCCCATCACCATATTTATGAGCACAAAACCAGGGTGGTTTTAATGGAGTGGAATGAGCACAACAAGGTAATATGAAATGTCAAAGAAATGTGTTTAAGGGGAGGGGAGTTTTGCCCAAATCATATATAAAATGAGAACATGTGTTTTAATGCACTAGAGATTTCTTCGCCAACCCTATCTCTTTCAAGCCCTCTCACATGGAGGCTTAGTCCTGGTCAGTACTTGAACCAATCCTGACCAGGGGATCAAACCTCCATATGATGTGATCTAGGGTTTTCTGTCATGGAGCAAGTGTCTGGTATGTGCTATGGTCACCCATATCCCCATCAAGTCCATATCTCCTTTTGGCCACTGCAGGGGTCAGTTCCAATGACGAGGTTTCTGTTTGGAATCCTGGCCTGATTGTTAGACCGTTTTTCTGGGGCCCCAATGCACTACCCAGCTCCTACTAACTAACTCATATCCTGAGGGGGTGTCTGGGTTTTGGTTTCTGTGGATTCAGGTACTGTTTGGGAATATGAATAGATTAATTGTTGGTAATGCTGCTACAACTGCCTACCTGATTTTAGGTATGATTTGTAGTATTCATTGCTAAAACCGCAATGCCTGACATCCTACCTGGAATATGGTAGATAGTCAATGAACACGTGTGTGAAAAAACAAACACACTCCCTGGATTCCTATGCCCACTCACTGGAGAGATAGGGCAGCTCTCTGGGCAAAACCTGAATTACATCATCCTTTTGGACTTTGTGAGTCTTGGGCTTTCCGTCTGCACTCATGGGGCTGTTTACAGCTAATTCAACACTCCCACTTCCAGAGTCAAGAGCAAGTACGTGCCTTGCAAAGGTCTATGATTCACTCACCCTTTTATCCAAGATGGCCACCCCAGCCTCTTACCACCACTGCTTGAAAGTGAGTGGAAAGAGCCCCCCTTTCACTTTTGGGGACTGTGAAAGCCATTTCTGAAACCAGCAAGTGTGCCCTTACTAAATGAATTCTAAAAATGCTTTTTGAGGAGAAGGAAGGAGAAATCTCTGGCTCATGCTCAGGATTTTGAAGGCAGAATTAGATCTGGCAGTAGGAAAAATTCAATTCCATTTAACAGAGATTTATTTATTTTAAAAGAACTTTTATATGCCTGAAACCACAAAGTTGAAAAAAAGGAGTTGGTCATGGACTCTGCTCTCTAGGGATTAACAATCTAGTGACCGAGGAAGACCCAATAGTAGTTGAAGTGGGTGCAGTAATTCCAGCACCAGGCAGATTCAGCAAATGCTATGGTTGGGCAAGGTGGAACGCCTGTAGGTCTTAGTGGTTATCAAATATTTTTGGAGGACTGAGGAAGGAAGAAGTCTGAGAGTGCTTGGTGTCTTGGTGTCTAAAGTCCTTGGTGTCTTCCATTTGTGGTGTCCTTGGTGTCTTCCTATTTCCTTTCTGGGGTCTTCTCTTTAAATTAAATTACATTAAATTAAAATTTTGATTAGTTAATATGTTCCAATTTTCAAAAGCCAGGACAATTTCAATAGATGTACATTAAGAAGTCTTGCTCCCATGATGTCCCAGAAATTTTGTTTTCACCAGGTCCCATTTAGATCATTCCCTCCATTCCTCTTTCCTGCCAGTAAGCTTTCGTATTGGTTTCTTTAGTATTCTTCTAGGGCTGTTTTATGTAAACAAAGTGGATAAGAATATTCATTTTTATTACTTCCTTTTCTTCCACAAAATTACATTATATATAGTGTCCATCTTGCTTTTTTCCCTTCACAATATACCCCAGAGATGATTCTATTTCAATAAATAAAGAGCTTCTTGATTTTTGCTTTAAGAATCTTGCTTTAAGGGCGCCTGGGTGGCTCAGTGGGTTAAGCCTCTGCCTTCGGCTCAGGTCATGATCCCAGGGTCCTGGGATCGAGTCCCGCATCGGGCTCTCTGCTTGGCGGGGAGCCTGCTTCCTCCACTCTCTCTGCCTGCCTCTCTGCCTACTTGTGATCTCTCTCTGTCTTATAAATAAATAAAATCTTAAAAAAAAAAACAGACTCTTACTGTCTGGTTCTTTAAAAAAAAAAAAAAGAATCTTGCTTTAAATCTCTTGTTTTATAAATGCATAGAAATCCTTGCAGTTGGCTAACAACTCCCAATAGATGGACACTTGGAGTGCTTCCAACTCTTTGTTGTTAAAAAAATTGTCGCACAAGCCATGTACGTATATCATTTCACATGTGTGCATGTGTATCTACAGGGCAAACACCCAGAAGTAGAATTGCTCAGAGATCCACTCTCTTTTCTTCTTTAATTTTTTAAAAAATCAAGTTCATCATTATTCTACAGTCTCAGAGGTAATTTACTTTGCCATATAGACTCTCAAATACCAAAGGAATGGATCTCATAGGGTTGAATTCTAGTTCTATGGGAAAATATTAAGTGGGATCCTAAGACACTTTCTACATCTTAAGATACGTCGGAGCCACGTATTTCTACATAATCCTCTTATATGATCGACACTATTATCAGCTCCTGATTTTCAATTCCATCAATATTTGTTGTGGCCTGGTTAGTGGCTTGTTCTGTCTTCATTCACCTGTTCAACCAACAAATGGTTTTGGGGCACTTACTAGACCTTAAGGTCTAGTATAGACGTATAGATGGAGCTTTGCTCCCAGTAGCCCCACCTTCTCTGTGTATGTTCTTGGCAACCTATCAGTAGGCAGCTCTCACTGCCACTGGCCATATGCTTTTCCTAATGCCCAGCAATTGGGGTCAGAAAACTTGGATTTTGGTTTAATCTATGTTACTAATAAATATTGTAACATAAGCACATCAGTAATATAAAAAGCTTGTAGTTTTTAGAATATCAAAATTCTTCAACTAAGATGTATTAAATGATATCAAAGCTTAAAAGCACTGTGCAAATTATTGTTTACATCCTTCTTCCCCTAGGAAACAGAACTGTGAGTGAGAACAACCAAGGATTTGGGGAATAATTGCAGTGGTAATGATAATATTTGTTTCTGGACTGAGAGAGCCTCTCAAATTCCTTCCGTTTCCCAGCTAGATTTGTTCAGGTCACATGCAGCAAGAGGCAGACTTTAAAGTTCTCATGCAACAACGTCATTAATGAGATTTCTCTGTTCCACCAGGTGGGCTTGGTGTGTCACTTATGGAAGGCACCAACACTGGCCTATATGTCCTTGTCACTGTCAGTGTTGACTTTATCACCACTGAGCCACTGAGCGGACCATCTTGCTCTTACTAAGGTGGGGAGAGCTTTTTGAGACAATGTTCCTGGAACTGCAGTATTAGAGTTGTACCCAAAGTATCCCTATACATGGGCAGTACACCAGTGCACACGGTCAGAATCAAGTATCTGCACTAGGGTATAGTGAGGATGAGAAAGCCAGGTCAATCAGTCCAACAGAAGAACTGTAATATGGGGGAGCACATATCAAAAGTGCTAGAAGAACTGAAAGTCAATGTGGAGAGAATGAGACAACTCAAGAGGTTAGCAACATTAGCAACCTGCAACTATTCCTAGTGGAATAAGTAGCACTGGTAAAGCCCAAGAGGCAGACCTGCCATGGGAGCATGGATCACTGAACAGTCCCAGTCCTTGATGAGGCTGCGCCCCAACCCGGAAGCAGACGGGGGAGAAATCCCCTGTCTTCTTTCTTCCTCCTATTCTCTAGTTCCTCTTGGTGTCTTCCATGAGCTGAGCCTGGTGAGAAGACACTTGGCAAGGGAGCCTGGGAAATCCATTTCGCTGGAGAAAGTCAGGGGACGAATCTGAGAGCAAATAGGCAAATAACCACCCTAGGAGCTCAACTCATTCTTAGAAAGTGTTCCCACTATGAGGGGAAGGTTGGCTCTAACTTTCCTCTTGTTCCTGAGGCTGGATATTTTGTCAGTGTTTGTTTATTTATTTATTTATTTTTGAATTTTTAAAAAAAATTTCTTTTCAGTGTTCCAGAATTCATTGTTTATGCAACACATTCTTTGTTATTCTCTTTTTCCAGCAGGCCCACTGTGTCCTGTGCAAAGAGTGCTCCTGGGAGTCTCCACCTGAGACCACTGATATGTGCTATTCTACTTGTTCTCTTTGATGCCTACAATTGTCTAGCTAGCACTTTCTTCAGTGTCTTGACTGGATTCCAAGGTAGGAAAGGGGAAAGCCAGAATCAACAGGTCACCTACAAGCCCAAGTGCATTAACTCTTTGAATCATAGAGAAGCCAGAAAATTCTGAGAAGCAGCAAGACAATCATTGAGGTTTCATTTTGATAATTACCTATCACTCCTCAAGTGGGTTATAGGGAAAACCTCTCTAAATAGCTTTAGCTTTAGCCACAATCTTCCAGTCTTGATTAGAATGATAGAATTTTGGAGTTATAAATGTTAGAAATCAGCAATCTCAACATTTTCTTCTTTATTTTATAAACAGTGAGAATGAGGTCCAGCAGTGTTAAGTGACAAGGTCCAGATCACATAACAAGTTAGCACTGTGAACCGATTTCCAAACATTCCTTTTCCATCTGCATGTATCAATTTCACTTATGTTCCTCATTGATTCCCATCTTTTTTTTTCTTTGCCTTATTTTTTTTCAATTAACATATAATGTATTATGTGTTTCAGGGGCACAGGTCTGTGATTCATCAGTCTTACACAATTCACAGTGCTCACCATAGCACATACCCTCCCCAATGTCCATCACCCAGCCAGCCCATCCCTCCCACCCTCTCCCCTCCGGCAACCCTCAGTTTGTTTCCTGAGATTAAGTTGACTCCCATCTTAGTACATTGTTTAAGGGGTCTAAACAGTTCCTCTCCTCCCACTTGGGAGTTTCTCCTGTTGAAGATCACTTCAGGGGGTCTTCTGGGTTTTGAAGAACATGTTCAGCAGATTTTTATTTTCCTTTCTGCCTCTACCTCACCCAATACAAATTATTCTGAGCCTAGGAATATCTAGAATGAGCTCAGGTTCAAACTGGTCTGTGGTTTCTGTTGTTACAGGGAAGGGTGGTATGGCTTTCCTTTCTCCAATGTTGTTTGTAGTCCAAGCATGCCAGGGCTCTTTCTGTGAGAAGAAGGTCTGTGATCTTATTACCAGTGAAGTAAAACAGAAAACCAATACTATCATTTTCACTGTAGGTTTTATTTCCCTGGTGACATATGAAGAAATTGGTTCAGTGAAGAGGCCAGCTATAAGGGTGGAAATCGGCAGATGGCTGGTCCACTGGAGCCTTGAAAGAGTGTGGAGTCAAGTGAAGGAGGAAAGTCTGACCCCTTGTGGGAGAGCTGATCTCACTAGCTTCAGACAGTGGCTTTCTGTAGTTTAGTTTTTCTCTGAATAGTGAAGGAGAAAAAGGCAGAGACTCTAAAAGAATAAAGAAGGAAAGAAAGAAGGAGAGAGGATACAAAAAAGATGGAGAACACATGAAAGAAGGAAATCGAAGAAAATACTCCTGTAGGAATGAAGAAGCCATGAGAGAAAAAGAATCGAAGAAAAGAAGGCCATGTGTCACTCAATAGTGTATTTAATGTAAATATGACTTTTAAAAAAGATTAAATATCTTTTTTTTTTCTATGAGTGTGAGGTAATCAGACTCAGGCCATATTTCTTTGCAGAGGAATCAGAGTGATCAGAAGACTAGGTCAGATCAGTGTTTGTCTACAGGGACTAACATGCTAAGATCCTACCTGGGATGAAAGGTGAGAGTGAGGAGGTAAGGGAGGAGGGTAAAGGGGAAAATACCTTAGTCCACTGAGAATAGAGGCTCCCATATCCTGGGTGCTCAGCACATACTTGCTAAACTTACCTTCCTCCCTTGGCCACTTCCTCTGATGCAGTCATGGTGACACTAACTCAGAAAGAGTACAAAGATAGATTCATATATTTTTAAAAATTGTTGTGGCCAATACTTGGTTAGAAATTGGGCCTTATCCAGTTTGGAAGGTAGAGAAGTGGATGGAAGGAAAAACTTCATGGGTTAACAGAGGTAGAAAAGAGTTTGCTTTTCTGGGTGGTAGTAGAGAAGGAATCTTCTAGAGTGGGCTGTGGCCCTAGGGCTGCATAAAATGGAAAACTACTGGAGGTTAATTACCTGGAAGGATAAGGGGATAACTGGTTGGATATTCTCCAAGTGCTTCTCCATTACATTTGTTGGTGGGACTATCAGTCATGATGCTTCAGCTGGTCTCTCTCCTGAAACTTGGAATCATTAGTAGATGGAAAAAACAGTTGGAGCTAAATTATCCTGACAAGACCGTTAGTTGGCTCCTCTTACCTGGATTCCCAGGGCTGCCCTGGCCCCTACCCTTCTTGATTCTGTTTGGCATCATTATGCATTTCTTCAATTTTGAGAGCTACCACCCATTCTTCCAGTACCTTTTCTTTTTTAACTTGAGGCAGGAGGAATCTGTTTCTCTTGCTTGAAGTCAAAGGACCCTAACACAACTAATAGATGTTCTACTCCACTGCCAAACCATTGACTCCCCTGACTGGACCTTTTAAAGCTCTAGCTTTTCTAGTAATCAATACTCCCTATACTCAAAATAGACTGATGTCTCCTCAATTGAATGGTAAGTCTAATAATCCCTGGCTTCTCTCTCAAATGCCTGAATGAGCCATTTAACCTTAGAGGCTCCAATAGAAGGTTTATAAACGTCCACAGATAAGCATATGGATCAGACTAAGAAAGGCAACACATTTTGGAAGGTGAATTCTAATTCTGAAACTAGTAAGTCTCTTACTCTCTCGGGGCACAATGATTTTCCTTTTCTGTGACATGGACTTCACAGGATTGATAAGAAAAAGGATTGAACTCAATTATGTAAGGAGTCACATGGCACCTGACACATAAGGGGTTGAGTCTCCATGGTCCCCTATTGGAATAGAAGGGCCAAACACTTGGTGCTTGGGGGAATGCATTTAGCAATGTTCATAATGAATCCAAACTAGGGTCTTCATAATCCTTGGAAATTTGGGCACTTGACCAGAGTCACTGATCTCAGATCTTCTGACCAAAGGACACAGAAAAACACTCAGGAATTTAAAGACAGGAGGAGGGCCAAGCGACAGTGCTGCAGGGATTAAAACAACAAAAGGATGGCCTCATAGAGAGGGAGATGGATAGGTCAAGAGAAAGCACGCTCAAGGCAGAGCACAAGACAGAGGTACAGAAACTTACAGCCAGAGATCAAATGCATCTTGAATTTTCTCTGGTCTTGAGCTCCCAGGTCGTTTTGTAACCTGATGCCTAAGGGCTAGATTATGAGAATATAGGACCAGAGCACTAGGCTCGAAAGACTGGAGATGGCAAGAAGCTGCATGAGCTACAATTTCTGCAAACGACTCAGGCTTTCATTAAGCAAACTTTAATTTGTGTGTGTTCTCTCCACTGTACCTTAAAATAAATGTATTCTTTATGATCTGGAGAGATGCCTACTCTTCTAATTTGGAAGAAATATAAATGCTGGTAGGATCATCTCTGGGGAATGTTACTACCTATCGTCATTAAGGGAGAAAGTAATGAGAGAGCAGGAGATTAACTAGTTAGTTGGGGAATCTACTAGCAGAAAGGAATTGACACCTCAAGGCCTAATCTTGAAAATTGCTCTGGTATAGACAGCAACATGCTGAGCAGAGGAGGAATGGGATAGGGAATGTGAAAGAAAAGAAAAGAAAAGAAAAAAAGTAATTATTAGAAATACTAATCAAAATATAATGAATATAAAGTGCTAAAGTATTTTAAATCACAACAGTTTTGTTATGATATCCTTATCTATCCAGTCATATATTACATTTATTAAAAATGCTTCCATTTCTCAAGCTGTTTCAGCACCTGCGCCAGATAGAGAAAGCCCAGAATTAAGTTGGCCAAGGCTAGCTGAGCTCCTCCTGTCTCTGTCTGTGTTGTGCGGGATTCTATGCTTGATGACAGCAACAATAGCTAAACACATTTCTGAATCGTAACTGTCATGAGGCTCTTTCCTGGGCTTATCTACCTTGCTTCGCATTTTAAGTCTCTCCTGCTTAATGAAATGTCATCTTTTCAGAGCTGGTGACCAAATAATTGTTTAAAGTGAGTCAGAATGTGAAAGGTGGAGGTTTTTATAACTTGGAGTTTAATTCACTGTGATACTTAGACTCCCATCTCAAGCTAACTAAAGGATGTCATACTGCCGGACATGTGACCTTTCGTCACTCCACACTTCACCAATTATAGCCCATTTCCCTTTGGCCAGAGTTGCTGGAGGGGGGTGGATTCAGTTTCCAGGATTCTGATTAACTGGGCATTGCCATATAATCCAATCATCATAGAATGAAAATTTGTCTTCTGTGGATGATGGGCTCAGCTTTTTTTTTTTTTTTATCCTTCTGTTTCTTCTAGTCTCTCTTTAAGTTTTCTTGAAGAGTAACTCGTTTCTCCCCAGCTCAAAACCTTCAGTGACTCTCATAACTGATGGGATAAAGCTGTCATTCAAGGTTGTCCATGGTCATTCCCACATAGCTATTTTCACCCCTGTTTCTCTGCCCTCTGGGCCGCTCACATTCTTCTTCATAAACACTTTGACTTTCCCCATTCTTGATGTTCCCTCCATATAGGATGCCTTTCTAGCCTGTTTCTGCATATTCACATCCTGCCCATTCTTAAAAGACTCAGGTCAATTCCCTCTTCTTAGGAAAGTCTTCCTTCTCCACCTCCTTTTTTTTACTTACATATTTTTCTCTTCTGAAATTGCATATCCTTGATCTCTGCCTCTCTTAGGAAAGGACTTTCTCCTTTCAATAATTGTCATATACATCTACTTAATCTTAAAAATTAATCACAAGTTTCTTGAATATATTATCTATGACAGATGCAACTCTGTCACCCCCCAAGGTGCTACCACATGCCTTGCACACAGTAGGCATTTATTAAATGAATGAGCCATCAGGACCATAATTTCATCACTAAAATGGGTCAGAAAGTGCTTTTGTCTTTCTTACATGATTCATAGAACACCTCAGGATCTCACAGTTCTTTTGATTTATTATGATTAATATCAACCATCATTAGAGAGGCTGCAAATAAGTCTGGGTATTTGAATTTTCTGGTTTGGATTTCTGAACAAAACTGGAAGCAGGTGCATTTGGCAACCAGGGGACTGACAGAACTTAAAGGAAAATTGTAAGTGTTCATTGACCTCACATAAGATGTGGTAAATGGCACGGGGAATTAGGAGAAAATTAAGTATCTAGACATGGAGTGATTCTGTCTGAGAGAATCTAATTAGTCATGTCAGGATGTGATCTGAATCTCAGTGTTGATATTGCTCACCCATACTCACTCCCTGAGAATAATGACTTTAGGAAGGATAGCCATACCGAGAGACGGTACCAAGCAGTAGGTAGAAGCCAGGCAGATTCCTTCACGATTACCAGAGACACAACTGGGAACTGAAAATTCACGGTGGTTTCCTGCTCCAAGGGTTTCAGGGCATGGCAGTTAATTTCAGAATGGGCACAGTTACTGTACATGATGCCACTTGCAGATAAAATCAGGAAACAAGGTGGTCACCAAGCATGGGTCAGAGGGCACTGTTCTTGATGTTAGGTCATGCCGGGAGCAGGGCTCAGGTCAAGGGATGTGAGAAAGGAAAGGGAAAGTAGGAGCTCATGAAAGGATATGATCAGCATAGCAATGGAATTACTGCTAAATAAGCTAATAGAAATCAATCAAAGAGAAGTAGATTTCAGGAAAAAAATAGGAGACCAGCCCAGGCAAATAGTCGTCTCTGAAATCGACAGAATTTGAAGGAACAAAGAAAGATGGGTCATCAGTATGGAGCACTCTGGAACATTCTGGAGCGTCCTCTCCAGAAATCAGCTCTATGGTCCCAGCATCCAGGAAAGAAACCAGATGCTAGGGGAACTTGCTATTCAAGCCCAAGCTGTGCTGACATGCTCTCTCACTCCAGTGAAACCCATTCTGAGGTCTTCTGCTTTTGAATTGGGAGCAGGGACTCACTGAGAGCTGGTGACAGGAAGTTGAAGGGGTGATCTCTGGAGATGATTCCCTAGACAGATGATTTTCCCAGCACAGGGACACACAGTTGTTTGGAAATGGACCCCGTCTGGAGTGTTAAGCTTATCGGGATAGCTAATAGGGATTCTCTTTCTTAGACTTTTGTATGATCTTTCTTCAGAGGCTGTGGGAACCCAGAGTTCACTTAGAATCCTTTCCAAGCTCTCTGTTTTGGCTTTTGACACTGGCCAGTGCTGACTGTGTTTCTTTCCACAACTTGTTATGTGTTTTGACAATAATAGGTGGCAATGGGAGCCAGGTCCGCATGCCCTGTCAGAGCAGCCCCCGCCCGTTCGGACTAATATCCAGGTGGACAACCAAGTGTAGTTTGTTACGTAATGGAATCTGCTAAATTATAGATTCTGTAATGTTAAAGCTTGGATTCCTGTCTATTAAATCATATTCACATGGCCTTTAGGGATCACACCAATTCCAAGTCAGGCTTTTATGTTCCCATCCAAAGTGAAGAGGAAATTCTGTTCCATCTTCCACGAGGAGGGAATTGATTCTTGGAAGTGATTATTGTGAGTGTATGTAAAGATGGGTGAAGACGTGACCTTGAGAAATTTAACAAGCCACTCCAAACTCCAGTTTTCTTTGGAAAATGGAGACCCATCACTCCATTCAAAGGATTAATTGTGTGGATTAAATGTGTAAAAATGTAGACAGAACACTGGGTACATGATGGGCCCTTACATTATCAACAGAAAGATTCAAGAATGTTCCGTTTTGGTGCCATGTTTCCTAGTATTAGGATTCTTGGAGCTCAGTTTACTTCTACAGGTTTCTCTCTCTCTCTCTCTCTTTTTTTTCTTTTTTAATGTTCTATTGACCAGAAAGAAGCACAGTGTATGAGAGGACTATGTACATACTAACTAGACCAAGAATCAAGACATCTAGGTTCTGATTCTTGCTCTGTTACCTGCTAGTTGGGTAATCCTGTGTAAACTATATAGAGTCTGCAAACACCAATTTCCTTCCTTCTAAAATTCAATAATAGACATGGCTTCCATGTCTGTCTCATAGGACTACTGTGAAGATCAAATAAAGTAATAAATGAGCCATTGTTTTCACCATTAACACAGGCCGTGTATTGACTGAATGTTTCCATTGGTCCTTTAATCTCCACTGTGACCCCACACAGCAGCTATAGCTTGTCCCATTTGAAAACCTGAGCTCAGAGAGACATTCCATGACTTGCTAAAGCCTAGAAGTCACAGAGCAGGGGGGCCAGTGTTCAGAACCAAGCCTCTTGGTGCCAAGTGCTTTTCTCACTATTATTTTGGGTCATGAAATTGCTATTTTTGTAGGTTAATAAAAATCAAATGTCAGCCATTTCATATGGTTTAACCTGATATGGCACCTCTGTATAAAGAACTAATATTTATTTATTTAATTTATTTTTTAATAACATTAATTCAATTTTTATTTTATTTTTCATTTTTTAAAAATTTCTTTTATTTTTTCAGAGATCCAAGATTCATTGTTTATGCACCACACTCAGTGCTCCATGCAATCCGTGCTGATATTTATTTATTTATTTATTTAAAATATTTTAAAAATATTTTATTTATTTTTTTGACAGATAGATCACAAGTAGGCAGAGAGTCAGGCAGAGAGAGAGGAGGAAGCAGGCTCCCGGTGGAGCAGAGAGCCCGATGCGGGGCTCGATCCCAGGACCCTGGGATCATGACCTGAGCCAAAAGTAGATACTTAACCAACTGAGCCACCCGGCTGTCCTGAGATTAGATTTTTAAATGTGGACTTAAAGTGGTCTGTTTATGAAAATTGCTATGTTTGGGGGGAAAATCCTCAAATATTTGCTCACAGGAGCCTTGGAATCCCGTGAAGAATGATGATTTGAGTTTCTCTGCCCTTGTGCTAAAAAAAGAACTGTGAATTGGTTCTGGAATGGGCCTGGCTTAGGGTTATGTGGACTGGAAGTCCTTGGTGTACCCCAAATGATATAATAAAAGATTGGACAGCTGAGCTCTGGGGAAATGTATATAGAACATCATGATTGCCTTGTCTGAATCACTGAGGCAAGATTATACCCTATGGATAAAATTGGGGGATTTTTCCCTAAAAATAATAAATATTCCTACTCTTGGTCAACCTGAAGCAGGGCAAGAGGTCAAACTGGAGCAGGGCTTTGGACCAGGGAAAAGGCAATTTTCTCACTGTGAGTTTAAGGGCAACTGGGGTCCAGGATTTCAAGGTAGGGAGAAATCTGGATATTCCTGTAGGATTTAATTCATCTGTCTATTACCAGATAGTGGCCTTGCATTATAGAATGAATTTCTGAAGTGTTCAAGATTGTGCTTTTCAGAATAGATACTTAGGCTGTTATTATGCAAAGATTAAGAAGGGAACCCATGAAGGGCTGAAAACACGTACAACCGGGTTACATGCCTATGCAACAAATATCACCTGACATCTAATTACATTATGAATTTACACAACATATTACATACCATGCTGCCTTACAATGTACCATATGGCCCATCTAAAATGATTGTGTATATTCTGTATACAAATATGTGTGATCTTTTCTATGCAAATCCTCATTTTCCTGCTCACAGTGCATCTAGGCCACTCAGCCCTACATAGATATTGATAATTTTCCTCATCGATACACAGGAGCTTTGGGTTACTCGTTAATTAGTACTCAAGGAAGAGTGTGTCTATTTTATGTAAATGTTATTTAAATCACAATCAACTCTTCTACTTCAGCATGGAGTTATTTATGCCGGAATGCTAAAATGCTACAGGGCAGGGGTCCGTCCTGGGGATGCGGGGCCAATCTACTTAGCCTGGGAAAGTTGTGAGTTATATATCCTTGGAAATAAAGCCCCAGGGGTTCATTGCCTGATGGGATTGTAGCCAGGCTTCAACCTTCACCAGTACTTCATTGGTAAGTAAGGCAGAAACCTGTTTGGTGGGTGAGTTAAAAAGCAGCACTCCCAACCCCCCACCAATCCGTAGTTCTAACAAGAACAAGAAAATCAAACACCACGAAAATACAGAGCAATGCATCAAAGTACTATTTCTTTAATGCACTTATTTTCATACCCATGACATCATTGATTCTCAGATTCCTTTTGCCAATAGCATTGGAACTCCAGACTGGGCTTTAGGAGACTAGATTTTGTTTCCAGTTCTGTCATTAGCTTGCTGAGTCAGAGAACAATAAGCTGGAAGGTATCTGTGAAATTCCATGAGCTCTGCTGATTATCTCATTTAAATCTCAAAACAATTTTACTTAGAAGTTAAAAGACTTGCTCAGGATCACACAGTTAAGAGTTGAGAGATAGAGCGGCAGAGCAGATGCTACAGCCAAGGGTTTCTGACGACAGAACTCTTCTCCTGGCACCAATAACCTACAGAGAAGGAAAGGTAATCCAAAGACACAGCTGCCTGTATTCTCTGTCTCCTCATGCCTTACTCAAGGACTCACTGTAATCCATATAAAAGACATAGTGTGCAAGGGTGGGAGCAGAGGGCTTCATTCATTCATTCATTCATTCATTCAAAATGTATTCATTGAAAAGGTAGATATTGGCTACCTATTACAATTTGGATATCATGGCAGGCCTATACCTGGGCCTACATAGTCTGGGCTTACATAGTCTAGACAAACTATGTAACAATGGCTATGATAGAAGGAGGCACAGGCCGCTGGAAGCACTAGATTTCTGTACATCTCCCTTAGGGGATGCCCTAAGATGGAAAGTTAACTGCTCAAAGACAACTTTGCTGGGGAAGCCCACAAGTGGTGAGCACAAAAGAGGAGAGATGCAAATCTCCTTTTGTGACCCATCACTATTATAGGGGATATCATCTGATCTAGCTCAAGAGGCTTTCCAGGTGTTTCTAAAATAATAGATTGGTCGAATCTTGAAAAAGGTTCTTAGTTCATAGAAGGCTGGAAAAATCTCATTCTCCAGGGCTGGTATGTATCAGTCAAGATAGGCTAGGTTATGCTATAGTAATAAATAACCCTCAAATCTCAGTAGTCTAACACAACAGAAGTTTATCTCTTGTGTGTTGGCTGGAAGCTGTGCTCGCTAGTCACTCAAAAATTGGGACTGGTAAATACTCCATCTTTACATATTTTTCCACATTCCCAAGGTAGGGAAAATAGGATATAGAAACATAAGTTGTCTCTTAAAAACTTTCACCTGTAAATGATACATCGCACTTCTGCTTACAGATCATTGGCCAAAACAAGTCATATGGTCGCATCTAACCTCTCAGGAAGCAGGGAAATGCAACACTCCCTTATTTTGGGAAAGTGAGGAGAACTGGAGTAGTTCTGAGTATCCCTAAAACTAGCAGTGTTTTAAGAGCCTGCAGCAGAGTCCTAACCTTTCAGAATTCCACATCAGCCTGTGAGCTCTTAAACCCTGTTAGTCTCTGTATTCCAAGGACCTAACACAATGCCAGACATGGGATAGGCTCTCAGTAGATACTTGCTGAATGAATTAATGAGTGAATAGAAAAAGTCTCTTTCCTAAAAGAAAAATCCTTCCCACCGGTGGCCAGGAAAATCTACATCACCTTTCATATTTTTAAATTAAGCTTCAGGGACTGAGTTTCATCCTTGTTTGTGCTCTTCTAACACATCTAGAAGGACACCTTGAGGGCCTATGCAGCCCTGCCAGGAGGACCAAGCTTGGGTAACTGTATTTTGAGCCTCACTGATGACATTAGGGAATTACAGCCACAGCAGCCTCTTGTATGCAAGTCTAAAGGAGATGTTTAGGAGAAAGGTGGGCAAGCAACCAGGCAACTTCCAAATGTGAGAAATGATGATCAAAGCATGGCCCTTGGGGGACAGCAAGGGATGTGGATTATCTTCCCCAAACAATGATGAAGGTGGTGACTGTCTGCTGAGATCAGAGCTCTGGCTCTTCTTGAATAGGCACCCTTAGCAAGGCTCCCAGGACAGATTCTCTGTTTTCCAAAGTAACAATTCCAGTGCCAAGTTTCTGGGATTGGAGTAAAGGCCACAAAACCAAATAATGTAGCTACATTCAGAAGACAGTTAAGGTGCTGGATGACAGCTAGAGCCTGTGTATGGAGGCCACAGAAGTCGACAGACCAGGATGGGTAACAATCAGGCCATAATCTGATACACTCCTCATCCATCACTCCCCTTCACGTACCACAGTGTTGAAGCTCAGGCAGTGATCTCTGTCTTTGTTGTGTTGCTATAAACAAAAAGCACGACCATGCTTGTGTATGCAACGGAACTGATAAGAGGCTTGAGAGAAAGAATCGCATTGACCCAGTGCTGTGTGGAGTATGAACCTGAAAACAAGGCCCAGAAGCCCCAGTAGAATGTCTTTCCTTGGGGCTGTGAAACTGGGTAGTGAGGACAAACAAGGCAGACCTTTTCTTGGAGAGGAATTTGGTGCCATTCCAGTCCCTGAAGGGTGGCATAGTTTATGGTCATCTTTTACTGGTATCAAGATCTTCAAGCTTCCCCAGTGTAGACTCCCCTGGTACTACTCACCTTGCTGAGCTTCCGTGTTTGAACACAGACCTGTTGTGCCCTCCTAAGGGGCTGACCAATCGTGCATGTGTATCTGAAGTGTTCTGGAATTATATTGGAGTGGAAAGAGGATTAAGGTGGTCCACCCAGATGTATGTAATGACTGGACTTTTTCTCTTTCTTCCAACCATTCTTCCCAAGCTGGAAGCAAGGGTGCTGTGATTCTCTGTAACCTGAAGCTGGTGAGACATCTTCCCCCATCCTTCTTCCAACAGGCTTAGCTAGAGCTGCCTAGGCAGATGTCTGGATGGCTGGCCTTCCCTATGCCTGGCGCTCAGGGGGTGAAAGCATGAATTTGACGCTGGTTTACTGAAGAACATCATTGTGACTGAGGGGTTACCTATAAAACTCTACCTGATGCTACAAAGGCAAGAGTACCTCCCTAACTTTATGATCCATCAGAGTCTTAGAAAATAAGGTGAGTCTCAACTTCCTCTGGAGAAGGATAATCTGGTTAAACTGACCTGATCTGAGTGAGCCTTTAGAGATAATAGAGGCTCTCATTCCAAATTATCTTATGATCTTGGCATAAGAGTTTCTTGCTTACATTTTCTGAAAAGGGTTAAATAGTAAATATTTTAGACTTTGCTGGCCACATATGGTCTCTGTATTCCTCTTCCCTCCCCCTACCTCTTTCTCCTCTTCCTCCTCCTCCTTTCCTTAAAAAACCTGAGAACCATTCCTAGCTCAAGCACCATATAGAAATTGGCCTTGGTCTAGATTTAGCCCACAGGCCTAAGGTTCCTGATTCATGTTCTAGAGTATAAATGGAAATAAAAAAACATCTAGTCTCATACAAGACGTGACGGTACTCGCCAAGGACAAAGTCAAGTCGGACCACAACTCTAAGTTTGTGGTTCTTGACTGGATCAGTCGCACATGTACATAGGTCAAGATTTGAGAGGACCTGGGAATCAAAAGTACTTCTCCATCAATCTAATAAATCTTACCAGTGAAATGTTCTTATAGCTCAAGGTTCACACATCAAGGGTGTCCAGTTAAAAAACAAACAGCCTGAGGGGTAGGGCAACTGGGATTCATTTCTCTGGTGGTTTCATAGATTAAGAAGTAAATTAAAAGGAAAAAAAAAAGAAGTAAATTAAAAGGGAGTGAAATGCAAGACAGGTAGGTTGAGATGCTTTCTTGACAAGAGTAAATATTGCTAATCTCTCTGGTTTGGATAGGAAGGACTAGGAAAATAAGTCAATCACAATTTTCTGTCCCTGCCAGCCCTCGGCTGAATCTTGGATTAAGCATGTGGTAAAAACACAGAGATTGGATTGGAAAAATCTGAGACTTTTGTGGATGGAACTTCCCCAGAAGTAGCCTACTGAGGCTGCAGGCTGGCCAGAGAAGCCCATAGTAAGCTGTGCACAGCAGGAGGAATGGAGAACACCGGTGGCCTGTGTGGGCCTGGCCAGGTAGTCCTTTGGTTCATATGACTTGTGTGTGACATATAGGGGACCCAGGAGTTCCTAGGACCCCCAACTGGGAGATAGAAAGTATTGGAACTAGGTGAAGAGCTTGAGGGAGGTATGTATTAGTTTCCTAGGGAGGTTGTCATGAAGTACCAAAAACTGGGTGGCTTTAAACAAAAGAAGTTTATTTTCTCACAGTTCTGGAGGATGTAAGTTCAAAATCAAGGTGCCAGCCAGGCCATGCTCTCCCTTCCTTACCTTGTCCCAGCTTCTGGTGGTAGCACTAGATCCTCGACACTCCTTGGCTTATGGCTATATCACTCTAGTCTCTGCCTCTGTGGTCATGTGGCATTCTCCCTGTGTGTCTCCATCTTTATATGCTGCTTTCCTCTTCTTACGAGGACACCAGGCATATTGAGTTAGTGTTCATCCTAATGACCTCATCTTAACCTGATTACCTCTGCCAAGACCTTATTTCCAAATGTGATCACATTCACAGGTACCGGGGGTAAGGACTTCAACATATCTTTTGGGGAAACACAGTTCAACAGGTAATAGAATGTGACAGTAGTCAGGTGCAAAGAGTTTCTTAACTGTTACCCAAGCAAGGGACACAGCTGGGTCTCAAAAGATCTGCATGTTCAGCAGGAGCCAAAGAGAATGACCAGCCAGCAAACAGATTGCAGCAGCTTCTGCTGAGCTAAGAGACGAGGACACGAGCATATCACAGTGAACTTTAGCAATGCGTCCAGCAAGAGATGGAAGGAGGTGTAGGGGTGGATGTGTCCGCTTTCCCCTGACCACTGGCACCACAAAGCTTCTTAACACCTGGGGCCTTAGATCCCTCCTTGGGTAAAGAGAAGGAGAAGAGAAGAGGGAGGAAATAGTGACTGTCAGATGACCTTCACTTTAAAGTGATCAAGCTCAGGGCGCCTGGGTGGCTCTGTGGGTTAAGCCTCTGCCTTCGGCTCAGGTCATGATCTCAGGGTCCTGGGATCGAGCCCTGCATCAGGCTCTCTGCTCAGCGGGGAGTCTGCTTCTCCCTCTCTCTCTGCCTGCCTCTCTGCCTACTTGTGATCTCCTCTCTGTCAAATAAATAAATAAAATCTTAAAAAAAAAAGTGATCAAGCTCAACCTGAGAAAGACTTTCAAGCCAGAGGACACTGAATTACTGTCAGTTGGTAAGCTTAACGTTCCCCCCTTACCTCCGTTATCAAGAAGAGAGGATACTTATCATGATTAGCTCTGAGTAATGTATGGAATTATTGAGTGCTTATATTGTACACCTGAAGCTAATATAACACTGCATGTTAATGATACTTCACAAAAATAAAATAAGTAAAATAAAATAAAACTCCAAAAGAATAAAAGAATAGAGGCTTTGAAGTGGAAAATAAAGCTCTGTCCATATATTTCTACTCCCATCTGAATCACACTTTGATGTCCCTCTACATATTGAACCAATTATCGCCAATCATGTGTAAGACCCTGCTACTGCACAGACCAAGATGGATATGACCTTCACCCTCACGGAGCCGATGCTTCTCTCTCATTGTAAATGCACTGGCCACCCCCTTTCCGCTGTATGTGGGCCTTGGGGTGATGCATTTTCTCCCCCGGCTGCTACCATGCAGCTCCAGCTGTCAGAAGCAAGCTCTTAATTTTCTTTCTCACTCTTGGCTCAGCTGAGTTTCAGTAATAAACGCAGATGTCACAAGCTTAGATCATTTGAACCATCGCCTCTTGGCCACTGAGTGGCCGCTTGATTTTTCTCTCATCTCTTCAGTATTCAGGATGGCTCTCAAAAGACAGTTTCCTCCTGTCAGTCTAAACACCCTCCCTCTAGAAAAGTCACCGATCTAGTACTACCTACTCAAACCAGATTTTTGAGTGCTTCTGTAACTACTCTAGGTCACACCAATGGGTCATCCCTGATTCTGGCTTCAAAAACCTCCTCTCTGTGTCCTTCCATCATCCCCAGTGACACTGCCCTCAAAGCCTCCCACTGCTCCTGTGCCAGCGTTTTCTCTGCTGAAACCCATTGTCCTCATTGCTTTTAGATACTCTTTCTAAAAACTGCAAATCTAATCTTGTTCCTCTTTTGCGAAGCATTTAATATATACAATACATAAGCATTAATAATTATGCCATATCCCTGAAACTAATATAATATTGCATGTCAATGATATCTCAATAATTTTTTAAAAAATAACATAGTATTGAGAAATAGCAAAAAGAGACTATGACAAAAAAGGGTCAGTGTATGCTATATAACTGACAATTTGTGGGGTAGTTTCATTTACCAAATTTAAAAAGTGAGATGTAAGAATAATAAAAGTAAATAAAGGTGCAAAAATAGAAGTTGTTATCACTTTTAAAAAGGGCAGAGTTAATAAGAGTTAAGAGAGTAAAAAAAAAAAAAAAAAGCCTGATATTGATGTGACCCTCAGTTATACAGAGGAGCAAGATACTGATTAGCTGATCTCTGCAATTAATCTACAAGAGAACATGGGCTTAAATGTGAAAACAAGATGCATTTTCCCAGGAAGTAACAGAGCATCACCCAACACATACTTTTTACAAGGAAGAAGGAAGAGGAGGAGGAGGAAGGAGAGGATGAAGAAGAAACATTTAATGGTCTTTTTTTGCCTACAGTGTAAAATCCTAACTTCTCATGTGTAGACCATCTCCACACTAATCCCACCCTAAACATATGGAATTCTCAAAATTCCCCAAACAGATCAAGCTTCTCTGAGTCTTTAGAGTTCTGTTCTTGGTTCATTGTGCTCTGCTGTGTCCTGGAAACTTCTATTCATTCTTCAAGCCTCCCTTTAAGTCAATCTGCTTGAGCTTTGCTAAGAATGCCCTTTTGTCAACCTCCCACAACACCTTGTGTTACCAGAGCACTTACCCTGCTGAAGGGGCATTGTTTATTTGTTTATGTCCCCCATTTGATATCCCTTCCTTGACTTGTTCATTCAGTTAATACTTGCTGAGGACCTCCTATGTGCTAGATATTGAGAAAGCATGGTCCCTAGCCTTTAAAGAGCTAGTATTTTTGTGAAAGGGACACTGGATAAGTTTGGAATGCACAATAGACAGTGAGTATTGTGGGGTCAAGAGTAGGAACTTATTCATCTTTATGTCCCTGGTGATAAGCACATGACTGGCATGTACGTGTCCCTCAGTAATGCTTGTGAATGAATGAGTGAGTGAGAAAAAGGGACAGAATGTTATAGTATTGGCTGCATGAGTATCCTGAGAAATGGTGTTTGGATATTATTTATTTCTGGGTCCTCTGAAAGTCTCCCCTTTCCTTGAAATGTTCTGCTGTATTCCCCACTAGAACTCTCACTTATATTCCCTAGAAGGCTTTTTACTAGATTCCCCTTATTTCCCCTTCCTTTTCATCTCTTTCTGTCATCATTGCCATTCCTTCGCAACATTCACTGCTGGGCAGATTTCTCATTCTTCTCCAGACAAAGTGAACCATCAGCCTTTCTGGGAAAAAGAGAAGCACCTCCTGATGTTCTTTCCCTTCCTATTTCATGAGACTGAATATTCTCATTATCATACATGATAGTGTACTCACAACAAAGAATGACGGAGCAGAGTCAACCTACCCTTATATAACTGAATCTCACTAATTTCTATTTCTCCAAAGGCTTGGAGAAGGCAAACATGCTACACACAGAAATGCATGTGTCTCCCCAGGTGGGGAAATTCATAGGTATCCAAGCATGACAGCACATAGCTATGCCCAGTCACCTAATGTGGCCCCCCCCCAGCCCCTGAGATGTTTGTCTGAGCCCCTTTCTACATTCCTACAGACTTCTCTTCAACTGCTGGTGGTTCCTAGTCCTCCTCCACTTCAGAACTACTTCAAGCCCTGTCCTTGTTTTTTTTCTCCCTATTCTCTTGGGTCAATAACCCCTCTTCTTTTGCAACACCCATACAGTGATAAAATCCACATTTACTGATACTTCTAGCTGTGCTGTCACTCCAATTTATTGAAAGTTAACTATGCACACCACTCCTTGACACAGTGCTTTTCCATGGGGCCTCTTTTTTGCCATAGTCACCATGCTGCAAAGATCCCACATGGATAACAGGATAAATTGTACAGCCTGGTCCTCTTAGGGAGGCCCACAGCATGAACTGATGACACTCAAGTCCGCTTAAGACATAGCCTAATAAATAGTGATCCTAGAAGCTTCCAACTAGGGCTGGACAAAGATGGCTAGTCTTTTCATATGGCCTCTAGTTAAACCTCATGTAAATACAATGCCCCCTCAGTCATCTCGAACCAGTCAAGATGAGCTAGATTATGCTATGTTAATGAACACTCTTCAAATCTAAGTAATCACAATAGTAAGGGTTTCTTTCTCACTCATTCTTCTTGTCCACAACTTGTTGATCACTCTCTGCTCCATAAAATGGAGACTCTAGGGGTCAGGGCAGCAGAGCAGACTCTGAGTGGAACACAAATCTTATGGCAGAGGAAAACAAGATCAAAGAAAAGGTGGTTCTCGAAACAGCCATCACATTCGCTCACATTTCATCAGCCAAAACAAAGTCACATGACCAAGACTGGTGGGCATCCTGGGTGACGGCCAACAAATAATTTGGCTGGCCGGTAATACAATCTATCACATGTTGGAAGCTTAAACTATCCTCTTAATAACTCCTCCTCTTTCTCATCCTAGCTATGTCTTCCTTCATTCAAATTTGGGTGAGTGGTACTGACATACACTCCTCATGTCGCTGTCAGAATTATTGCTTCAGTTCATAACATGAATCATATCACATCTCTGTCTAAAATCCCTCAGTGTGTGTCTATTCATTATTCATGGGATAAAGTCCCAGCTCCTCAGGGTGGTGATGAAGAACTTCACAATATGGCTCCTGCAAACCTTGTAATCTCTAGCTATGCCTTCCTCTTAACATCCTGCTCTGCATCGAATTCTCGATAACCTAAGGTTACTTTAAAAAAAAAAAATCCCATTTTCATGGCATGTCCATTGTTATGGTCCTCCTTCTCCAAAATCTAGTATACTCTTTCTGTCATTGGCCTAGAAAAGTCCTAACTATCTTTCAGTAATCAACACACATTTTACCTTCACTATAAAGTTTGGACTCCCAAAACTACCCAGGTAAAACTAGCAACTGTTTGCTTCGTACATCCACTACGCCTTATAGAATTGAAGCTTTTACATTTTTTTGGTTGTACCTCTCTAAGAAATGTATTTGATATCACACATACCTATACAGATAGGTAATGCACATATATATGAGTGTGTGTATGTACATACATATGTGTGTGTATACACACACACACACACACACACATTAAAGTGAAACAAGACTCTTAGGAAACAGTATCTGCCTTTAAAACTTGTGATAAATTTTTAAATTTTATATTCTTCTTATTTCATTTAACCAAACACATCTAGGTCCCACTGGATTGGCTCCGTGACTCACTAATGGGTCACTGCCCACACTTTGAAAAATACTGCTGTATAACATAGATAGATCTTCAGAACATAGTGCTTGGCCAAAAAGAAGTTAGAAATAGATGGTGAGGTGTGATTCAGCACCATTTATTTGAATTAACAATACATGCACACAGAGTAACAATATGCATTTTGCAAGAACATATACAAAGAAAAAAGATACACTTTGAAATGGTTGTTGGTGAGGCAGGGAGGAAAATGAGAGTGTGGTATAGAGATATTGAAGATAAATAAGTGAATAAATGGATCAATCAATAACTGGAGAGGCCTTGTGAGGACAATGATAATAATAGGTATTAACTTTGCCTCTAAGGTCCAGAAGAAACTAAAACAAGGATTCACTATAATGGAAACTTTTATAATAATATCTAAGATCTTTTCCTTTATCTTTGGTGTTCTGCAGTTTTATTATGATTAATGTTGAGTGTGTATTTTTATTTATCATGTTTAGGGTATGTTGTACTTTATGAATCTGTAGATTCATAAATTTTCTGAGGAAAATCCTCAGAATTAGCTCATCAAATATTGTTCTCTTTTGTTCTCTATATTCTTTCCCTTTGGAACTCTGATTAAACTTATATTAAATGTTCTCTTTTCTCTTCCACATCACTGAACCTCTCATAGTTTTCATCTCCTCATCTTTCCATGTATTTTATGGCTATTTTTTTCAACTTTATGGTTTACTGATTCTGTGTTTAGATGTGTGTAAGTTGCTGTATAACTAAGGTTCTATTTGATTCTTCTTTCTTGATAGTTTCTTATAGAATACTCAACTTTGTGATTTCATCCTTTATTTCTACAAACATTTCATATCTAGCTATTCCACACTCAGTAACTGACAATTTTATATCAGAAGCCCTTGAGGTCTAAATTTATTATCTGTCATTTCAGCTAAAAGAGAATGACAAACAGGAGTGCCTTTGGATGATCCTGCATTCTCTGAGCTCTCTAACAATGTCCCATGGTGTAGGAGGGACCAATAACTCATATTCTCATAGCCAGAAGGACTATAGAAGCCCAGGGAATCAGGCGTTATTTTATTCCTTACCCAAAATAAAGATGGTTCAGTGGAACCCAACTTCTATAGAATGGTGGACTCCAGGATTTGCAGTGCCTGATAGCTGCTGACATTCCCATGCACTGCCTTAAACAGATGGCCCCTTACATAGGCCCTTTGGCAGTCAAATCCAAAATTCTGATGAAGTGGGTTTTTTTGTTCATTTGTTTGTTTTGTTTTTTAAGTACTCACTCCTCGTTTACAAAAGAAAAGAGGGTAGCAAGTGGCATTGTCCAGCCCCACGGTGAATCCAGCTTTGCCCTTGCACAAGCACATCTCCCTCTGGAATGTTAAGAGTCTGGAGGACTCATTTGCTTACTGATCTGCTGATAGTTTCTGCCTGCATGGATATCAGCAAAAAGGTATGCTGGACCCTTATTCCATAAGGGGCCTTCCGTTGTGGTGGCTTTTGGTTGTGAGCTCATTTTTGCTTGCTTTCAATCTGTGGGAATCCGGAGGGCCTAAAATCAGGGCTATTTCCCTCCAGAAAGGATCTACATACTTTTGCTAAAAGGTGGCATCTTCTACTGATGTGTGACTATGTGAGCTCCCTTCAAAAACCTGCAAGTATTGTAGGTTTAATTTCCCCATTTGGCTGCTGGCCCAGTGCTAATATCCTGATAGTACTGCTATTGGGATTTTCCCTTAAGGCGATTCTGTCTTTCCCATTTGCTTATAGCTTTTCTCTCCCATCAGCTCATTTTTGGGGGGTCAATAGGGAGGTTTGGTGTGAATAATTCATGGAGATTTCTTGTGAGTCCAATAAGGAATTACAAAGTGTGTTGTATCTGGGATCTAGTTGTTTGGTAATAAAAGGGTCCTTCCATGGTATCTAATCAGCTATATTGCCCAAAGGAGAAGGGTTTTAAAACACATATCTGTCTCCCTCTATTGGACTATGAGCTTTCTTAGAAAAGAATATATGCTTATATATAGCACCTAGCATAGTGCCTGGATTATGATAGGCCCTCAAAAATTTTTTGTTCAAAGAATTTAAGACATAACAACACTTTTTTTCTCAAAACATTACCAAACATAAATGTTGTTCACCAATTCCCCCAACCAAACATATAGTATATACTCCTTAGTCAGAATGTTTTCTTTTAAATTTGTTTTCTGAATTTCTGATTTTCTGGGGGAGAGAGAAGGAAGAAGTTTGTATTAGGTCTAAACTACCACTCCTAGCCTGTCACCCAACTTCTCACCCCTCTCTCAGGAACAATAGATGTTGATTATTACTGTGAATTTAAGAGGTGGCAGAGAACTTTATAATAAATTTCAGTCGGCTCAGCTGCTTGGGAATCCTTAGGGATGCCATTGGTGTATGCATTTTAAATACTTCTAGTACTCACATTTATCACTATTGGTATCCAGAGTCCCTTGCAGCGTCCTAGTTCAGACATTCTGATTTGTCCTGCATTTCCTGATCCCCAGCAAAGTAAGGATTATTCCCTGTAACTAACTTGAAGTGATTGGCAGAATTCCAACGTGGGTATTATTGCCAGGCTAATAGTGCTTAATAATCAATTAGGCTTATTCATTAGTATTAACTCTCTCCCCCTAGCACCACCTGCAATCAGTTCCATGATGGTAGACAGATGCTTTCCAGATGTTCACTAGGACACTTTTGTGGATTTTCTTCACTCTAATCAGGCAGTCTGTGAAGATGCCTGAGGTGGAGGAAGGGCTGGGTTTGGGGATGGAGAGATGGTTAGAGCAATGAATAAGCAGACATTTTCAAAAGATAAGTCATGTAAGCCATGTCTGCTGTTAATTAACGTTGGGCTTTTGAGAACATGGTGTCCAGGCTGTGGCAGACAGAAGGTGCACCCCATCTGTGATAGCTCTGGCCAGGGAAGGGCTGGTGACAGGAAGCCACTGTTCCCTCCCTGGGGCTCCCCTCCCACTTCCTGGTGAGCATACTCTACCCCCATGTCATGGAATGGTGTTGTGTTTCATGGCGCCTCCAAACATCGCTCAGTTGTCTGAGAACTGGGGATTGTGAGCATCTGAGTGAGTCACCATTGCAACCCTAGTTTATAGACCTAGGGACAGCTTTTCTAGAATGCGAAAACTGAAGACTTCTACCGCAGCAGCTTGGATGATTAAAACTGCTCTGTAGCAGTGAAGGGATCTGGTCTGGTGAGGCTGATTCTGCAGGATGGATTTGTGCCCTGCTCGTGGCTTTGCGCTGGTGGAGACTATGCATCATCAGGGGCAGACGGGGCTGAGCTGCACCCTTACCATGCCCTACTCGGAAGCCAGAGCCTGCAGGCTGCCTTTCTGGAAGCTCCCCTTCCTGTTTCCTGCAGCAGATGGAGAGAGGGAGTGAACAAACAGTTCAAGCAGCCACTGAGCCCAGGTGTTGGATGGTTGTAGTAATTATAATAATAAAAATAAAATTGTCACTAGTTAGTGAAGGGTTGCCAGGCATGTGCTTAACCCTCACAACAATCCAGTTAGTGCTGTGGTATCATTGTTCCCATTTTTTGGAAGCAAAACCAGTCCATGCGCATCATTGTTGTAAGTTCACAGCCATATATATTGCTAAAGGTTTCATGATCAGAATTCAAATGAATATTGTCCGATTTCTAAATGTGCTTTTTTAAAAAAAGGATTTATTTTTCAGAGAAAGAGAGAACACAAAGAGGGGGAACAACAGGCAGAGGGAGAAGCTGGCTTCCCACTGAACAAGAAGCCCAGGTCCGGGCTCGATCCCAGGACCCTGAGATCATGACATGAGCCAAAGGCAGATGCTTAACTGACTGACCCACCCAGGCATCCCATCCTAGTTGTGATTTTCTATAAAAACCATTCTTGACCCTAGGATTGTTTATTAGTTTAAAGTTGGCAGAAGGTTTAATGCAATCTTATTTTTGGTAGGGATGTTTAGAATGAAAATATTGTGCAGCGAATGGACAAAATACTTTTAAGCTAAGAACATGCGACTCTATGCAGTGTCAAAAGAAAATTCAGAGAGCCTTACTTACTATGAATATTTTATTGAGCAAGGAACAAATGGTTTGTGAACAGGGAGACTTCAGACTTGAACCTGGTATGAAGCTCTGAGGCACGGTGTAACAGGATGCCTTATAAAGTGAAATGAGAAAGTTGTTTAACCTTTATAATGATTGGCTATTCCAGTGGGGGTTTCCAGATGGCAGGGGGTTGGTTAAAAGTGATTATCTTACATTTTAGGAAGATGACTTAGGTTTTATGATTATCAGAGGCATTTACAAGAATAACCTGTTAAGTTTTGCTTAATTTTGCTTATGTTCATGAAGTAAGCTAGATTGTTTTGCTTGTATTGCTTAACTGGTTTTCTCTGCTTGGAGGATTTTCAAGACAAGTCTCCATTTTATTTTATTTTAACAGAAGGTAGATTTAGGTAAAAAAAATTGGGGAAATATGTAGATGGCACATATATACATATCTTTTTTAGGATTTAGACGAGAGAAACAACAACACACACACACACACACTCCTTTGTAACTGAATAACCAATTTGGCTTCCTATATTGTTTGCCTTGGCTGCTTGGGAATAAGATGGCCTTGGGGACAGAGATCACACACAAGAAAAGCAAGAGTCATGGAGAAGCACAGCTAGTTGTATGGTTTGGAGGCAAAGCCTCTGCTTCCACGGCTACCCCTCAAGCTTTTCAACCTGGGGGAGTTTAACCATCAGTTTTCTGGGTGAGGTCCACTGCGCCTCCAGGCTGTTTTCCTACTGGAAAATCCCTTATATCTGTAACAAAGACTCTTCAGTGTCAGTGGGAAGTACCAGGGCCACGAGGGATGTGAATTCATATACATGGAATTGCTTGATGGCAGCCCTCACTTGCCACACATGGAAGGGTCTGAACACTGAATACTGAACTCCTAGCACACCTCCAGCCTCCTGGCCAGAGGTACTCCCGAAGACTGCGATGTTCACTGGGAATGCTTGGCTTGCTCATTTCTCTATCATTACATATAATGACAGGCACTGATAAATGTTGCTAGAATGAATTAATAAATAGCTAACTCATTCCCTGAACAAGAAGACAGAGATCAAATGATGGGAAAACATTTCACATCATATTTAATAATATTATTCTTTACCCATTGAGCTCCTTTTAATATAGATCTTTGTAAAACATTGTGAGAGATATAAAAATAAAACATACGGTCCCTGTCTCTAAGAAGTGGAAACTGTGGTTGAAGACGAATGATAATTATATATTCTTCCCTTTACCTGGATTCTTTTCCCTTAATCTGATGCCTACATTCTTCTCATCCTTCAAGACCCTGTTCCCCTGCTCACATGATGCTTTCTCTATGGCACTTCTCCCTCCTCTGCATTCCGGGGATATAATTGTTTCTATATATGCATAATCTATTATTTTAGACTGTAAGTTTCTACAGAATATCATTGGCATTTGAGCCACTGCTTTATTTTCATACTAGAGCCTAGTGTAAACCTAGAACATAGCAAAATCTCAATGGTTTTTAAGTGAATAAACTATTGAACCAATGAAAATACACAAAGAACATAAATTTTGAGGATGATACAGGAATGGGGATAGGTGAAGAGGAAAGGAGGAAATCCAGAATGCTAGAAAAGGATTCTCCACTCCACAGGAAAAGAACCATGAAGTCTACCTAAGGTGGTGTTGGAGCAGGTCATGGAAAGGATGTGACTGTTTGTTGCCACGCTTGACCCTGGCAATTAGAGGTTTCCCGTTCCCTTTCATCTTTAGAATGTGCATTCTGCTGGCCTTCCCTGATTCCAGAAGCTGCCCCAAGGACATAGTCTTGAGATAATGATGTGGTGTATGGATCCAGGTAAGACCCCTATATCTACTTTTAAGACTCTGGTGGTGGGAGTGGGGATGTACCCGTCTTGCAGTCACCAAAGACAAGGTTGGTATGTAAGTTCCCCTGCTTATTAAATCTGCCAGCTGCCAATGTGGAGTGGTCTGACTCTCTCTTCATTCTCTCTCTGCCCTGCAAGTATGGAGGCTACTTTGAAATTTTACCTAGGAAGCTCCTGAAGTTGTGAACCATCAGGTGGGGATGAAACAGAGAGTCAAGGATGAAAGAGAGCTTTTTCTGTGATGTCATCGAGAAGGAGAACCTGAAAGTCAAGATTCTAAAAGAGCCTCAACACGAATTTTCAGGCCATCAGGAAAGTAGTACACATTAGAGAAGAAAAATATCTCAGATGCTGTAGTGACCTAGGAAGGTGTGACTGACTATGCCATGGTAGAGCTGGGAATTAGGATGGGAAAGGAACACTGAAAGAGCAATGGTTTGGCAAGTGGAACGACTTATTTCATGTGTAGGACTACTGTAAAGTGAAGAGAGGTTAGAACCTTCCTGGTCTGGAATGAATAGTGGGAAATGTTAACTGTTCCCCTGGGCCCACAGAATCCAGGAGAGTGGAAAAATCTCCAGGTATTCAGAGAGAAATAAATGGAAGGGTTTAACATACACTGAAAGACTAATTATATTTTATTTTGGACAATAAGATCCAAGGCAAAGTTGATAGGTAGGTTTAGGCTATAAAAGAGTTCAAGAAATTTTTGGTAAGATGTCATGGAAAGGTCACTCTTTGAAGCTTTTCAATGACTTTGTACATATAGAATTTTTCTAAAGGGAGACTATTTCAAAGTCAAAAGTGCCCTTCAACGGACAAATGGATAAGGAAGATGTGGTCCATATACACTATGGAGTATTATGCCTCCATCAGAAAGGATGAATACCCAACTTTTGTAGCAACATGGACGGGACTGGAAGAGATTATGCTAAGTGAAATAAGTCAAGCAGAGAAAGTCAACTATCATATGGTTTCACTTATTTGTGGAGCATAACAAATAGCACGGAGGACAAGGGGAGATGGAGAGGAGAAGGGAGTTGAGGGAAATTGGAAGGGGAGGTGAACCATGAGAGACTATGGACTCTGAAAAACAATCTGAGGGTTTTGAAGGGGCGGGGAGTAGGAGGTTGGGGGAACCAGGTGGTGGGTATTAGAGAGGGCATGGATTGCATGGAGCACTGGGTGTGGTACAAAAACAATGAATACTGTTATGCTGAAAATAAAAAAAATCTATTGATAGCAACTCTTAAAAAAAAAGTCAAAAGTATATTCAAACACAAACATCTCTGTGCAACATAAGAATAATCTACAATTTCCACCTCACAAATGAGGGGAAGCAGTACTATAGACAACTTTATTAATTTAACATGAGGCAGGCAAAGAGAGGCAATGAAAGAAAAAAACACAGAAAAGAAAACACAAAATAAGGTTGAAATAAGTTTAAAAAATATATTAGTAGATAAAAAAATGAAAAGGATTTTCCTTACTTATGATGGACCTCAAAAGCATGATATTAGGTGGAAAAACCAAGTTGTATAATGATATATAAAGGAGGGTGGTACTATTTGTGTAAAATTTATATTTTTAAATTGAATAGATGAATGCTTGCGAAGTAAATATTTAAAAACATGAATGGAAAAGATACATACTACCTTCATGCCAGTGGTTTGTTTTGGGGTGGGAAAAGGAGCAATAAGACTGGAAGAAGAGAATGTGGAAATGTTAGCCTTTTCTGAAATATTTTATTTCCAAAAAAAGAGGAAAAATTTGAAGTAAATATGGAGAAATTGTTAACATTTGGGTAGTGAGTATGAAAATGTTCATTATATTAGCCTTCATATTTTTCTGAATAGTTAAAATATTTTAAAAAATCATTGGAAATGAATTGAAAATAGAGCAAAGCAGTCCCAAGAGGAGATGATAAAAGATGGCATTTTGATAGAACTTTTAGAAGTAAACCTGCATTTTTAATGATGATGTTTCTTTGAAAATTTAGTTTCATTACTTGTTAAAGATGTCTAGTAATTATTGTAGACTGCTGTATTTAATTGTATATTATTCCATTTCTATCAGATAGTCGTATAACAAATAGCATAATAATTTATATAAAATCAACCAACACATCGACAAATAAATACATTCATAAATCAGTAAATACATAAGTAAAACATCTCAAATTATCTCATAAGAGAATGCAGTGCCTGCGGGACAGAGTGGAAGGAAGTCATAGACATGACATATATAAAGGGGAGATGTCTGCTGTCCCAGCTTTGCCATGTGAACTGTGGCTAAGTCATGTAAACACCAGAACAGATTCCTTGTAAAAATTAAAAGACGTTAATACTTGCCTGGTATATGGTTGAAATGATGAGGAGGAAAGCACTATGTAGATTTTAACAAGTAGAATAAGATATCTGAAATAGGAGAACTGAGCTGAACTAAGTTGGCTGTGAAAATTCAGGTAGGGGAAAGGAGAGTAGAATGTGAAAGCCCTAAATGGTGGCGTACAGGGAGGGGAGATGCTTGCAATGTAGGGGAACATTTCTACTCCCTGTTGAACGTGTACCTTAAGCTAAAGCAGACTAAAACTAATTGCAAGCATTCTATCCCAGAAGGCATCTCCTTACCTGCTGTGAGAATTGGGTAAAAGGCAGTGATGCATGATGGGTCAGTAGGAAATCGACATTCATTGGAGCAGTTGGCTGATGAATACAAAGAGGCCATGTGTTTTATATATATATATATATATATATATATATATATATTTAATATAATTTTAAATATTTATTATTTATACACACACACGTGTGTGTGTGTGTGTGTGTGTGTGTGTGTGTGTGTACTGACAAATATATCAGTGGAAAGTATACTGAGAAGGGTAATTGTTTTAGAGGCTACATCTCCAAATACTGACCCAATCCAGAAGGGTTAGCCTCCTAAGTGTATTGTCTCCTGATACCTGGGGAGGTGGAAGGCATGTTTGCCATAGGCTAAATGAGTTCCCTCCCAAATTCTCCGGTCACCATCATTCTAGCAGTTACTGCCATGCTGGTCCCTCTGGCAGTTGGGCAGCAAGTTATATTGGTTTAATATAGTTCGGAAATCTATAACACTTCATTTTCCTATGCATCCCAAAGCATTTAGTGCCTAAAGAAATGAAGTCAGAATTTTCTCCAGACTATAATTGGAGCCGCAGAGAAGAAAAAGAACTCTGATAGCTGCAGTGCATATGGAAAGAGGACTCACAGAAGTCCCTAGTGGTCCATAAAAAAGATGCCGAGTTAAAAGCTTCTGTCATTCCCCAAAACAACGACCACAGCAATAACAACAGCAAATAGCATTTTTGAGTGATTACTATGTGGTCTGCACTTTGCTGAGTGCTGGAGATGGATTATCTCATTTATACTTCACAACAGGGAGAAGCAGACTCCCCTCTGAGCAGGGAACCTGAGGTGGGACTCCATCCCAGGATCCTGAGATCATGACCTGAGCTGAAGGCAGACACTTAGCGAACTGAGCCACCCAGGCGCCCTTTAATCTCTTTTTAAAAGTGTCTTTTTAGTTTTGAAATCATAGGTTACAGTTTTGATCTCTCTGAGGGCAATTATTTTTTCTTGGAAGGGATGTTATTCTGCTCCACATCCTTTCCCCCCCCCTACATTAAACATTTCTCTTTTTTTAGTGAAATACAGTTGATACACAATGTAACATTAGTTTCAGGTGTACAACAGAATAATTTGATGACTCGTTACTTACATCACGCTGTGATCACTGCAAGTGTAGCCACCATCTGTCACCCTGAACACTATGATAATACATTGACTATATTCTGTATGTTGTATGTTCCATCCCTGGGACTTACTCATCCCATAACCAGAAGCCTTTATCTTCCACTCCTCTTCACCCAGTTTGCCCATCACTCCCCCACCACGGGTCTGTTTCTGCTTTTTGTTTCTTTGCTTGTTCATTTGTCTTGTTCAGATTTCATATATATGTTCCTTATTCTAACTTATTCTAGTTTTTAAAAATTACAATCATTTTGTTTGGGATTTAACCTCAAGGTTTTTCTCATGCTCTTATTTACAAAAAATTGTTTTCCTGAAATTTTAGAAAAAAAATAATCTGTGTTCAGGTCGAGATAGACTTTCTAACTTTACAGCACACTTTCTTCTGTGGTTTTGTGTAGTGTTAAAAAAAAAAACCAAAAAACAAAAAATAATTTGTTGCCTGAGGTCTCCTGGCCATGTTATTCTTCCCTAATTACATCTATTTTTTATTTTTTTTATTTTTTTAATCATTTTTTAAATTTATTTTCAGCATAACAGTATTCATTGTTTTTGTACCACACCCAGTGCTCCATGCAATCCATGCCCTCTCTAATACCCACCACCTGGTTCCCCCAACCTCCTACTCCCCGCCCCTTCAAAACCCTCAGATTGTTTTTCAGAGTCCATAGTCTCTCATGGTTCACCTCCCCTTCCAATTTCCCTCAACTCCCTTCTCCTCTCCATCTCCCCAAG